>NC_081377.1:37617207-37946707 GCF_030684315.1 Stegostoma tigrinum | reverse complement strand
CTGCATCCATCACTTCATCTTGTAGTTCATTCCATACATGAACCACTCTAAAATAAAAAAAGTTGCCCATTCTCCTTTCAGACTTTCTCCTGTCATTTCAAAAATATGTCCCCTTGTTTTGAACACCGGGAAAATATCCTTGCTATTCAACTTATCTATGCCCCTCATGATATTATAAACATCTATCAGATCACCCCTCCAGCTTTCACTCAGTGTTATTTTGCCTAACTGCCACAGAAACCTAAGTTACACTAAATTCCAATTAACCATTGCTAGCCACCTTGCTGAACTACACTGGTTCAGGGTCCAACTTAAACTCTTTTCCCAGCGTGTTTAAATCCTTCCTGATTTCTGAAATCTCCTCCAGCCTATGCACTCTTACCACCAGAGCTGTGGGCTCCCTGCACTCTGACTTCTGCCATTCTTTGTGTGCCTTTAGCTGTCTAGTCTTAACGTCTGAGTATTCTCTCAAAACCCATCTTGTTCTCTACTTCTGAAGATCCATTTTAAAATACCATACTTTTTGGCTTAGCATTCAAATTTGAATTAAATCTGTCTGAAAAGCCAGAGATATTTTTCTGCCTTAAAAATGGAGGTGAAGTATTGAAGTCTGGAATAGGTGTAATGGAGTAGAGAATCGGGTCGGTTTGGTGTATGGGGTTGGGGGTGGGGGGGAAGAGCGGTGAAAGATCTGTTGAATAGTTACTCGGGAGTTAGAAAACTACTTAATAGTCTAACATTTTCCCCATGCTGAATCTTTTTGTTTTCAGCTACATTCAGGTTGCAAAGAGAATTTTCCACCAGGTATGTAACTATGATGCTTAATAGGCTGGAGTGTGAAGAGTGTTGTCTTTCTGAAATACTTGTGAAATCTGAATTTTAAAATGGAGCAGGACTCCTGTTTCCCAGCTGAATGGGAAGTCTGGTTTGATGATCGTGCATCATTCTATGACTGCCTAATCAGATCTTGTCAACAGGAACTCAATCTGTCTTCTGAACTCATACTTTTGACCTACGAGATTTTGATTTTTTATTGTCAAAAATTTTCTAAAACTGGACTTCTTTGCAGAGCCATGTTGTCTTGTATAATTGTGTGTGCTTGGGATTAAGAGGATATAGTTTAATTCTACATAGTAGCTTAGATGATAACTAGTTATACCATATGTCTAAGGGATAAATTTGAGTTGAGTTAATTTTTAAAAAATGGAAAACCCTTTGGTCAAGATAACAATAATGAAGATAAACAAACTTTGAATTTTGGTGATTACTTAAGATATCCGAGTTGAGACATGTGATAAGTTTAATCGTGGGACTTGATTTCCAGCCCACTCCTCTTGTCAAAGTTATAAGAAAGCAATGCTGCTTGTACATGATACACTTCAATAGTAGGAATCAGGTGTAAATTGTTGAGGACTTGGAAAGATCCAGAATTCAACATTATGTTAACAATGCAACTCTCCTTGCCAGATTGACTTCAATGCTGTAATGTTAGCTTGAGTCGTTGAGATGCAAACTTTGTTTTTCCTGACTCTAGCAGCAAGTGTTAGAGTCAATGGCGATTGAAGAGAAGCCAATAACAATTGTGATGCAGGGTCACTAGACAAAACATTAATTCTCCTTCCCCCCCCCCCCCCCCCCCCCCCCGCCCCCAACAGATGCTGCCAGACCTGCTGAGTTTTTCCAGCAATTTCTGTTTTTGTATTGAACATTTTGGATGTCAGGATATTGTACAATGTTCTCGGCTGCTTTAATAGGTCAAAGATGGTCATAGTCAAAAAAGTTTTAGGAGGTGTGACCAAAAACCTGGGGACAGCCAGAATTTTTACATTGGCCTTTGACTGGCACTGAAGAGAAAATCTTGTTTAACTCTTGCTTAACTTGGAGGTCTATGTTGAAAGCTAAAAATTCTCAGTGACTTGTTTCATATTCATTCATGACACCCCACTACTGGTAAATGGAACCTTCTCCAGCTCTATATAACTCCTACCCCAAGCTAATTCAGCACTTTCCTTTCCCTTAAGTGCATTGCCCTGTTTGACTGTTTCTTAGCCTTGGTTGAGAGCAATGGTTCCTTTTGTGGAAGCCAGCCAGAGCCAAGTTAGAGATAGAAAGAACTGCATATGCTGGAGTCAGAGATAAAAGTGTGAAGCTGGGGGAACAATAGACCAGGCAGCAGAGGAGCAGGAATAATGGGAACTGCAGATGCTGGAGAATCCAAGATAAGTGTGTAGCTGGATGAACACAGCAGGCCAAGCAGCATCTCAGTAGCACAAATGCTAACGTTTCGGGCCTAGATCCTCTGATGAAGGGTCTAGGCCCGAAACATTAGCTTTTGTGCTACTGAGATGTTGCTTGGCCTGCTGTGTTCATCCAGCTTCACACTGTTATCAGAGGAGCAGGAAGTTAACTTTGTGGCCCAGCTGCATAAAGTGTGAGTAAGAAGTCTAGCAGTAGGGAATTTTTTAGCGAGGGGAGTAGACAGGTGGCTTTGCTGCTGTAGTTATGACACTAGGATGGTGTATCATCTTTAATGAGGTTAACAAAGTGAGAAAGAGAGAAAGGGAGGAGCAGGGATTCTGGCAAGTAGTATAGAAGGGAGAGAAGCTGAGATAGAATGATAAATTTAAAATGCGAGTGAGTTGATGTGAGGAAGCAGGCTAGTCGAGAAAGAAATAAGCTTAGGAAGACAAAATGATATGCAATCTTAGGAGTAAGACAGATGAACTGAGGGCACAGAAAGGCATGTGAAAGCATATCATGGCCATGATTGAGACTTCATTCAATATGGGGAGAATTAGAATCTCACCATTCCTGATTATGGTGCATTCAGACAAGATGGGGAATGGTGGTTGCAATATTAAGGAAACTACCAGTTACAGTAGAGTGAGGATGATATCTTGGAAGGATCATCAAAAGGGGTCGTGTGGTTAAGATCAAAATATGGTAATAGTTGAGATTAAGTACCTAAAATATTAATGGGGTGATTTTAGTATCCAATGTTGGGAGGGGTGGGGAAGGAGCATTATTTAAATGCACCAGAAGAATGTTTTCAGCCTGTACACAGCCCAATGGATAAAGGCAGTCTGGATCTCATTCAGAAAAGAAGGGAAAAATTGGGTGAAGGGTCTGAGATGAGAACAGCTTGGAATGGCTGGGGTTGTTTTAAGTGGAGCAATGAAGGTCGAGAGGGAGCCTGATAGAGGCATATGACATTGATTTAATATATATAGGAAAGCACTTTTTCCATTGGTAGTGAGGTAAAGAACAAGGAGTATAGATTCTTAGATAAGTGATAGAAGGCTGACAGTAGAGTTGAGTTTCTTTGCTCAGAGGGTAGAACTCATTGAGTGAGAAACTAGCGTGATGTTTAAGCAATGTTTAGATAACTGGTGTTGCTGCACACCCCAGGTCTTTGAGCCAAGAGCTAGAAAATGGAATTAGTGTAGCTGATTTTTCTTTGTTGGCTAACATGAACACATTTGGCTGAATGGCCTCTTGTGATGTTAATTTCCTAACATATGAACTAGGGACAGGAGTGAGGTGATGGCCTAGCTGTATTATCTCGAGACTGTTACTTCAGACACCCTGGCAACGTTCTGGCTACTGGGTTTGAATCCTGGCATGGCAGATGCTGAAATTGAGTCAGATGATACCTGTGAAATCATTATGAATTGTCAGGAAAAATCTATCTGGTTAGATATTATCCTTTAGGGGAGGCAACGGCTGTCCTTACCTGTCTTGGCCCACACAAGACTCCAGATCCGTAGCAAAGTGGTAGACATTTAACTGCCCTTTGGACAATTGGGGACGGGGAAAATGCTGTTCTAGCCAGTGACACCCACATCTTCTGAACAAACACATAATAAAAGTAGGCCATTCAGGTCCTCAATCATGTTCTGTTAGATTTGATTGTGGCCTCTGATCCATATCCTACTGATTGACTAACAAGAAAGTTAAAGGTTTATTAAGCAATCTATTTACAACTGCATTAAAAATATTCAGTGACCTTTTTGTCCATAGTTCACTGTGGCATGGAATTAGAAAGGCACACAACCTTAGAAACATGGAAACAGAAAATGGGACCAGAAGTAGATACTTTGAGCTGGCCCCACCATTCATTTTGATCATGACTGCTCATCCAATTCAATAGTTTGTTGCTTTTCCCAATATCTTTTGATTTCTTTAGCCTGAAGTACTCTAACCAATTCCTTTTTGAAATCAATGTTTTGCAAAGTTTTAGCCTTGACTGTTTTCGCTGGTTGTGAATTCCACAGACACACCTTTTATTTTGGACAAACATTTTGTTTCTCCTCATTTCAGTACTAAATGGTTTATCCCGTATCATTAGACTGTGATCTCTGGTTATTAACTCACCCACCATTGGGAAAATCCTCCTGTATCTGACTAGTCCTGTTAGTATTTTAGAAGTTTGAGATACACTCCATCTCACTCTCCAAATTCTTCTGAAGTCTAGCGAAAATAATCATAACTGCAGCCTTTGCTCATACATCTGTCCTGCCACCCTAGGAGTCAACCTAGTAAACCTTTACTACAATCCCTATTTGGTGAGGACATCCTTCTTCAGATTGAGTCTAAAATAAAACTGCCCACAATACTTCAGATGTGGTCTGAAAGCCCTTATAATTGCCTGGACTCAAGTATCTCGCTGTGAACACAACATACCATTTGCTTTCTTTACCATCCATTGAAAGTAAGCATGCAAGTGTTGTGCAAAGACTGCTTTACAGAGAAGTCTTGTTGAACCATCCCCTCTCTCAATTTGTGCCTTTCCAGGTAATAACTTTGCAGTTGTGGTTGTCCAAATGTATAACCTCACATTTATCCACATGATACTTCATCCACCATGCATTTGCCTACTAACTCATTGTCTGAATCACATTGAAACATTTGCATTTTCCTTTACAGGTCCCCCTCTCATTTGGCTTTTTGCAATCTGCACATTTGAAGATATTACATTTGGTTCCCCCATCTAAATCATTAATGTTTCTTCTGAATAATTGGGATTCTAGCACTGATCCTTAAGGTATCCCAAAAGTCATGGCCTACCATTCTAAAACATACTGGTTTATTCCTACTCCTTGTTTCTTTTCTGCTGACCAGTTTTCAATATGTCCCAATACACTACCCACAATTCCATGTGTTTAGTTTTGTACATTAATATCTTATAACGAAACCCTGCTGGAAGTCCGAATTACCAACATTCACTGGCTGCCCCCCTCTGCCTGCTCTACTAGTTGTATCCTGTAAGCACTCCAGCAGATTTGTCAAGCTTGATTTTCTTTTCTGATACTGTCTGAACATTCCACTGTTTTTCAAGTGCTAAATTGTTTAACCTTGGTCAGTCAACTCTAGCATTTTTCCTACAACCAATGTTAGTCTGACTAGTCCATAATTCTTTGCCTCCTTTCTTAAATACAGGGGTTACATTACCCACCATCCAAACTGTAGGAACCTGTCCCAGAGTCTAAAAGAATTTTGGAAGGTTACCACCAATGCATCCATTACGTTAGCACCATCTAGGTATGCCGGGAAGCAAGTTATCAGGCCCTGGGGATTTACTGGCTTTCAATCCCTCAAAAATTTCCCTACTAATATGGATTTCCTAGAGTTCCTTCTCACGAGACTCTGCACTCCAACATTTCTGGTATAGATAATAAAATGTGAGGCTGGATGAACATAGCAGGCCAAGCAGCATCTCAGGAGCACAAAAGCTGACGTTTTGGGCCTAGACCCTTCATCAGAGAGAGCTTCCCTTCGTGAACGCAGATCCACTTATAAAGGAAGCCATATTATTTAGTTTAATGATGAGTCCATGTGCATTCTTTCCAAGTGTGATAATAATACTTGACAAATTCTGAATGTTAATATTCATCATGTACTTGTATGTTTTGCTCCATTTAGTATCTAAAGTGTTTGTTTAAGTGATTGGTTATAGCATATTGTTTGTTTTCAACTAACAGGCAATAAAAATGATTACTCTCTACATTGAGTCCACTGTCTCTAATGTAGCATTTTTGGTGTTAAATCTGTATTCTTCAGTGGGCCATTGATTGTTAGCGTCCAAAAAGAAATTAAGATTTTCTTGAAGACTGACTTCAAATGAACAATTAGTTTGAGAAATCCGTCAGCCACAGATTTCTGTAGTTGTTAAATACAGACAATCTTCATCACTATAATAAAATGTTTGTTATCCAGCTTTGTGTTTTTGTTTATAATACTGTGAATGTACCCTGTCTGTTCTTTTAACTGGTCCTTTGCATCTACTTGTCCTGTTTTAATGTATCGCAATACTGATTTCTTAATGTTTTCCATATTATGCTGTTGGTGCTCCACTGAATTCTCTGTTTTTATTTTAAGATCTTTTTGCAGCAGGTTCATAGCAACACTATTGAAACAGGTTTTCTACAGGATTGGTGGGAATGAGACAATTTCTCTGTTCTTACAAAATCATTTCTTCAAATCAAGGATAACATGCAGAAGCATGGAGGACACTGATGTAAAATATGACTCAACTATACAATGCCAACAGCCTTGCTTTTTGGTTTTAAAATTTATTAATAAATAAAATGTATAGAAAATAAGAAAACAGCACAAGAAAACTGATTTGCAGTGAGACTGAAAATAGTGATGAAAGGCTAAGATCAAGGTTTTCAAATTGCCCTGGTGTGATTTGGATGGACATGATATTGTAAATCCTGACCATGGTATTTTTAAACAAATTTCAATGGATAATTACCATAAACACTAGTGGAATCAGCCACTGGATTCTTTTCTATAGCCGTGATAGATAATTTGCTCTGAAAGATTCACTTGCAATGCACTCGGGTTGGCTGGCGTTGGCTATTGTGCAAAGGCAACTGAGAAATCACAGCAATATTTGACCGTGTCTTGTTCTGAATAAATTTCAGGAACTAACATTTTTGCACTCCTGGATCTGACTGGCAACTCTAATATTAGGCAGTAGCACTTTATCATCTCTTAACTTGTATTGATGAGAAAATGCTTCTCTTTAGCGATGACTAATGGTGCCATATATTTAAATAATCATTGATTGTCATGAGTTTAAATGAGCACATGAATGTCATACTAATTATTATACTCTGGCATATGTTCATCCCTGGAGATACTGGGAGCAGATTTAAAGTTGAACTTCAATAAACATATTTGATCCACCATTCCAGGAAAACTATGACTAGCATACTATAATAAGAAAATTGCAGAAGGAATTCTCTGGTCAGTTTCGGTCCTTTTTCTTAAAAGAATGATCACTGTCAGATGTGCAATAGTTTACTCAAATCACTTCACTCATTTATTGTCAAAGTTACACAGGAGTGTGTTTTTTGGCAAGTTATTCAACTGTGCATGGCATCACAATTGTGCTTGATCCTGTTCTTACTTGACTTTTGGTGAGAGCACTTTTAGTACTACTCACTGAAATAAAAACTGACTTTTTGTCCTTCCCTTAAACCACCAATCTAATTCCCCTCTAACGTCAAGTACAGTAATCAATTTTATTCACTCATTGTTGTTCAGGGTACAACTATGTTGAGCTCCATAATCATTAGGAAGGTCAATACCAGTTCTGGTACCAGAAAAACACTGGCATTTTTGACTGTGGTTTTATTTTCACAATGGCTGCTGGCCGTGCCAGAGATCAGTAGACTTTAGTCACTAGCTTCATAAATAGTGTGAAGACAATCTAAGAGGCTGGAAAATTAATTGCAATGTAAGGTATTGGTCTGTTGTCTTTCAAGAGGGCAGATGTTATTACTTCCTCTTGCTTGTATGGGGGAGGGGAGGCTAAGTTTTCAGTCTTAGCCTAAGCAGGCTAAATTGCCTAGATGTAAGATGTGTTGAAGTATACTTCCTGATTTGTTTTTCCCTCCCTCTCTGGTGAGTCATTGTGCCACAAAAGAGTATCACCACAGGCTAGGGGTGCTGTTCTCTCAAATCTATGAAGCATGGTTAACCAAGAGCAAAAGACATTATACAATTAGTTCAGTATTTAAATTATCATAGAACAAGCTGCTCCTTCTTTTACAGATGACCAACTTTACAAACTTCAGCCATCTCTTGCATTCTCTCTCTATTAAACACATGTGCTCAATCTATCAGTGCATCACTAAACATTTTAGCCTATTGGTGTCTGTCTTGGTCTTCCATTTTTAGCAGAACACTGCAATAACTGACATGAGAGAGTGTATTCATAGAAACATAGGGTGGCATGTGGCTCAGTGGTTAGCACTGCTTCCTGACAGACTAAGGATCCAGGTTCAATTTCACACTTGGGTGAGTGTCAATGTAGAATTTGCACATTCTCCCTGTATCTGCATAGGTTTCCTCTGCATGCTTTGATTTTTCTCCCGCGGTCCACAATGTGGAAATTCAGTGGATTGGCTGTACAAAATTGCACATTGTGTCTAAGGATGGGAGTGGTGGACAAGTTATCCATGGGAAATGTGAGGCTATCACGGATGCAGTGGGTTTGGGTTGATTGCCTTTCGTAAGATCAGTGTGGACTTGATAGACCAAATAGTGTGCTTCACACCATAGGGATTTTATGAATATGGACTAAAAATCAGGAACTGGCTAAACATAATGAATGGTGGAGCAGTCTCGAAGGGCCAAATGGCCTACTCCTTTTTTAAAATGCTTCTGTGTATCAGCACCATTCATCATTTCTTATTACTGAAACAGTCCAGGGTCATGCTGACAAGTGGCAAGTAACATTCCCATGCAATGGCCATCTCCAAGAGTATCTAAATCACCCCCCATGACATTCAATGACATTACCTTCACTCAATCACTTGTTACCAGTAGCCCATCAGTTACCATTGACCAAAAACTGTATGGACAAGCCAAATCTGTGGCAACGAGACCATGTCAGAATCTTGGAATCATGATTGATCCTGACTGCAAAGCCTTTCCACCATCTACAAAGCATAGTGTGTGATGGCAAACTCTCCACTTGCCTTGAATGGATTTCCAACAATACAATACAGTGGCAACAATTCACTAAGTTTTTAAGATAGCACCTTCCAAACCCACATCCATCATCATTTTGAAAGATAAGAGTGGCAGTTACATGGGAATAACACCTGCAAATTCCCCTCACTTTCCTGACTTGAAGATACACTGTTATTCAACTGGTGTAGCTGGGTTAAACTTCTGGAGATCTACCCTTGAATAGCATTTGGGTCCCCCACATCAAATTCACAGTGTCATTTCACCATCAACTTCTTCAAAGCCAATTAAGTAATAAATGCCAATAATGCCCAAATCCAATTAATTTATTTTAAAATTTATAGTGGGACAATGACAGAAGAATAGTATAACTTAAAGCGAAGAATACTTGTGTACTTTGATTTAACTGTACACTCAAAATACTATTTCTGAATTGTACAGTACTACAGTTGCTGGGAGTTTTTGTTTAAAAATAGGCCTCCGCAAAGTTCCAGGGACATGGGGAGGATTGGCAAAATGATTCTGGGCAGGAGTGAAAGGAATAGGTGGTCATCTTGGGAGACTAACTTCCCCAACATTGACTGGAAATGCTACAACTCTAGTACGTCAGATGGATCAGTTTTTGTCCAATGTGTGCAGGACGGCTTCCTGACACAGTATGTCGAGGGGCCGACAAGAGGGGAGGCCACACTGGATCTCATACTTGGTAATGAGCCAGGCCAGGTGTTTGATTTAGTGGTTGGTGAGCATTTGAGAGTGACATAATTAGGTTACGTTTCGTTTAGCAATGGAAAGGGATAGGAACATGCTGCAGGGCAAGAGTCATAGATTGGGGTGGGGGGTGCTGTGGGAAGGGAAATTAGAATGTGATTAGGCAAGACTTGGGAGGCAAAGAATGTGGTAGCAAAATGCAGGGGATGGAGTCAATCAACATGTGGAGCTGGTTTAAAGGAACAGATATTGTGTGTCCTTGATAGGTATGTCCCTGTCAGGCAGGGAGGAAGTGATTAGGTAAGGGAATCTGCGATAGGGTTAGGGTTAATTGTATCTCTTGTTAAGCAGAAGAGGGAGGCTTATGTGACCACGAGACGAGATGGTTCAGATGAGACAATGGAGAGTTGCAGATTAACTTGGAAGGATTTAAAGAGAGAGTCAACGGCAACGAAGGGACATGAGCAGACATTAACAGGTAGAATAAAGGAGAACCCTAAAGCTTTCTATAGGTATGTCAGGAATAAGAGGATGACAAGGGTAGAAATAGGGCCAGTCAAAGACGGAAGTGGGAAGTTGTGCGTTGACCCTGTGGAGATTGGAGAGGTGCTAAACGAATATTTCTCATCTGTTTTCACTCAGGAAAAGGAGAATATTGTAGAGGAGAAGACTTCTCATCGGAGAGAAGGTGGCTAAGAGGGGACTTAATAGAGACATACAAGATAATCAGAGGATTAGACAGGGTGGATAGTGAGTCTTTTTCCTAGGATGACAACGTCAGTTTGTACGAGGGGGGGCATAGCTGCAAATTGAGGGGTGATAGATTTAAAGACAGATTCAGAGGCAGGTTCTTTACTCAGAGTGGTAAGGGCGTGGAATGCCCTGCCTGCCAGTGTAGTTAACTCAGCCACATTAGGGGCATTTAAACAGTCCTTGGATAAGCATATGGATAATGATGGGATAGTGTAAGGAGATGGGCTTAGATTAGTTCACAGGTCGGTGCAACATCGAGGGCCGAAGGGCCTGTTCTGCGCTGTATTGTTCTACGTACCATGACTGATTGTAGTCTCCTTTTGACTCAGGTTGAAAGTGCTGGTAGCTCTCTGCCTTGGGGTCATAAAGTTGGTAGTTTGATACTGAAACATTTGGATGCAATGTTAAATTGACACCCTACGTGCATTATTGGGTGGATATAATCGCCCCACAGCACCATTTGAGTAGAGCAGCAAAAGATTCCTAGATAACAAGGTGTAGAGCTGGATGACTACAGCAGGCCAAGCAGCATCAGAGGAGCAGGAAAGATGATGTTTCATGTCTGGACCGGTCTGAAGAAGGCTCTAGGCCCGAAATGTCAGCCTTCTTGCTCCTATGATGCTGCTTCGCCTGCCGTGTTCATCCAGCTCTACACCTTGTTATCTTGGATTCTCCAGCATCTGCAGATCCTACTATCTCTGAATATAGAACATAGAACATAGAACAGTACAGCACAGAACAGGCCCTTCAGCCCACAATGTTGTGCTGACCATTGATCCTCATGTATGCACCCTCAAATTTCCGTGACCATGTACATGTCCAGCAGTCTCTTAAATGACCCCAATGACCTTGCCTCCACAACTGCTGCTGGCAACGCATTCCATGCTCTCACAACCCTCTGCGTAAAGAACCTGCCTCTGACATCCCCTCTATACTTTCCACCAACCAGCTTAAAACTATGACCCCTCGTGCTAGCTATTTCTGCCCTGGGAAATAGTCTCTGGCTATCAACTCTATCTATGCCTCTCATTATCTTGTATACCCCAATTAGGTCCCCTCTCCTCCTCCTTTTCTCCAATGAAAAGAGACCGAGCTCAGTCAACCTCTCTTCATAAGATAAGCCCTCCAGTCCAGGCAGCATCCTGGTAAACCTCCTCTGAACCCTCTCCAAAGCATCCACATCTTTCCTATAATAGGGCGACCAGAACTGGACGCAGTATTCCAAGTGCGGTCTAACCAAAGTTTTATAGAGCTGCAACAAGATCTCACGACTCTTAAACTCAATCCCCCTGTTAATGAAAGCCAAAACACCATATGCTTTCTTAACAACCCTGTCCACTTGGGTGGCCATTTTAAGGGATCTATGTATCTGCACACCAAGATCCCTCTGTTCCTCCACGCTGCCTATCCTATCCTTAATCCTGTACTCAGCTTTCAAATTCGACCTTCCAAAATGCATCACCTCGCATTTATCCAGGTTGAACTCCATCTGCCACCTCTCAGCCCATCTCTGCATCCTGACAATGTCCCGCTGCAGCCTACAACAGCCCTCTACACTGTCAACGACACCTCCAACCTTTGTGTCGTCTGCAAACTTGCTGACCCATCCTTCAATCCCCTCATCCAAGTCATTAATAAAAATTACAAACAGTAGAGGCCCAAGGACAGAGCCCTGTGGAACCCCACTCACCACTGACTTCCAGGCAGAATATTTTCCTTCTACTACCACTCGCTGTCTTCTGTTGGCCAGCCAATTCTGTATCCAAGCAGCTAAGTTCCCCTGTATCCCATTCCTCCTGACCTTCTGAATGAGCCTACCATGGGGAACCTTATCAAATGCCTTGCTGAAGTCCATATACACCACATCCACAGCTCGACCCTCATCAACTTTTCTAGTCACATCCTCAAAAAAATCTAAGGTTTGTAAGGCATGACCTACCCCTCACAAAGCCGTGTTGACTGTATTTGATCAAGCCATGCTCTTCCAGATGGTCATAAATCTTATCCCTCAGAATCCTTTCTAACACCTTGCAGATGACAGACGTGAGACTTACCGGTCTATAATTGCCGGGGATTTCCCTATTTCCTTTCTTGAAGAGAGGAATTACATTTGCCTCTCTCCAGTCCTCAGGTACGACTCCAGTGGAGAGCGAGGATGCAAAGATCTTCGCAAGTGGCGAAGCAATTGCATTTCTCGCTTCCCAAAGCAGCCGAGGACAAATCTGGTCCGGGCCTGGTGACTTGTCAATCTTAATGTTTGACAAAATTTTCAGCACATCAGCTTCCTCTATCTCTATCCATTCCAGCATGCACACCTGCTCTTCAAAGGTTTCATTCACTACAAAGTTCGTTTCTTTCGTAAAGACAGAAGCAAAAAACTCATTTAGGGCTTCCCCTACCTCCTCCGGCTCCACACACAAGTTCCCTATGCTATCCCTGATCGGCCCTACTCTTTCTTTGATCATTCTCTTATTCCTCACGTAAGTGTAAAATGCCTTTTGTGTTTTCCCGGATTCCTTCTGCCAAGCCTTTCTCGTGCCCCCTCCTGGCTCTCCTCAGACCATTTTTGAGCTCCTTCCTTGCCTGCATGTAATCCTCTCTAGCTGAACTTGACCCTAGCTTCCTCCACCTTATGTAAGCTACCTTCTTCCTTTTCACTAGAAGCTCCACCGCTCTCGTCATCCAAGGTTCCTTTATCTTACCCCTTCTTGCCTGTCTCAGAGGGACATATTTACTCATCACTCCCAACAACTGTTCCTTAAACAGTCTGCACATGTCTATAGTTCCCTTACCATGGAACAACTGCTCCCAGTCCATGCTTCCTAACTCATGTCTAATCGCATCATAGTTTCCTCTTCCCCAATTAAATATCCTCCCATTTTGCCTAATCCTCTCCTTCTCCATAGCTATGTAGAATGTGAGGCAGTTATGGTCACTATCACCAAAATGCTCTCCCACCACAAGATCTGATACCTGCCCCGGCTCGTTTCCGAGCACCAAGCCTAGAATGGCCTCTCCCCTCGTCGGCCTGTCAACGTACTGCGTTAGGAAACCCTCCTGAACACACCTTACAAAAACAGCTCCATTCAAATCTTTTGCTCGAAGGAGGTTCCAATCAATATTAGGAAAGTTAAAGTCACCCATTACAACAACCCTACTGCGTGCACACTTTTCCAAAATCTGTCGACCTATGCTTTCTTCAATCTCCCTGCTGCTATTGGGGGGCCTGTAGTAAACCCCTAACGAGGTGACTACTCCCTTGCTGTTCCTAATTTCCACCCACACTGACTCAGTAGGCAGATCTTCCCCAACAATGGAAGCTTCTGTAGCTGTGATACCCTCTCTGATTAGTAGTGCTACACCCCCTCCTCTTTTTCCCCCCTCCCTATTCTTTTTAAATGTTCTAAACCCTGGAACATCCAGCAACCATTCCTGCCCATGAGAAACCCATGTCTCTGTTATGGCCACATCATCATAGCACCAGGTACTGATCCATGCTCTAAGTTCATCACTTTTATTCCTGATACTCCTTGCGTTAAAGCAAACACACTTTAACCGATCCCTTGGTTCCTTCCCAGGAAAATCCTTCCCACTAGCTGGTCTACCTCTTGCTACTGCCTCACCTGCATCAACGCTCACCTCCGGTATACAGCTCAGGTTCCCAACCCCCTTCCATACTAGTTTAAACCCTCTCAAACTACTCGAGCAAACCTTCCACCCAGGACATTGGTCCCCTTCCAGTTCAGATGCAACCCGTCCTTCTTGTACAGGTCCCACCTTCCCCAGAAGGCATCCCAATTATCTACATATCTTAAGCCCTCCCTCCTACACCAGCTGCGTAGCCACGTGTTCAGCTGCGCCCGCTCCCTGTTCCTCACCTCGCTATCTCGTGGCAGTGGTAGTAAACCAGAGAACACTACTCTGTTCGTCCTGCTCTGCAGCTTCCATCCTAACTCCCTGAAATCACTTTTTATATCCTCAATCCTATTTCTGGCTATATCATTAGTGCCAATATGTAACACGATTTCTGGCTGTTCGCCCTCCCCTTTTAGAACCTTATACACCCGATCGGAGACGTCCCGGACCCTGGCACCAGGGAGGCAACATACCTTCTGGGAATCCCGATCTTGACCACAAAATCTCCTGTCGATTCCCCTAACTATCGAGTCCCCTACCACGAGTACTTTTCTATTCTGCCCCCTTCCCTTCTTTGCCACAGTGTCAGGCTCAGTGCCAGAGAACTGACTACTATGGCTTTCCTCTGGTAGGTCATCCCCCCCCAGCAATATCCAAAACGGTATACTTATTGCTGAGGGGAATGCCCACAGGGGATCTCTGCACTGTCGGTCTGTCCCCTTTCCTCCCCCTAACTGTAACCCATCTATCCTCGTCCTGAGCCTTAGGAGTGACCAACTCCCGATAACTCCTCTCAATTACCCCCTCTGCCTCCCGAATGATCCGTAGTTCATCCAGAATAAGGGTATCTAAGCAAGTGAAAGACACCATAAATAGCCACCACTTCCTAATGGGAAGGGGTAAAAGCGCCCTTTTACTTCAGGCATGTTGTCAGGTACGGCAGGAGCTTACCCACGCAGATGCCAGTTTGCCCGCTGGAGAGTGTGGGTAGGTGGCAGTACAGTTGGTCACACAGCTGCCCGGAGTCTCACACATCGCCCAGTTGCCTGGTGCAGACCTTACAACAGCCGCAGCTATCAGTCAGTAGACTCACCCCAGCAGGGCAGCTGGAGGGTCCCGGGGGACAGCGGCAAGGGAACTCTCAGTCCTCAGCCCCCACTCTGGTGTGAATAGGATAAAAACAACACACACAGTTAGTTCAAAGTGTGATGGTGCCGGTGAAAATTTGAAACAAAGTTTTACGTCTTAAATTCTCATCTATTCAAACAGACACGCAAATTATCGGAAACAGAAACCCACTTGGATTATTTGTCCCCTCTAAAGTGACAAAATATGGAACATAATGACATCTAAAGGAAGTACGCGGCTTTGTGTGCATTTAATAAAACCTGGTTATTTGCATGAATTTTGCAAAATTGCTGCATCCAAACCATTTCTTTTTAAACATTGTGTAAAACGATATCCCGGTCTTTGAGGCAGTTAGATGCACAAGTTCACCGGGGGACAAGAATCCAGCATCTGCAGTTCCTACTATCTCTGAGGCATAACATTCCGGTTGTCTTGGCTACTCATTCTAATTCAAAATAATTGGTTGCTTAGTGCTTCGCACTATCCCGAGGCCATGGAATGTGTGAAAATGACAGGTTTTATAAGGCAGCATTTCGCCTGACTCTCTTCCACAAGGAGATGCATTATTTAAAAGAGATTAAGTCACCGGAAACAATTTCTCATGTTTCATCACATCTCACATAACATGTGCTCTTCAAACTTGTTTCCTGGCTTGTAAAACACTTGTTTTACAATCGAGTGTACAGAATTGTACTAAATATGCAGATTGTTTCATTTATATAGTTTTCCTCTAATTTTTCCTGAATGTTTTGAAAGCTAAGTTTTCTTGGTGCACATCTTGGACGTTTGTATGATTTGAAGTATCTTCAGACCAAAACTAAAATTTAGTGATGGAAAATGCAGCTTCAGACTCCAAAAGGCATTGACAAATAATCAAATTTTATTGCCATAGGATAGTAACTACTGCCAGAGGCCAAATTTTCTTATAGTTGTCATCTACCCTCCTCCTTTTTGTAATCCTAATAATGCCAAGACAGAGATAATTCACAAGAAATGTGATAAGAAATCTCAAGCCCAGGTTGCTCTAATCTAGATCAGAATATCTGAAGTGATAATAGAAACAAATTGAACAACAACTTTAAAAAAAGTGGTATGTTCCCAGATGACCACTCCCAATATCTTGTGGTATTTGCTGCCCCAACCAGGGTGGGCTACTGAGTAAGATAGTGTGGAGCTGGATGAACGCAGCAGGCCAAGCAGCATCTCGGGAGCACAAAAGCTGACATTTCGGGCCTAGACCCTTCATCAGAGAGGGGGATGTGGAAGAGGGTTCTGAAATAAATAGGGAGAGAGGGGGAGGCGGACCGAAGATGGATTGAGGTGTATTCTAGGTAGCTGTGGGAGTCGGTGGGCTTGAAGTGGACATCAGTTTCT
Source organism: Stegostoma tigrinum (assembly GCF_030684315.1). Classification (NCBI taxonomy): domain Eukaryota; kingdom Metazoa; phylum Chordata; class Chondrichthyes; order Orectolobiformes; family Stegostomatidae; genus Stegostoma; species Stegostoma tigrinum. The sequence continues at coordinate 37,930,120 of NC_081377.1, read as the reverse complement.
AACTGGTTGCCTGAGATGGAGACACAGGTCCAAGAAGGTGAGGGATGTGTTGGAGATGGCCCAGGTGAACTTGAGGTTGGGGTGGAAGGTGTTGGTGAAGTGGATGAACTGTTCGAGCTCCTCTTGGGAGGAAGAGGCGGCGCCGATACAGCCAATGTAATGGACGAAGAGGTGGGGTGTGGGGTTTGGGGCCTGGGGCCTGTGTAGGTGCGGAAGAGGGACTGTTCCACGTAACCTACAAAGAGGCAGGCATAGCTGGTGCCCATGCGGGTACCCATGGCCAAATGTAGGAAGTGGGACCACATCTGCCATTGTGGTATACTGTATCCACTGTACCCGGTGTGGCCTCCTCTATATTGGGGAAACCAAGCGGAGGCTTGGGGACAGCTTTGTAGAACACCTCCGCTTGGTTCATAATAAACAACTGCACCTCCCAGTCACTAACCATTTTAACTCCCCTTCCCATTCCTTAGACGTCATGTCCATCATGGGCCTCCTGCACTGCCACAATGATGCCACCCGAAGGTTGCAGGAACAGCAACTCGTATTCCACTTGGGAACCCTGCAGCCCAATGGTATCAATGTGGACTTCGCAAGCTTCAAAATCTCCCCCTCCCCCACTGCATCCCAAAACCAGCCCAGCTCGTCTCCGCCTCCCCCCACTGCATCACAAAACCAGCTCAGCTCATCCCCACCTCCCTAACCTGTTCTTCCTCTCACCTATCCCCTCCTCACACCTCATGCCGTACTTCCATTTCCCACCTCCTTGACCTGTCCGTCCTCCCCGGACTGACGTATCCCCTCCCCACCTACCTTCTCCTCTATCCATCTTTGGTCCGCCTCCCCCTCTCTCCCTATTTATTTCAAGACCGTCTCCTCCCCCTCTCTGATGAAGGATCTAGGCCCGAAACGTCAGCTTTTGTGCTCCTGAGATGCTGCTTGGCCTGCTGTGTTCATCCAGCCTCACATTTTATTATGTGAGGAATTCTGCTCACTCTGGGAGTTGGCTCAAAGCTAGCTGGATCGGTTTCTTATACGATGCACATGTAAATAAAGGGTGATGTGGTAACAAAATACTAACCTCTAAGTTATTTCAGTGGTGATGGGAGGGAGGAAAATCTGAAGAGATTTGTCTCCTTGCCAAAATCCACAAGCCTGACTGCCCTGTTTGACCCATTGCCTTTGCCTGCTACTACCCCACCAAACTTATTTCTACCTAACTCCATTTTCTCCCTCTTGCTCCACAAACTCCCCACCTACATTTGTGACACGATCCACGCCCTCCACCTCCTCCAGAACTTCCAATTCCCTGGTCCCCAACACCTCATCTTCACCATCGACGTCCAGTCCCTATACATCTGCATTCCCCACGCAGATGGGGTAAAGGCCCTCCGCTTTTTCCTGTTCCACAGGCCAGACCAGTCCCCCTCCACTGACACCCTCATCCACTTAGCTGAACTCGTCCTCACCTTCAACAACTTCTCCTTCAATTCCTCCCACTTCCTACAAAGGGGGCTGCCATGGGTACCTGCATGGGCCCAAGCTATGCCTGCCTTTGTAGGTTATGTGGAACAATCCCTCTTCTGTACCTATACTGGCCCTAAACCCCACCTCTTCCTCCGTTACATCGATGACTGTATCAGCACCACCTCACGCTCTCACAAGGAGCTCAAACTGTTCAACCACTTCAACACCTTCTGCCAACCTTGATGTTCACCTGGACATTTGTCTCCATCTCAGGCATGGAAACTCATGTCCATTTCAAGCCCACTGACTCCCACAGCTACCTAGAATACACCTCCTCCCACCCACCTTCCTGCAAAAAATGCCATCTCCTGTTCCCAATTCCTTCGCCTCCACTGCCGGGATGAGGCATTCCACTCCTGGACATCAACTCTTTCTCTTCTCATCTCCGCACCTCCGCGCCACCCCCCCCCCCCCCCCCCCAGCCCATGGTCAATAACACCCTCGACCACATCACTAGCTCATCCTTCACACCCCTCCCTACAACAAACACCAAAAACAGGATCTCCCTCGTCCTCACGTACCGCCCCACCCACTTCAGAATCCAACACAACATTCTCCGGCACTTCCGCCATCTGCAATCTGACCCCACTACCAGAGACATTTTTCCCTCTCCACCCTTATCTGCTTTCTGGAGGGACCACTCTCCGTGACTCCCTTGTCTGCTCCACACTCCCCGCCAGCCCCGCCAGCCCCACCACCTCCTGCAACCGCAGGAAGTGCTACACTTGCCCCTATACCTCCCCGCTTACCCCATCCCAGGCTCCAAGAAGACCTTCCACATCCAACAGATGTTCACCTGCACGTCTGCTAATGTGGTATACTGTATCCACTGTACCCAGCGTGACCTCCTCTACATTGGGGAAACCAAGTGAAGGTTTGGGGACCGCTTTGTGGAATACCTCTGTTGCAGGAACAGCACCTCATTTTGCTTGGGAACCGTGCAGCCCAATGGCATCAATGTGGACTTCACAAGCTTCAAATCTCCCCTCCCCCTACTGCATCCTAAAACCAGACCAATTTGTCCCCACCTTCCCAACAGGTCCTTCCTCCCACCTCTATCTATTAGCCTCATCCTGCCCCCTTGACCTGCCCATCCTCCCTGGACCAACCTATCCCCCAACTCCCCACCTACACTCACCTTTACTGGCTCCACCCCTACCTCATTGACCTGTGTCTCCTCTCCACCTATCTTCTCCTTTATCCATCTTCTATCTGTTCCCCCTCTCCCCCCTCCCCCACTATTTGTTTCAGAATCCCCTTCCCCTCCCCCACTTCTGGAGAAAGGTCCAGACCTAAAAGGCCAGCCTTTCTGCTCCTCTGATGCTGCTTGGCCTGTGTTCATCCATCTCTACACCATATTTCAGATTCGTCCTTGAATTGGGGGATAAGCAAATTCTGGCATCTTGCTGCTATTTGGGAAGCTTAATTCATTTGATCTCTGTTAAAGTCTGGGCCCAATATGTGGAACAAATGCTTCCCAAGTCCAGAAAAATGACACTGGAGACAAAGAGCAACAAGCAATTTTCCTGGCAGCATGCGTAGCTTTTCCCTTTTAGGAGCCTAATTTTCCCCAAGGCACCAGATATTAAAACCTTAACGATAGTGGATTTATCTAAGGAATATTACCATCCCAAGGCTCCTTTAATTCTGAGATACTATGGTTTTACTTGACAGTTTGAGAGCCAAGGTATTCTGTATATTGGGACCTTTGACAAAGTTAAGATGACTGGCAGAGGCATGAGATTTTGGTTTAATCCCAAACAAGATGAAGGACTGTTTAGTATGTGGGATTAATTATGTGATCATGCAAAAGCACCTACTAGCTTAAAGTCTATCTGGACTTCAAACAATAGGCACTACAAACTTGCTTTGTCATGAGAAAATGTGGCAAGTGGAGATAATGAGTTAGAGTATTCTATTAAAGTGGACATCCTGGCAAGGATAGTTGAGCTTGGGGAACACCACTCGAGTGAAGACAATTGCAAAGTCGCACTCAGAATATATCCTGAATTCACCGACCCTAGGTCAGCCCAAAACAAAGCCGAGCTTCAGCCGAATGGTTAAAATTTTCTCCAACTTGGACCAGCAAGCATTATATTTGCTGCTGGTACGTGGACTAGAAACAGCAAGAGAGAGTCCCACTCGGCCTGAATTGAGAGAGAGGACTCAGCCTGGTATGCAGGAGACTGCACACCTTGGAAAGTCCACCTACAGCCAGTTTGAAATAGTTAAATTGCTCAGCAACATCTAAATCAGAACCAATCAAAACACATCCTACAGAGATAGTAGGAACTGCCGATGCTGGAGAATCTGCGATAACATGGTATGAAGCTGGATGAACACAGCAGGCCAAGCAGAAGCATTTCTGAAGAAAGATCTTGACCCGAAACGTCAAACTTTCCTGCTCCTTTGATGCTGCTTGGCCTGCTGTGTTCATCCAATCCAAACATACGCCTAGTTTAATGGTCACCCAGTTTGAACAGAGGTCAATTACTGGCATGCCTGTATCAGAGACTGTGAAACAAGTCTATTCTAAAATTTGCTCTGGACTCCACACTTGAAGGTAGACCTTGGCCAGGCTGAGAATTCATACCAGGAAACCCCTGTTCACCAATTAATGATACCTTAAAATCCTGGAATCACAGAATTGTTACAGCAGAGGTGGCAGCCATTTGGCCAGTATACCCTCAATGGTTCTTATACCTAGTACCATTCTCCTGCCTGTTCCTCCATATCCCTGCACATTATTTGAATAAAAGTAATAATCTGTTCTTTTGAATTTCCAAACTGAATCAGCTTATATAGCATTTCCAGGGGCAGTGCATTCCATATGCTAACTACTCACTGAAAAAGTATTTTCTCATCATCTTGCTTCATTTGCACATCACTTTCAATCTATGCACCCTATGCTCTACGAGTAGGAACAGCTGCTTACTACCTACATGGTCAGCCTGCTCATGATTTTTTAAAAAGTCTCCTCTTCGTCATCTTCACTCCTAGAAGTTGGGATTGTTCTCCTTCAATCTATTCTTATAACTGAAATCTCTCATTCCTGGAACCATTCTTATAAACCATTCCTGATATATTAATGATATGAACAACAAGGGTCCCAATACCAACTTTGGGGAAACTCCACTACAAACCATCATCCAGCCTGAAAAATATGGCACTGTATCAAACACCTTCTGGAAATTCATGTATGCCATATCAGCATTACCATCATGACCTTTTTTGCTATCCCTTCAAAACCTCCAGCAAGTTAAATACACTCACATATCCTTTTAGAAATACAGGTAGAGAGGGTGGTGAAGTAAGGCTTTGGTACGCTTGCTTTCCTTGGTCAGAACATTAAATATGGGAGTTGGGATGGTGTGGCTTTACAGGACATTTTAGTGAAGCCACTTTTAGAATACTTCATACAATTCTGGCCACCCTTCTATAGGATTTGTTCAACTGTAGAGGGTGCAGAAAATATCGACAAGAATGTTGTGGGACTCTACGGTTTGAGGTAAGGGGAGAGGCTGAATAAACTTGGGCTTTTTACTCTGGAGCAGAGGCTCTGGGATGACCTTATGGAAGATTTATAAAAATCATGAATAGCGTGAATAGCTAAGGTCTTTTTCCTAGGGTGGGAGCCCAAAACTAGGGGGCATACGTTCAAAGTGAGACAGGAAAGACTAAGTACCTGAGGGGTAACTTTTTCATGCAGTGGATGGTGCTTTTATGGAACAAGCTGCCAGAAAAAGTGGAGTCTTTTACAAATACAGTGCAGTATTTAAAAGACATATAATGGGTACATGAATAGGAAGGGTTTAAGAGGGATAGGGGCAAAATACTGGCCAGTGGGATTAGGTCAGAAGAGCTGTCTGGTTGGCACAAACAAGATGAACCAAAGGGTCTGTTTTTGTTGTGTATGAGCCTTATGTTGATCTTTCCTAATCAGCCCACTTTTTCCATGCAACCTGTTTTCTATACTTAAGTATGTATTTCTAGGTTACCCCACCAAAGCTAAAACTAACTGATCTGTAATTGCTGGGATTTTCCTTACAACCTTTCTTGAACATGGTAACGTTCACAATTCTCCAGTCTTTTTGCACCTCCCAAGTCCAGGGAATACTGAACATTTACAACCAGTGTCTCCCAATTTCTACTTCTCTCTTCCTTCAAAATCCTTGGATGCATCTTATCTGGTCCCAGTGCTTGCCAACTTTAAGTGCCAATAATCTATCCAAGACCTCTTCCTTATTGACTTTGAATCCTTCTATCCTTCATGTCACCATGGCCTGGGCACCATGAACCACTGAGTCATGGTCCTACAGCATGGAGACAGGCCCTTCAGCCCAAACTAGTTAATGCCAACCAAAATGTCCATCCATGCTAACCCCATTTCCCTGCACTTGTCCAATATCCTTCTAAACTTATTCCTATCCAGGCATTTATCCAAATGCCTTTTGAATGTTGGTAACGTACCCACCTCAACCACTTATGCTGGCTGCTCATTCCATATATGTGTACCACCCTTTTGTTTTAAAAAGGTTGCCCTTCAGGTTCCCATGTATTCTTTCCCCCTCTTGAATTCAACTGATACCCTCTAGTCCTAGATTGCCTAACTGCAGGAAAGAGACTGAATGCATTTACCTTGTCCATGCCTCTCATGATCTCGTTCACTTCTGCAAGATCCCGCCTCAGTCTCCTACACTCTAAAGAAAAAAAAAGTCCCAGCATGACAGCCTCCTGCTACAAGCCAATCCCTCAAGTCTAGGCAACATTCTTGTAAATTTCTTCTGCACTCTTTCCAGTTTATTGAACATCCTTCCTGTAGCAAGGCGACTAAAACTGAACACAATACTCCAAATGTGGCCTCACCAATGTCCTGTACAACTACAACATAACTTCCCAACTTCTATGTTCAGTGCCCTGACTGATGAAGACTAGTGTGCCAAAAGCATTCTTCACTGCCTTGAACTGAACCCGAAACATTAACTGTTTTCTCCTTCACAGGTGCTGCCAGACCTGCCGAGCTTTTCTAGCAAGTTTGTTTTTGTTCCCAATTTACAGCATCCACAGTTCTTTTGGTTTTTATTAAGACCCTTGCACAATTACTCTCTGCTTCCTACCATCAAGCCAATTGTATCTATTTCTCCAGCTTTAATTTGGCAGAGGATTGTCCAGACTCCTGAAATGCTTTATTGTGCAGAAGAAGTTGTTCAAAATTGAACTGGAGTCCAACATTGTCCTTGAGGAAAGTGAAAACTTGCTTATGTTTGTAGTGAGCAGCTCTGTCGTGGATGGGTATTTTATTTACCTATGGTACTTTTTCTCCTCTTGGGATTTAATAGGGTGAATCAGCCAGAGTGAGGGCAGTTGACTGAGTAACAAATAACGTGGGCTAGGCATTTCAAAACCAGAGGCCTTTCAGCATTTTAAGCAGGGTACCTTTGGAATTAAAGCAGTGATGTTGTGAATTCACTCATTTCCCAGTGCGATCCATCAGTTTGAAAGGAATATACAGGAGGTGCAATATAGCGTACTGGTAACAAAGATTTCTACACCAGACTGAACCCTTTTGCATGGTGACACATTCTGTGCACGCAGCAAATGCAAATCTGTAGTTCAGGATGCTACAACAGAAGTATCAAGTTGCTGCACAAAAGAGGAAGTCAGGAGCTGTTAAAGACACAACGGGTATTATAATTTGCTCTCAATCTTATAGGCATTGATTCTCTTGCAAGGGATGCAATGGCACAGTGGGCTTGAGATGCTGAATTGATTACCCTTGCTCCTAATTCTTTGTTCAATAAGACCCTCAGTCACCTAATTTTGGACATTTTAAGAGTAGGTGGGACTTGAGTCGGTGTCTCCTGTTTGAGGAAGGGTCACTGGACCCAAAACATTAACCATTTAGCTGCTCACTCAGACACTGCTAGACTTGCTGAGCTTTTTCAGCAACTTTGTTTTTGTCTCTGTAGTTTCTTTTGGTCTTTAGAAGAGCAGTTGCAGTGCCATGCTGTGATGCATCCAGATAAGATTCTATGGTGCACCTAGAAAAATTTGTAAGTGTCTTTATGGGTGTGCTGAATTTCCTTAGCCTGAGGAAGGTGAGGTTGTGCTTTCTTGACTGTAATATCAACGTGACTGGACTAGGACAGATTGTTGATGGTCATGCCTGGGAATTTAATGTTCTCTACCATCTCCACTTCTGCACCATTGCAGACAGGGGTCTGCCCTCCACTCTGCTTCCTGAAGTCAAGGACCAGCTTCTTTGTTTTGCTGATGGAGAGATTGTCGTCTTTACACTGTGCAGTTAAGCAGTCTATATCCTTCCCATAATTCCTAAACTGGAGCAGCTTGGCTAGGGGTGTGGCAGGCTCCAGAACGCGAGTCTTCATTACCATGGCTGGAATGCTGTCAGGGCACCTGAACTTGCAGTGTCTAGCATGTCCAACCTTTTCTTGAACCACGGATGGAAGTGGGGAGAAGGAGAGGGGAGAGGAAAAAGGAACATCAATTCAAGGTAAGGAAAAAAATAATAAATTTTGTATGGTAGGAACATAAACTGTTTATGGATTTTAGGGAGAAGATTAAAGTGTGCTGTTTGGGGAAGACTCCCGGATGAAAATGAGGTTGGTGACAGTCCTGGGCACAGTGGCCTGATATTCAACGGTGAGGTAATGGGATCATAGTCCGGAGGATATAGAACAAAGTATTTAAGAGCTTCCTCAGTCTACACAGTGGGGGATTAGTATGCCAGAAGACACGGCACCACCATTATTAGCAGGTTTAATGACAAAGTCGGGATAGGACCTGAGAACATGGAGTGTGATTAATTTGGCAGGAGATAGGATGGAATGGGTGAAGGGAGGAAATAAATTAAGAATCTCATGTTGACAGTTCTCCATGAACAGTTTGAATGCAGGTAAAAGACTTGAAGGAAGGATCCAGGGAGAGCATTGGAGGTGGGTGAAGGGTTCTGTGGGATAGGGGGAGGACTTGTCAAAGAGTGGACATGGAGGTGGCTTGGCAGAAGAAAAGTTCAATGTCAAGTTGTGCTTGAAATTCATTGAGTGGAGGTGCAGAAGGATTAATCTAAGACCTTAGCTCAATATAGAACATTCAGCAGAGAGCTGAAGGTTAGAAGAGATAGTAAACACTTGACAAGAGAGGTGTGGTTAGAAGGATAGAGCCAGAGACACAGGCAGGAAAGGAAGGTCCTTAAATTTCCAGTTTGTAGCCACAAGCTGCCTCCGCTTCAAGCAATCCCACATCCATCTCCCATTTAGGGGCTTCAAAATGTCCACCTTTTTCCTCAACTGAGGATCCCCTGCTACCTTAGTTGACAGGGTCCTTAGCTGTGTCTAACCAATCTCCCAATTTGGGCCCTGACCCCATTTTTCCCTCTCACAACTAAAGGCTTCCACACCCACCCACACTTACTGCCTTACCAGTCTTCACATCCAAAGGATTATAAGCCACTATTTTGGTCACCTTCAGGGGGAGATATGCTAGACATATATTCCCCTTCCCATCTTTATCAACATTCCACAGGGAATGTTCCCTCCAGGACACCTTGGTCCACTCCCAACACCTCTCCACACTCCAGAGTCTTTCCCATGCAACTGCAGAAGGTGTAACACCTACCAGTAACACCTACTCTTCCTTTCTCAATAGTCAAGTTTCCAAATATATATTTCAAGTGAACAGTAATTTACCTACACTTCAGTCTAGTCTGTTGTATTCACTGTTCACAATGTGGTCTGCTTTATATTGTGGAGGTTTTAGAGTTGGTGTTGGACTGAAGTGGAGTTGATGAGGTCAAAAAATTATGACACCAGGTTATTGACCAACAGGTTTATTTAAAAAAAAACACAGCTTTCTTAACTTGGCTCCTTCCTCCAGTGTAACTCTGGGAGCTAATGTTTTCAAATAAACCTGTTGGACTATTTTATTCCAGAACCCTCACCCCATCCCCCTCTCTGATGAAGGGTCTAGGCCCGAAAAACGTCAGCTTTTGTGCTCCTGAGACGCTGCTTGGCCTGCTGTATTCATCCAGCTCTACACTTCGTTATCTTAGACTATAACCTGGTATTGTGATTTTTTTCTCCTTTATATAGGGCAAAGAAAATACAGACTGAATGATCAATTAACACCTGCATTGTGTCCATTAGAAAGAACCTGAGTTTCCAGTTGCTTGCCTCTTCAAAACACCACCCCAAGTTCTCATGCCAACATTTTTAATCAGGCCTGCTGTAGTGCTGCAGTGAGATTCAGCACAAGTTCAGAGAAGGGCTTCTCATCTTTTCCTGAGGAACCCTATTGCACAAACCTGATCCTTGGTATGATAGATCATAACAGGGTCATCTTTTCTCATATTTTTACCAAGGCATGCAGGAGAGGTCTGAGTCATGCTCCAAGACCCTACTGATTATAGATCAAAACAAATTTATACATTTTCGCATCACAATAGTTACATGCAACATTAGCGTAAAAAAATTTATACGTCAACTTTTTCTTCAAAAATAGGATATGGTTTAGTTTCTTGTGAAGCACCAAGTGCTGTAATTCTAATAAAACATCCACTTCCATGTTATCCTCAACGTTTCTGTCTATACCATCTGCTCCAACACGCAAGACTTCAAGATTGGTATCTTACGCCATACAGTAATTTCTGACTGTATTGTGTGATAACGATCTGTGACCTGGGAGCCATTGTTGATCAATAAAAACAGCTGCCCCCTCCATTAACTTCTAATTGTTCCCTTTATGTTCTTGTGGTTAAGCTACCTAAACTACACTAGCTTCCCTTATATGGATGTTCTTTGCTCATAGTCCTGTTTTGTACTGCTTGTCCAGACTTATTTTCTCCTGTCTTGTCATCTCTCCTTTTCCTTTTACTCTTCTGCAGGCCCTGTTGTCTGTAGGACTCAATATCAAGTTCAATAACTTTGAAGCTACCCCCAGATCCTAATCCTATCATGACATGGGTTGCTTTCAGTGCAGCCTACTTCTTTTCCCCCTACTCTTAGCTCTCATTATTATTGAACAGAGTTTTACAGTATAGGAGGCCATTTGACAGTGCCTGTACTGGCTCCCTAAAGAGCTACCCAGCTGTTCCTGTTCTTCAACCCCCTCTCTATAGCCCTCTAAATTCACTTTCAAATAATGTATCCAGTGCACTTTTGAAACCCCTTATGGGATTCACCTCCGCCACTGAGCTGCACATTCCAAACCCTACCAACTAAGTAAAAGGAGTTCTTCCCTCATCTTGCTGTCTTGCTGGCAGTTTTGAAATTGTGACCCCCTAGTTACTGACAGTCCTACTTGTGAACAGAATATCCTTCTTTGCTCAGTCAAAGTTGTTTATAAATTTGAACACCCCAATAAGGTCACCTGTTGATCTTCCCTGCTCCAAGGAGAATAAGGTCAATTTCTCTAATCTTTCCTTGTATCTAGAATCCCTCATTCTTGGTATCACTACAGAAATCTCCATGGAACTCACTCCAGGGCTTTCGCATCCATCCTTAAATAAAGGTTCCCAGAAATCAATGCAATACTCCAAACATAGTCTGAGCAATGATTTGTAGAGGCGTAGCATCACTTCCTTGCTTCTTATATTCTCTGCCTCTAATAGGACCATGTAGTCTAAATAGCCTTCTTAGCTTGCCTGACCACCTTCAGAGAATAATGCATGTGTACCCCCAGGTTCCTCTGCTCCTTTACTCACAAGTTGTACCACTGAGCCTATATGGTGTCTTCATGTTTGTTCTGTCAAAATGCTTTACCTCATTTCTCTGAATTGAAATTCATCTGCCAAGTGTCTGCCCATTGACTTATCCCTCAAGTCGCTCTGCATCATCCTTATAATTAAAATTTACAAATTTAGAGATTAGATCCTCCATATCCATCTCCAACTTGTCTATATAAATCAGAAAAAGCAAGGATCCCAACACTGATCCCTACGGAATACTATTTTCAAACTTGTCTCTAATCCAAGAAATACCATTCTCTACCTAAGAACAACAATGTGTAGAGTGGAATGAGCAAAGCAGGCCCAGCAGCATCAGAGGAGCAGGAAAGCTGACGTTTCGGGCCTGGACTCTTCTTCAGAAATGGGGAAGGGGTTTCTGAAATAAAGTGGGGTGTGGGTGAAGCGGCAGATAGAAGATGGATAAAGGAGCGATAGGTAGAGAAGAGACAGACCGATCAAGGAGGTAGAGATGGAGCCAGTAAAGGTGAGTGTAGGTGGGGAGTTAGGATGGGTGTTGGTCAGTCAAGGAAAGACTGACAAGTCAAGGAGATGGGGGTGGGGTTTGAGGTGGGGGAGCAGGTGGTGGGGAGAGAAGACAGACAGGTCAGGTAGACGGGGACGAGCTGGGCTGGTTTTGGGATGAGGTCGGGAACATAGAGATTTTGAAGCTTGTGAAGTCCACATTTGATACCATTGGACTTCAGGGTTCCCAAGCGAAAAATGAGGTGCTGTTCCTACAACCTTCAGGTGGCATTGTTGCCTACTGGAGGCGGCCCAGGATGGACATGTTGTCCAAGGAGTGGGAGGGGGAGTTAAAGTGGTTCATGACTGTGAAGTGCAGTCGTTTGTCATGAACCAAGCGTAGGCACTGCACAAAACAGTATCCAAAACTCTGCTTGGTTTCCCTGATGTAGAGGAGGCCACAAGGGGAACAACTGATATGGCGTACCACATTAGCAGACACACAGGTGAATAGGTTATCTCAGATTCTCCAGCAGTGGCAGTTTCTATTATCTCCGAATCAATTTTAACCCCATTCTATACCTACCTCCGTTTCCCCATCTTCTAATCAATGTTGCCAAGGACCATCAATCCCAAAAATTTTAATTTGCTAAACAACCTGCCATCACCCCAGATAAATGCTTTCTGAAAGTACAAATATACAACATCCACAGCTTCTGTGACCTCAAAGAACTCGGTCAAATTTGTCATACATAACTTTGTTAAGGGCAGGTCATGTTCACTATCTAATTAGTTTTCTCAAACTGTATATTTACCATATCCCATATTATGGCCTCAATTTTCCCCACTATTGATGTCACGGTGAGTTCTGTAGTTTCTTGGGGTATCAGAGTCAGAGATGCACAGCATGGAAACAGACCTTTAGGTCCAACTCATTTATGCCAACCAGACACCCTGAATTAATCAAGTCTCATTTGCCAGCATTTGGCCCATATTCATCTAAACCCTTCATATTCATATGCCCATTCAGAGGCCTCTGAAAGGTTCTAGTTGTACCAGTCTCCACCACCTATTCACTGCCCCTTTCCTGAAACAATGGTGTCACGCATGCAATCCTCCAGTACCCTGGGGCTATTAGTGTTCAGAGAAGGCTGGAAAATTACTATTTATGACTCTGCAATTTGCTCCCTTAACACACTCAGCAACCTTTGATGTATCCCATCAGGGCCCGTTGGCTTTTCTACTTGGAGTGCTGCCAGCATTTGTAGCATCTCCTCTTTATATTTCACTATTCTGTTCAGTTGCTCAACATCCATGTTTTCAAATGGGCCACTGTCACCATCTTCTAATTTGGTAGAAGCAGAAGCGAAATATTCATTTGGTAACTCTGCCATATCCTCAGTGAGCACTCCCCCTTACTTGTTCCATATGGGTCCCACTCAAACCTTCATTAATCTTTCGTGTGAAGAACATTTTGTGATTTGGTTTAGCACTAGCCTCCACTGCTGCCACAATTGCGACTGCTGTGTCTGAGCTGGAGACATGGGCAGGAGATTCGTAGGTTACCTCCTGTTCCCCATCTGACACTCCTCCAGACACCACTGCTAGTCATTGGTCCTGGCTCCACCATCCCTTTTATTGACACTACCACTCCATCAGGCACCTGGGCTTAGCTGTGGACTTGGAGCCTCAGCTCAGCTGACGAGTCCCAGGCAGTTAGCCTGGGACCCTCACTCCCCAAGCTGGGGTGCAGCCATGTCCAACTGGTCCTGCTTTACTGCCACTGGTGCTGGAGGGCTCCTCATTCACCTGCCACTCTCCAGGCTTTAGAGAACAGAAAGAAATGGAAAAGAGAAAGCATACCAGGGCAGACATGCCCCAGGCTCAGCCCTGCTTCTGTGCTGCCATCTTGAATCTGGATTTGGTTCTCATTTCAAGTTGTTTCAAGTACCACATTTTCCTTTGTTTTAATTCCCTATCAAAATACTGTTTGAACATATTCACATGACACTTTTCCTTTTATCTGGTGAACTCATCAAATAATTCACCTTACTCAATTTCCTTTTGTTTTGATAAGACCTGTTAAACCTCATCTTTCAGGTACACCTACCATTGGGAGTAATATTAACACATTATCTCTTCCAGCAAAACTATGAATTTGATTTCTTGTCTGCTTCCTGTTTAATCACCATGCTATGCTACTTTTAACTGCTGTCTAGCCAACTCAACTTCTATTTAGTGATAATGGGAACTGCAGATGCTGGAGAATCCAAGATAACAAAGTGTGAAGCTGGATGGACGCAGCAGGCCAAGCAGCATCTCAGGAGCACAAAAGCTGACATTTCAGGCCTAGAGAAGGGTCTAGATTTTGTCAGCTTTTGTGCTCCTGAGATGCTGCTTGGCCTGCTGTGTCCATCCAGCTTCATATTTGTTATCTCAACTTCTATTTAAATCTGTTCTTAACATTTGACACAGCCCAGTAATGTTGTCTCTGAATGTTGCCTCACCGATTCTTACTTTTAAGAAGCTGGTCATAGAATCAGAATTCCCAGTGAGGTGCACTGACCCTCTGAAGAGGATCTTACCCAGACCCACCATAAACCCCCACACCATCCCCAAAACCCTGCATTTTCCATAGCTAATTCACCTAGCCTGCATAATCCACCTAATCTGCCCTTCTTTGGGCTGTGGAACGAAACCACACAGAGACAGGGAGAATGTGTAAACTCCACACAGTCACCCAAGGGTGGAATTGAATCTGGACCCCCAGCACTAAGGCAGCAGTGCTAACCACTCAGCCCTAGTGGTCCTCTTACCCCTCTCGCCTTAAACCTATGCCCCCTAGATTTAGGCTCTCCTACCCTAGGAAAGAGGTCCGATTATTGACCCTATCCATGGCCCTCATGATTTTATAAATCTTTACAAAAAGGTCACCCCTCAGCCCGACTCATCAGGGAAAATAGCTCCAGTCTATTCACAAACTCTTCCTATAGCTCAAACCCTCCCAGCAAAATCCTTGTAAATCTTTTCTGAACCCTTTCAGGTTTAATATCATTCCTATAGCAGGGAGACCAGAACTGGTTGCAATATTCTAGGCCTCGCCAATGTTCTGTACAGCTGCCACATGACATCCCAACTCCTACACTTCATGCACATGCCAATGAAGGCAAGTGTGCCAAATACCACTTTCACCACTGTCTTTCTGTGACTCTACTTTCAAGGATCTGTGCACATGCAATCCTAGGACTGTGTTTGGCACCACTCCCTAGAGCCCCATTAACCATACAAGTCCTGCCCTGATTTGCCTTATCAAAATACAGCACCTAACGTTTATCTAAATTAAACTCCATATGCCGCTCCTCAGCAGATTGGACCATCTGATGAAAGCCCCTCTGTACTCAAATAACCTTTTTTCACTGTCTACTTCAGTACCAATTTTGCTGTCATCTGCAACTCACTTTCATTTCCTCTTATGTTCAGATCAAAAATCATTTCTATAATGACGACAAAAGGTAATGGACCTAGCACTGATCCTTGAGGCACACCACTGGTGACAGGCCTCCCATCTGAAAAAACCTCTCCCATCACAGACTCCTAACATCAAGCCAATTTTGGATCCAACTGGCTAGCTCTTCCTGGATTCCATCTGATCTAACCTTGTTTACCAGTCTTCCACGTGGAGCCTCATCAAGTGCTTTGCTGAAGTCTTCAATCTTCTTTGTCACATCTTCAAAAAAAAAACAAACAATAAATATCACTCAATATTTGTTGAGACACTTTTTCCATGCAAAGCCATGTTGACTAAACCTAATCAATCTTTGCCTTTCCAATGCACGCAAATCCTAGCCTTCAGTTTCTCTTCCAACAATTTACCTACTATTGATATCAGGCTCACAAATCTATAGCTTTATTACCACCTTTCTTAAATAATTGCACCATAGTAACCAAACCTTTGTTCTGGCACCTCACTTTTGGCTCTAAATGATAGACATCACAGCAATGGCCCAACAATCACTTCCGTAGCTTCCCACAAAGTTCTGGGATACTCCACGTACCAGGGATTTATCCACCTTTATGCGTTAAGACCTCCAGCGCCTCCTCTTCCATAACAGGGATACTTTAAAATATCATTATTTCTTTCCCCGAGTTCCTTAGATCCTATGACGTTCTCACTGTAAACACTGGTACGAAACACTCATTTAATATTTCACCTCTCTTTTGGTTCCTCACAGACAGTCTTGGGGCCCCTGAAGGATCAATATTCTCTCCTTAGTTTCTCCAATCACTGCCCCTACCTTTTACTTTTATTTGTCATTATTCAGTCAAATGTCACTACATCATCAACACCAAGTTCAAATTTGTGCTCTCCCTTTCCTTTGCTAGGGCTATTCTTTGTTTCTCCTCACTTTCAACTGTAACTCAACTGTTCAATTGCCTTCTCATATTCAGCTATTTTAAGATAACAAAAAGCGTGAAGCTAGATGAACACAGCAGGCCAAGCAGCATCTCAGGAGCACAAAAGCTGATGTTTCGGGCCTCTGGAGAGGGTACAGAGGAGGTTCACCAGGATGTTGCCTGGTAAGGAGGGTGCTAGCTATGAAGAGAGGTTGAATAGACTAGGATTATTTTCATTAGAAAGACGGAGATTGAGGGGGGACCTGATTGAGGTCTACAAAATTATGAGGGTATAGACAGGGTGGATAGCAAAAAGCTTTTTCCCCCCAGAGTGGGGGAACTCAATTACTGGGGTCATGAGTTCAAAGTGAGAGGAGGAAAGTTTAAGGGAGATATGCGTGGAAAGTTCTTTACACAGAGGGTGGTGGGTGCCTGGAACGCGTTGCCAGCGGAGGTGGTAGACGCAGACATGTTAGCGTCTTTTAAGATATATTTGGACAGATACATGGATGGGTAGGGAGCACATGGACACAGACCATTAGAAAATAGATGACAGGTTAGACAGAAGAGAGAGAAAACTAAATCCAGCCACTCATGATACTTTTCGGCTTAAAGAGGAAAATCCAAAATCCTCCCAGAATCCTCAGTCACTTCCCACCAATGTTCTCTGATGCTCTCTCTTCTGTTGAGCACCAGATCCTTTGAAAGCATCTTCTCATTGTGATGGAGGCGACCTCTTCACAACTCTTCCTTGGATGGTGTTTGTTCTCTCACTCCCCCTCCCCTTCCCTACCTACCCACCCCTCCCCAGGCTCTCCTCTGCTCCCCTGCCCACCCAGCTATTATCAGTTCTGGCGTAGAATCACTGGTCACAAACCATTTTAACTCTCCCTCCCATTCCTTAGATGACACGTCCATCCTGGTCTTCATGCAGTGCCACAACGATGCCACGCATAGTTGCAGGAACAGCAACACATATTCCACTTGGGAACCCTGCAGCCCAATGGTATCAATGTGGATTTCACCAGCTTCAAAATCTACCCCCCACCCCCACTGCATCCCAAAACCAGCACAGCTCACCCCTACCTCCCTAACCTGTTCTTCTTCTCACCTATCCCCTCCTCCCACCTCAAGCCACACCTCCATTTCCTACCTACTAACCTCATCCCACCCCCAGTCCTCCCCAGACTGACCTATCCTCTCCCGACCTCCCCACCTATACTCTCCTCCATTCATCTTCAATCCACCTCCCTGTCTCTCCCTATTTATTTCAGATTCCTCTCCCTGTCCCCTTTTCTGACAAAGGGTCTAGCCCAGAAGCATCAGCTTTTGTGCTTCTAAGATGTTGCTTGGCCTGCTGCACTCATCCAGCTCCACACTTTGTTGTCTGAGCTACTTGCTGAGCCATATCAGAGGGCCAGAAAGTCAATCACATTCTTATAGCTCTGTCACATACATAGACCAGACTAAGTGAAGATGTCAGTTTCCTTCCCTGAGGGGCATTAGTGAACCAGGTGGTTTTTCCAACAAGTGGCAGAGGTTTCATTGTTATCACAAGATTCTTAATTCCTGATGCTTATTTAATTCAAATTCCATTGACTGTTGCAGCAGGATTTGAACTTCATTAAGCAATTTTTCTTAATCAACTTGTTCAGAGATGTTGTTACACACCTCGAACAGATGGGACTTGAACACTGGTCTCTTGGTCCAGCAGCAGGGACACTACCACAAGAGGGCTCCCACCCCAGAATGTTAACTGAGTGTCTGGATTAATAGTCTAATGATAATAGCAATAGGCTATTACCTCCTGATCCTAGTCTCTGTTTGTTTTAGATCCAGAAGTCTTGTTACACATAGCTGAATGGCCATTTTCATCACTATATCATCTGTGGCAATTTTCACTAATTAACCATCACCAGTAAATCACCAATGTTTCCAATCATCCAATTTACATGCAGAGCCATGATGGACAATGCATTAATATTTAAAAAGGTAGGGAGAAGGGGATGTGACGTAAATGAAAATGGAATTGGAAGAAAGGAGAGTTAAGGCACTCCAAACCTCTCTAAAGGCATCAAAACTATTGGTGTCACTATGCGGTTTCTCTTCAGGGACATTCAAACATGAACATAGCTATGCAAGGGGGCAGGCAGCTGTCAACTCTGATCCCCTGCACAGTCCACTGTCAGGACTAGTTAGTTGCCACTTTGGCCAGGCCTAGTAAAAGACTTAAGAGAAATCCCCTGCCTTGCATGCAAGCCTCTGCACCAGAAGCAGAAATATCAAGAGCATGGGGCTGAAAGACAACCAAAAGCACAACAAAAGAGGTTTTTCATAAAATTGAAAAGTAGTACAATCACCCACAGCTAATATAAACTCACATTTGCAGCACAGATAACTCCTCTTCAAACAATGAGCTGAGTTTAAAAACAAAATTGAGTGATGTCACAGGAAAGCATTAAATTGATTGGTTGATAAATAATTGATATTAGGGAGTGTGTTCATATATGTGAAGCTAAAAAAAGTATTATTTATTGGGAAAAATAAAATATATAATCTGTATCTAGACTGGTTCTAGTCTAAAGCATTAATTGTAAATTTAAAACATGTCAAGAGACAACAGCTGAGCAAAGTATGTAGCTTGCCATATGCGGGAAGTGGCGGATGCTACCACTATCCTGGGTGAAGCGCATGTTCACCAAATGCTCCCAGCTGCAGAAGCTGGAGCTTTGGGTTTCAGAGATTGAGCAATGGCTGGAGACACTTTGGTGTGTGGCTGACAGTCACATGGATAGCATGTTTAGAGAGGTGGTCACGCCGCAGCTCAAAGAACGAGAAGATAGAAGGGAATGGGTGACTACCAGATAGTCGAGGGACCAGGCAGGTAATGCAGGAATCCCCTGGGGTCCTACTTAATAAAGAGTATTCCATTTTGAAAGCTCATGAGGGTGCTAGTATCGTGGAAGAGTGCAGTCATAGAATCCCTACAGTGTGTACACAGGCCATTCAGCCTATCGAATCCACACGAACCTTACAAAGAGCATCATACCTAGACCCAACTCTCTCAGCCTATCCCTGCATTTCCCTTTGCTAACCCACCTAGTCTGCACATTCATGGACACTATGGGCAACTTAGCATGGCGAATCCACCTAACCTGAGCATCTTTGGACTGTGGGAAGAAACCAGAGCATCTGCAAGAATCACATGCAGACACGGAGAGAATGCGCAAACTCCACACAGACAGTCACCCAAGGGTGGAATCAAACTTGGGGAGGCCCTGGCAGCAGTACTAGCCATCCTTCTGCTTGGACTGTGGTGGGGGGAATTTTGATGAGGAAGAAGAAAGGAAGTGCAATAGTGTTAGGGAATTCTTTAGTCAAGGGAGCAAACAGGAATTTCTGCGGCAGAAGACATGGATCCAGAATGGTGTGTTGCCTTCCTGATGCCAGGGTCAGAGATGTTAATTAACGGCTGCAGGGTGTCCTAAAAGAGGAGGATAATGGTCATGACACATGTTGGTACTAACAATATGGTAAAAGTGAGGAATGAGGTTTTGCATTAAGAATTGAGGAAGTCAGGCAGTGGATTTAAAAACAGGATTTCAATGGTCGTATCCTAGCAAGATAGAAGTAGGAAAATAAGACAGCTGAATGCAAAGCTCAAGAGTTGGTGCAAGAGGGAGGGTTCTATACCCTTAGATCACTGGGACCGTTTTTGGGGAAGATGAGATATGTACAAATGGACGGTCTACATCCAAACCACATTAAGACCAATGTCCTAGCAGGTGGCTTTGGTAGTGCTATTGGGAGGAGTTTAAACTAGTCTGACAGGGGCAGGGGGACACAGAATATTGATGAAATAGAGAAACATGACACAGCAGAGAGCAGCGGGAGCTGGGCGAAAGTGAAGTCGGAGCAGAGAGGCAGTTGGGAAAGTAAGTGATTGTTATTTCAGCACTTACCTCGAAGCCCCAGGCCCTACACAGTTAGGCCTCCCTCCGCCCTCCTCCTCCTCTAACCTAATTAAAAGTCCACAGACTTGCAGCAGAAAGAGCGGGAGTGTCGATCAGAGGCCTACAGATGGGTGAGTCTCTGTTTTAAAGTTTAGCAAATACCCACCTTGACCGGCGGAGCCCTCCATTCCTGCTCCAGCAGCAGAAAGAGTGGGAGCCGTAACCGAAAAGGACTCTTGTGTGTTGTTAAGGTAAGGCTTTTCAATTTACATCCTTGGGTATTGTGTATTGATTAAAAGTTTAATTGCTTAATTGAAAAAGGGTGTTGTGGAGAAGTACTAGAAAGCATTTAATACATAAACTGTAAAAGTTAACTAAATAAGTAGTAATGGCTGGACAGGTGATGTGCTGTAGCTGTATAATGTGGGAGCTGGCTGATCCCATTGTGAACGGCAGCGACCACATCTGCAGCAGGTGTTGGTTGCTGGAAGAACTCCGGATCAGAGTAAATGATCTGGAATCTGCGCTTCAAACTCTGCGGCACATCCGGGAGGGGGAGAGTTACCTGGACACTTTGTTTCAGGAGACAGTCACACCCGGTAGATTAAATAACTCAAATTCAGAAAGTGTTCAGGGACAAGGTGTGACTGTAAGTGAGGCAGGTAGGGGGACTCAGAGTTCAGGAGTGCGGGAGCCTCAGCCCTTGACCAACAGGTACGAGATTCTTGCTCCCTGTATCGATGAGGAAAAGGACTGTGGACAGGATGAGCCAGCTGACTACGGCACCATGGTGCAGAAGGCCATTCAAGAGGGGGGAGCAAAAAGACAGGTAGTTGTTGTAGGGGATTCTATAATTAGGGGGACAGATAGTATCCTATGCAAGCCGGATTGGGAGTCCCGCATGGTGTGTTGCCTGCCCGGTGCCAGGGTGTGGGACATCTCCAACTGGCTTGAAAGGATATTGGAGCAGGAGGGGGAGGAGCCAGTTGTTGTGGTCCATGTTGGGACTAACAACATAGGCAAAGCTCGGGTAGAGGACCTGTTCAGGGATCATCAAGCACGAGGAAAGAAATTGAAGTACAGGTCCTCAAGGGTCATAATCTCCATGCTAATTGCAATAGGGAAAAGAAAGTTGGGGAAGTAAACACATGGCTAAGGGATTGATGTGGGAAAGAGGGATTCCATTTCATGGGGCATTGGCATCAGTTTTGGAACTGGGGGGATCTGTACCGTTGGGACAGTCTCCACCTGAACCGATCTGGAACCAGTGTTCTAGTGAAAAGGATAAATAGGGTGGTCAGTAGGACTTGAAACTTCTGAGTCGGGGGAAAGGGAAAGTGAAAGAGGCAGGGAGTATGGAGTTAACTGGAAAGATAAGCAACAGGATAGCTTGTGTGCAGGTGGGTTTAAGCTCGAGGCAGACTAGGAATACAGCAAAAAGAAAGGATACCTCAAGACATCTTAAGATTTCCAATCTCTCTAATAATGATAAGAAAGCTAGCATTAAGGGACTTTATCTAAATGCTCGTAGTATTTGCAACAAAGTAGATGAATTAACAGCACAAATCCTCTTGGATGATTATGATGTGGTAGACTTCACAGAGACACGGTTGCAGGGAGTTCAGGACTGGCAGTTAAACATCCAAGGATTCACAACATATCGAAAAGACAGGGCGGTGGGCAGAGGGGGTGGGGTTGCCTTGTTAGTTAAGAATGAAATTACGTCTATGGCACTGAATGACATAGGGTCAGAGGATGTCGAGTCTGTGTGGGTGGAGTTGAGGAACCACAAAGGCAAAAAAACTATAATGGGAGTTATGTACAGACCTAACAGTGATCAGCACCGGGGACACAAGATGCACTGAGAAATAGATAGGGCATGCCTGAAAGGCAAGGTCATGGTGATCACGGGGGATTTCAATATGCAGGTGGATTGGGTGAATAATGTTGCTGGTGGATCCAAAGAAAGGGAATTCATGGAATGTTTACAGGATGGCTTTTTGGAACAGCTTGTGATGGAGCCCACAAGGGAGCAGGCTATTTAGGACTTAGTGCTATGTAATGAGCCAGACTTTATAAAAGACCTTAAAGTAAGGGAACACTTAGGAGGCAGCGATCATAATATGGTAGAGTTCAGTCTGCAGTTTGAAATAGAGAGGGCAAAATTGGATGTAGTGGTGTTACAGTTAAATAAAGGTAATTACAGGGGCATGAGAGAAAATTGACTGGAAGCAGAACCTAGCCGGGAAGACAGGGGAGCAACAATGGCAGTAGTTTCTGGGTGTAATTGAGGACACAGTACAGAGGTTCATCCCAAAGAAAAGAAAGATGATCTGGGGTGGGATTAGACAGCCATGGCTGACAAAGGAAGTCAGGAAATATATCAAAGAGAAAGAGACAGCCTATAAAGTGGCCAAGAGCAATGGGAAATCAGAAGATTGGGAAGGCTACAAAAACAAACAGAGGATAACAAAGAGAGCAATAAGGAAGGAGAAGATCAAATATGAAGGTAGGCTAGCTAGTAATATTAGAAATGATAGTAAAAGCTTCTTTCAATACATAAGAAACAGACGAGAGGCAGAAGTAGATATTGGGCCGCTCCAAATTGATGCTGGAAGGCTAGTGATGGGAGATAAGGAAATGGCTGAAAAACTTATTAAGTACTTTGCGTCAGTCTTCACAGTGGAAGACATGAGTAGTATGCCAACAATTAGGGAGAGTCAGGGGACAGAGTTGAGTATGGTAGGCATTACAAAAGAGAAAGTGCTAGAAAAGCTAAAAGTACTAAAAATTGATAAATCTCCGGGCCTCAATGGGCTACATCCTTGAGTTCTGAGGGAGATGGCTGAGGAAACAGTGGAGGTTTTGGTCGTGATCTTTCAAAAGTCACTGGAGTCAGGGAAAGTCCCAGATGATTGTAAAATTGCTGTTGTAACCCCCTTGTTTAAGAAAGGATCAAGGCAAAAGATGGAAAATTATAGGCCGATTAGCCTAACCTCGGTAGTTGGTAAAATTCTAGAATCCATTGTCAAGGATGAGATTTCTAAATTCCTGGAAGTGCAGGGTCAGATTAGAACAAGTCAGCATGGATTTAGTAAGGGGAGGTCGTGCCTAACAAACCTGTTAGAATTCTTTGAAGAGGTAACAAGTATGTTAGACCAGGGAAACTCAGTAGATGTTATCTATCTAGACTTCCAAAAGACCTTTGATACGGTGCCTCACGGGAGGCTGCTGAGCAAGGTGAGGGCCCATGGTGTTTGAGATGAGCTACTGGCTTGGATTGAGGATTGGCTGTCTGACAGAAGGCGGAGAGTTGGGATAAAAGGCTCTTCTTTGGAATGGCAACCGGTGACGAGTGGTGTCTTGCAGGGTTCAGTGTTGGGACCGCAGCTGTTCACCTTGTATATTAATGATCTGAATGAAGGGACCGGGGGCATTCTGGCAAAGTTTGCCAATGATACAAAAATAGGTGGACAGGCAGGTTTACTGAGGAGGTGGGGAAGCTGCAGAAAGATTTAGATGGTTTAGGAGAGCGGTCCAGGAAATGGCTGATGAAATTCAATGTGAGATTTTGCACTTTGGAAAAAAGAATACGGGCATGGGCTATTTTCTAAATGGTGAGAAAATTCATAAAGCAGAAGTACAAAGGGATCTGGGAGTGTTGGTCCAGGATTTTCTAAAGGTTAACTTGCAGATAGAGTCCATGATTAAGAAAGCGAATGTAATGTTGTCATTTATCTCAAGAAGGTTGGAATATAAAAGCAGCGATGTGCTTCTGAGGCTTTATAAAACTCCAGTTAGGCTCCATTTAGAATACTGTGTCCAATTTTGGGCCCCACACCTCAGGAAGGACATACTAGCCCAACAGCGTGTCCAGCAGAGATTCACACGGATGATCCCTGGAATGGTAGGTTTAATGTATGATGAATGGCTAAAGATCCTGGGATTGTACTCATTAGAGTTTAGAAGGTTGTGGGGAGATCTAATAGAAACTTAGAAGATAATGTATGGCTAAGAAGGGGTGGACACTAGGAAGTTGTTTCTGTTAGGCGGGGAGACTAGGTCCTGTGGGCACAGCCTTAAAATTAGAGGGGGTAAATTTAAAACTGAAATGAGACAACATTTCTTCAGCCAGAGAGTGGTGGGCGTGTGGAATTCACTGCCACGGAGTGCAGTGGAGGCCGGGATGTTGGATGCCTTCAAGGCAGAGATCGACAAATTCTTGATCTCAGAAGGAATCAAGGGCTACGGGGAGAGTGCAGGGAAGTGGAGTTGAAATGCCCATCAGCCATGATTTAAATGGCGGAGTGGACTTGATGGGCCGAATGGCCTTACTTCCACTCCTACGTCTTATGGTCTTATGGTCTTATTGACAGGGACGGTATGGGGTTTAAACAAAAGCCTCCTTTAACGGGGTCAAAAAATCAATACAAAAGGAAAGTAAAGCAGCCCTTTTCTGGGCACAAATCCGAGAACTTAAAAAGTTGAATGGAACCTTGCACTATTAAATCAAAATATCATTACTCAAACTGATGATGCCTTCCAGGCCCTGCGGCACACATCAATCATGAAAGGCCTTCACAGTACTGATGAGTACTGCATGTTCCCGCTCCAGGGACACCTGAGCACAGGAGGACGTAACCACAAAAAGGGGCAGACAGTCAGAACCAGAGCCCTTTCTCGGTTCTCTCCTTGGACCCGTTAATAGACATTTTGACCAAGCCCAGGAGCAAAGCTTCAAGTATTTTCCTAGATTTGTTCACCCCTCCCAGCACTGGGTGCCTGTTGAAAAAAGTAAAAAGGAGCTGCAAAAACAATCAACATAAATGTGAAACACCATTTCCTCTAGACCACAGAATGTGTATGTGATCTGACACCCAGTAAATTTATTGAGTTGCTGGTTACATGGGACTGATGGATGTAGCACTCTCCACCCTAGACTCCTGATGTAAGAGGCTCACTAGTCTGTGTTCCCAAGCATTTCCCTGCAGCCTTTCTTAAATAATGGCACAACATTACTCATTCTCCAATCTTTGAGCAACCATGGTTGTCAATGACACAAATATTTCTGCTAGGTGCCCCACAGTTTCTTCCCTAGCTTCTCACAAAGTCCTGGGGATTTATATACCTTAATGCATTTTAAGACTTCAAACACTTCCTTTTGTGTAATGTGGATACTCTTCAAGATGTCACTATTTAATTTCCCAAGTTGCCAAGTTCCATCAATGCCTTTCTTGATGATAAATACTGACGAGAAATATTCAAAGAGGATCTCACCCATGTCTTGTCACTCTATATAGAAAAGCTTGTTGATTTTTAAGAGGCGCTATAATCATTCTAATTCCTCATTTGTCTTTCATGTATTGTAGAATCTCTTCAGATTCTCCCTTACCTAATCTGCCAGAGCTATCTTGTGTCCTGTTTTAGCCATGTTGATTTCTCCCTTAAATGTACTCTTACACCCTCTTTGTCAGCCCTTAGTAAGGGGCTCACCTTTGTCCCCCTACAACCACACATCAACGAATACCAGTCACGATTGGACATAGAACAGTTTTTCCGCTGCCTTCGCCTCCACGCCTACTTCTTCAACTGGGAACCTAACCCTCCCTCCACTGACCCCTTCACCCGCTTCCAACACAAGTCCTCCTCCTGGACACCACCCCCAGGCCTCCTACCCTCCCTCGAGCTCTTCATCTCTAACTGCCGTCGAGACATTAACCGCCTCAACCTCTCCACCCCTCTCACCCACTCCAACCTCTCCCCCGCAGAACGGGCAGCCCTCCGCTCCCTCCGCTCCAACCCCAACCTCACCATCAAACCCGCAGACAAGGGTGGCGCAGTGGTAGTATGGCGCACTGACCTCTACATTGCCTAGGCCAGATGCCAACTCTCCGACACCACCTCCTACCGCCCCCTCGATCATGACCCCACACCCGAGCACCAAACAATCATCTCCAACACCATTCATGACCTCATCACCTCAGGGGACCTCCCACCCACAGCCTCCAACCTCATTGTTCCCCAACCCCGCACGGCCCGTTTCTATCTCCTTCCCAAAATCCACAAACCTGCCTGCCCTGGTCGACCCATCGTCTCAGCCTGCTCCTGCCCCACTGAACTCATTTCCACCTATCTGGACTCCATTTTCTCCCCTTTGGTCCAGGAACTCCCCACCTACGTCCGTGACACCACCCATGCCCTCCACCTCCTCCAGGACTTCCAATTCCCTGGCCCCTAACACCTCATTTTCACCATGGACGTCCAGTCCCTATACACCTGCATTCTGCATGCAGATGGCCTCAAGGCCCTCCGCTTCTTCCTGTCCCGCAGGCCCGACCAGTCCCCCTCTACTGACAACCTCAACCACCGAGCCGAACTCGTCCTCACCCTCAACAACTTCTCTTTTGATTACTCCCACTTCCCTCAGACTAAGGGGGTGGCCATGGGCACCCGCATGGGCCCCAGCTATGCCTGCCTCTTTGTAGGTTACGTGGAACAGTCCCTCTTCCGCACCTACACAGGCCCCAAACCCCACCTCTTCCTCTGTTACATTGATGACTGTATTGGCGCCGCCTCTTGCTCCCCAGAGGACCTCGAACAGTTCATCCACTTCACCAACACCTTCCACCCCAACCTTCAGTTCACCTGGGCCATCTCCAGCACATCACCTTCCTCACCTTCCTGGATCTCTCAGTCTCCATCTCAGGCAACCAGCTTGTAACTGATGTCCATTTCAAGCCCACCGACTCCCACAGCTACCTAGAGTACACCTCCTCCCACCCACCCTCCTGCAAAAATTCCATCCCCTATTCCCAATTCCTCCGCCTCCGCCGCATCTGCTCCCACGATGAGGCATTCCACTCCCTCACATCCCAGATGTCCAAGTTCTTCAAGGACCGCAACCTTCCCCCCACAGTGGTCGAAAACGCCCTTGACCGCGTCTCCCGCATTTCCCGCAACACATCCCTCACACCCCCGCCCCCGCCACAACCGCCCAAAGAGGATCCCCCTCGTTCTCACACACCACCCCACCAACCTCCGGATACAACGCATCATCCTCCGACACTTCTGCCATCTACAATCCGACCCCACCACCCAAGACATTTTTCCATCCCCACCCCTGTCTGCTTTCCGGAGAGACCACTCTCTCCGTGACTCCCTTGTTCGCTCCACACTGCCCTCCAACCCCACCATACCCGGCACCTTCCCCTGCAACCGCAGGAAATGCTACACTTGCCCCCACACCTCCTCCCTCACCCCTATCCCAGGCCCCAAGATGAC
Organism: Stegostoma tigrinum; assembly: GCF_030684315.1. Lineage (NCBI taxonomy): Eukaryota > Metazoa > Chordata > Chondrichthyes > Orectolobiformes > Stegostomatidae > Stegostoma > Stegostoma tigrinum. Next base: position 37,902,757 of record NC_081377.1, on the reverse strand, counting down.
ATTTCATATTATGCAGAGGATCACCTGCACATCTGCCAATGTGGTATACTGCATCCACTGTACCCGGTGCGGCTTCCTCTACATTGGGGAACCAAGCGGAGGCTTGGGGACCGCTTTGCAGAACACCTCCGCTCGGTTCGCAATAAACAACTGCACCTCTCAGTCGCAAACCATTTCCACTCCCCCTCCCATTCTTTAGATGAGATGTCCATCATGGGCCTCCTGCAGTGCCACAATGATGCCACCCGAAGGTTGCAGGAACAGCAACTCATATTCCGCTTGGGAACCCTGCAGCCCAATGGTATCAATGTGGACTTCACCAGCTTCAAAATCTCCCCTTCCCCCACCGCATCCCAAAACCAGCCCAGTTCGTCACCTCCCCCCACTGCACCACACAACCAGCCCAGCTCTTCCCCTCCACCCACTGCATCCCAAAACCAGTCCAACCTGTCTCTGCCTCCCTAACCTGTTCTTCCTCTCACCCATCCCTTCCACCCCAAGCCGCACCTCCATCTCCTACCTACTAACCTCATCCCACCTCCTTGACCTGTCCGTCTTCCCTGGACTGACCTATCCCCTCCTTACCTCCCCACCTATACTCTCCTCTCCACCTATCTTCTTTTCTCTCCATCTTCGGTCCACCTCCCCCTCTCTCCCTATTTATTCCATAACCCTCACCCCATCCCCCTCTCTGCTGAAGGATCTAGGCCCGAAACATCAGCTTTTGTGCTCCTGAGATGCTGCTGGGCCTGCTGTGTTCATCCAGCCTCACATTTTATTATCTTACTTCTTAAGGAGTTCACTTGATCCCAGCTGCCTATATATATCATATGCCTCCTTCTTTTTCTTGACTAGGGCCTCAATAATTTTGATCACCAGGGTTCTCTACACCTGCCAGCCTTAATCTTTACTCTAACAGGAATATGCTGGCCCTGAACCCTCATTAACTCACTTTCGACAGTGTACCACTTACCAGACGTCCCTTTATCTGCAAAGAGCCAATCAACTTTTGAAAGTTCCTGTCTAAGACCATCAAAATTGGCCTTGCCTAAATTTAGAACTTTAACTTGTGGAACAGACTTATCCTTTTTCCATAGCTATTTAAAAACTATTGGAATTATGGTCACAGGTTCAAAAGTGCTCTCCGACTAACACTTTGGTCATTTGCCTTGGCAAGCGGAAGTCAAGTTTTGCCTCTTCTCTGCTTGGGCCATCTACAGACTGCATGAGAAATTCTTCCTGAACACATTTAACCCATTTTTTCTCCATCCAAGCCCTGAACAGGATGGCAGTCCCAATCAATGTTCGGAAAGTGAAAAACCCCAACCATTTCAACCCTGTTATTCTTGCAGCTATCTGCAATCTCCTTGCATATTTGCTCCTTAATCTCCTGCTGACCACTGGGGGGACGTAAAGTACAATATTATCAAAGTGATCTCTCCTTTTTATTTCTTAGTTCTATCCAATATGAACTCAGTGGACAAGCCCTTAAGAATTCCTTCTGTCAGTACTGCAAAGATTATTGATATCAGAGATAATGGGAACTGCAGATGCTGGAGAATCCGAGATAAAAAGTGTGGAGCTGGATGAACACAGCAGGCCAAGCAGCATCCTAGGAGCACAAAAGCTGACATTTTGGGCCTAGACTCTTCATCAGAAAAGGGCGATGGGAAGACGATTCTGAAATAAATAGGGAGAGAGGGGGTGGCGTACTGAAGATGGACGAAGGAGAAGATAGGTGGAGAGGAGAGTATAGGTGGGGAGGTAGGGAGGGGATAGGTCAGTCCGGGGAGGATGGACAGGTCAAGTGGGTGGGAAGAGGTTAGTAGGTAGGAAATGGAGGTGCGGCTTGAGGTGGGCGGAAGGGATAGGTGAGAGAAAGAACCGATTAGGGAGGTGAAGACAAGCTGGGCTGGTTTTAGGATGCAATGGCAGGAGGGGAGATTTTGAAACTGGTGAAATCCCCTCCCCCCACTGCATCCCAAAACCAGCCCAGCTCATTCCCACCTGCCTAATCTGTTCTTCCTCTCACCTATCCCCTCCTCCCACCTCAAACCGCACCTCCATTTCCTACCTACTAACCTCATCCTGCCCCCTTGACCTGTCCGTCCTCTCCGGACTGACCTATCCCCTCCCTACCTCCCCACCCATACTCTCCTCTCCACCTATCTTCTCCTCTATCCATCTTCAATCCGCCTCCCCCTCTCTCCCTATTTATTTCAGACTCCTCTCCCCATCCCCCTTTTCTGATGAAGGGTCGAGGCCTGAAACGTCAGTTTTTGTGCTCCTAGGATGCTGCTTGGCCTGCTGTGTTCATCCAGCTCCACGCATTTTTATCTGCAGAGATTATTGCCTTTATCGGTCCTGCTTTTTAATTTAACCCCTAGCTGCTCACATTCCCTCAGCAGAAACTCTTTCCTCTTTCTAACTATATCATTGGTAACCACATGGACTACAACAGCTGGATCTTTCCCCTCCCATTCTAAGTTCCTCTGCAGTCCAGATGACAAATCCTTAAACAGGTTTTGGGATGCTCGATCCTGTCCACGGAGAACAGTGTCTATTCCACTAACTATAGCATCCATGAGCATGACTACATTTATCTGTTCTCCCGCCACTTGAATGGCTCCCCAGCAGCCTGGTGCTATGATGAGCTTGCTCGTACTCTCTACAGTTTCTGCTCTTGTTCACGTAGAAAGCAAGAATCTCCAAACAGTTAGACAGGGCCAAGGGTTGAGACTCCTGTAGCACTACCTCCTGGACTTCTTTATCTACCACACCGCCTTTAATCCCTGACCGCTTGTTGTCAATTTAAGGGGTGTGACTTTCTCCTGAAACACAGTATCTAGGTCACACTCTCTTTCCCTGATGTGTAACAGTATCTGAGCCAGAGTTCCTCAAGCAATCAATGCTTGCTGCAGACGTGAATACTATGAACCACAGTGGGTTCAACCAGTTTGCATATCATGCAGGTATAACACATCATCTGATATTGCATGTCTTTTTATTTAGTATGTTTTTTGAATTTTCTACTGGCCTTTAGCTTTTTAATCTGTAAGATGTTTCTCCTATTTACTTTTAACCCTAAAGCAATTTAGAATAGGTATTCAAATTAGCAGTTACTTACCAACCAACGAAACCAAATTTTTAAAATTAAATTGAATAAAGATTAATACTCATCCAATTCATGTCACACTGGCAATTGTAAACATCAAAGCTCCATGTCTAGACTCCAGGAGGTTCACTCTCCTGGAATCAGCACTTGCTCTTTTAAACAGTGAATGGTCAGTGAGGAGTTCTTGCTAAGAAAGAGCCACTGTATGGCACTGTTGATGACAACTTTTATCATTTTGCTGTGATTGAGAGTGGACTGATAGGTTGGCAGCTGGCTGTGATGGATTTACTCTGCTTTTTGTGTACAAAACATACGTAGGCAATTTTCCTCATTGACAGGTGGATGCACTTCTTGTAGCTATATTAGAACAGTTTGGCTAGGGCTGTACCCTTCTGGGTATTGGATCTCAGCACTGTTGATGGAATATTTTCAGGGCCCATAGATTTTGTTGATGTCATGTGGAGTGAATCATATCAGCCGAAGACTGGCATCTGTGATGCTAAAGACCTCTGGAGCTGACAGAGCTGTATTATCTTCTTGGCTCTTCTGGTTGATCTTTACAAACGCTTCAGCTTTAACTTTTGCACTGTTATGCTAGGGTCTTCCCATCACTGAGGATGGGCATATTTGTGGAGCTGCCTCCTCCAGTGTACTTATTAGAAGTCCACACCTGAATGCGGCATGACCAGTTCTGAGAGTAGTTCTAATCTATTGATTGTGGATTGCTTAGCCATATATATCACATGCTATGTATACTGTTAGGTATGCAAGTAGTGAGCAGGTTAATGCTCATTTTTAGGCATACCTGGTGATGTGCTAAATGAGATTCTATGATTACACACAACTGTGTCATCACCTCTACTGGGTTTATCCTGTTGGTGAGGACATTGTATCTTGTCTAGTTTATGAGTCAGCGCTCTCAGTTTTGGCACTACGCCCCAGATATTGATATAGAGGGCTTTGAAGAGTTAACAAGCTTAAGTGTGCTGTTGTTTCCAGTCCCTTAGTCAATCCTGGGTGATCCATCTAGTTTCATTTCTTTTTGAAGACATTTTAGTGGTTGATGCAAATGAATAGCTTACAGTACCATTCAGAGCTAGTCACATTACACTGGGTCTGGAGTCACATGTAGGCCAGACCAGGTAAGGACGGCCATTTCCTTCCCTAAAGAATGATAGTGAGCCAAATGGTTTTTTAATGACAATCAACTGTGGTGTCATGAACATTATTAAAATTTAATATCAGGTTTTCATTGAAATCAAATTCCAACTTGCATAGTGGGATTTGAATGCAGGTCTCTTGATTACTGATCTATTGACAATACCACTATCATTAACTGTGAACATCTGCTAATGTTATGTGTGTGTGGGGTCAGCAAATGCGAATTAAAACTTGCAGTGATGGTCCCTGTGATGAAATCCTCCCCCCCCCCCCCCCACAGGTGTGTTTGCAGGTGATAATGGTCATCTGGGCACAGTTATCAGATTATCTTTGAAGAGTTTGCACTTCCCTTTCCTTTTGGCTTCTTGCTGACTCAGTTTGCTGAGTTGAGTAGACCTTGGAAAATTCCATGGGAAAACTAAACTGTCTCTTTTATTATCCACAGAAATGTGCACTTTTGGTGAGGATAATGCGTGTGACTATTTCCAAGGCACTGATGATGACTTTGACTGGCAGCATGTTGAAATCCAAAATCCATCTGGACAGACGTCAGACCTCCTTCAAGGTCAGTTGCTTCTATTTTCTTCCCGTCTATTTCCACGGCATAGATTATGGAAATATACGGTTGCCAAAGCCATAAAATCACCTTGGAAATGCATTGTGATCAAGGCTGTCCCTTTGTGACTAACTTAAATTATCATTTTATCAAGGCAGCAAATCAGAAAACTGGAGGTGTATGTTTAAACAAATTGCAGTTTGGAAATTATAGGTACATATGTTATCTCTTCTATGGGTGATGTTGCTACGCAAGCAGTAGGACTGCTTGCTGTAGATTTTTTTAGTTATCTAAACAGTAGAAGAAAAAATCCATAATGAGTCAGTTAAGTGTACATTAAATAATTAAAGCTGATGCTATTGAAACACACGATCCGTGAATTTATGGGATACTGATATTTCAAAGAACATCTCTGCTACAGTGCTGAATTCTGTTGTGTGGTATTCACGCAGTTTATTTTGCAGGTATCAGACAACTGTAACTGTGAACAATGGAGACTATAAGTTTAGGTCACTGCTATCTTTTCAACGACAATTAGAAATGAATAGTAAATATTTGCCTGGCTAGCAATGCCCCTAACTCATATGTCACATCTCACTGGGGGAGTGGGCTGGAAATCAAGCCGCACGATTCCTGGGGTTGTCATGAAAGTTAAAAATCCATAGAAGTGTGCAAAATTTCCTGATTTATCTGTTTTAGAACTAGGTTGACCAGGTTTCTGTATTTACCAAGAATTACTATTAGGTAAAGGTAAATATCTGTAGGTTAATATTTGTGGACTATTTGCACATAACCATACATTTAAAATACTAATCCCATTGTTAACTCCATCTTACACAGAGACATGAAAAAAATACATGGGTGTGACGGACAGGTGAAAACTGGGAACAGTATTTGTAGAGATGGTTCTGATGCTGATTAGAGCACTGCCTCTCCAGATGTTTTCACTGGCTTATAGGAGGTGGAGGGGTTGGTTCATACCATTAAAATGTCATTAATTAATTTTTGTACTTTTAGTTAAAAGTCACAGCTTACAGCAGCTGCTGAAGGAAAAATAAACTGTCTTTCTTCAGGCTTAAGAGATAATGGGAACTGCAGATGCTGGAGAATCCAAGATAACAAAGTGTGGAGCTGGATGAACACAGCAGGCCAAGCAGCATCTCAGGAGCACAAAAGCTGACATTTCGGGCCTAGACCCTTCATCAGAGAGGGGAATGGGGAGAGGGAAGTGGAATAAATAGGGAGAGAGGGGAGGCGGACCGAAGATGGAGAGAAAACAAGATGGGTAGAGAGGAGAGTATAGGTGAGGAGGTAGGGAGGGGATAGGTCAGTCCAGAGAAGATGGACAGGTCAAGGAGGCAGGATGAGGTGGTAGGTGGAAAATGGAGGTGCGGCTTGAGGTGGGAGGAAGGGACGGGTGAGAGGAAGAACAGGTTAGGGAAGCAGAGACAGGCTGGGCTGGTTTTGGGATGTAGTGGGGGGAGGGGACAAGCTGGGCTGGTTTTGTGATGCAGTGGGGGGAGGAGGCGAAGACCTGTGCTGGTTTTGGGATGCAGTGGGGGAAGGGGAGATTTTGAAGCTTGTGAAGTCCACATTGATGCCGTTGGGCTGCAGGGTTCCCAAGCGGAATATGAGTTGCTGTTTCTGCAACCTTCGGGAGGCATCATTGTGGTACTGCAGGAGGCCCATGATGGACATGTCGTCTGAGGAATGGAAGGGGAGTTGAAATGGTTTGCGACTGGGAGGTGCAGTTGTTTGTTGCGAACCGAGCGGAGGTGTTCTGCAAAGCGGTCCCCAAGCCTCCGCTTGGTTTCCCCAATGTAGAGGAAGCCACACCGGGTGCAATGGATACAATATACCACATTGGCAGATGTGCAGGTGAACATCTGCTTGATGTGGAAGGTCATCCTGGGGCCTGGGATGGGGACGAGGGAGGAGGTGTGGGGGCAAGTGTAGCACTTCCTGCGGTTGTGTATCACTTCCCCTGCAACCGCTGACACCTGCTTCTATTTCTTATGTTCCTATGTCAGGTTACTCGCTTTCAAAACATACTGCAATCCTCCAGCAATCCTTGTCTTTCAAAGCAGTTATTTTTCCATTTAAATCCACAGATAAAAATTAGGGATAAACTGAAAGATACTGTTTTTCAAAAGATGTTTCAGAGAAAATGAGATGCACAAAACTCAAGACTTACAATCATTCATTTTTCCTCCTCTCTTTTACAACCTGAGACCATCATAGCATTCCTTAAACTCATTCCAACACATTACACTTGGGACAATGCATGGCAATGGTGTTATTTTTTTCCAACACTATCAATAATTAAGTGGTTGCAATGAAAGCCTCCGTCTGGATGGTCTCATTTTGAATATTAAGCTTTACAATGAAGATTATTGTAAGTTAGCATTTCCTTGTAACCTTGTAAAGATTTCAAATTTCAAAGAGCCAACGACGATCCCAAAGTTTCTTTTTCTATGGTGAAAGAAGTGCTACTTCTGATACTAGTCTACTTCCTTGGAGGATTATTTCACTGGCTTCTTTAAACATGACTCATCATGTAACAAGATGATATTTTACCCCAAGTCACAAGAATCAATTGCCATTTTGAAACGACTTGGGAAATCAAAAGCAACAAAATTGCTTCACTCCTTAGGACTGCCTTCAACTTAGCTGTAGATCAAATCATACAACACAGAAGAGACTCATTGGTCCATTGAGTCTGTACTGTGAAAATACATTAAATCTACACTAATCCCACTTTGTAGCATAAGGCCCATAGCCAGTGCTCATCTGTGTCCCAGGATCTGCATTTCAGACCACTACTACTTCTGTGAGAAAAAAAATCCATTCTTTAAGTCCCTGTAAAGCTGCTTAAAAATACGCCTTAAAAAATATACCCCCAGCTGTTGGCCCTTCAACTAGGAGAACAGCTGCTTTCTATCCACCCTGTCCATGCTCAATATTATCTTATACATCTCTATCAGGGGTGGCACAGTGACTCAGTGGTTATCATTGCTGCCTCACAGTATCAGGGACACAGGTTTTATACTTCTAGTTGGCATGGTAGCTCAGTGGTTAGCACTGCTGCCTCACAATGCTAGGGACCTGTGTTTGATTCCAGCCTTGGGTGACTGTATGAAGTTTGCACATTCCGTCCACATTTCCGTGTGTTTCCTCCGGGTGCGCTGGTTTCCTCCCACAATCCAAAGATCTGCAGGTTAGGTGGATTGGTCACGCTATATTGCCCAAAATGTGCAGGTAGATGAATTAACCACGTGGGAAATGCATAGTTACAATGAAGGGGTGTGTCTTGGTGGGATGCTGTTTGGAGGGTTGCTATGAACTTGATGAGCCAAATGGCCTTCTTCCACACTCTAGGGATTCTCTGATCTGATGCCCCTTCAACTATCTCTTCTCTAAAGAAAACAACTCAAGTTTATCCAGAACAAAAACAACGTTGCTGGAAAAGCTCAGCAGGTCTGGCAGCATCTGTGAAGGAGAAAACAGAATTAATGTTTTGGGTCCGGTGACTCTTCCTCAGAACTGTTTATCCAATTTATCCAGGCTGCCTTCATGGGTAAGATGCTGAGCAAGATGAATCTCCTCTCTACCCTTCCAGTGCAATTCCACCCTTCTTATAATGTTCTGAACAGAGCCACACATGGCACACCAGCTGTGACCAAACCTTAAGTCCTGCACAACTCCCACACAACCTCCCTGACCTTTTTAATCTGTGCCTTGACTGATAAAGACAAGTGTCCTCTATACCTTTATGATTATCATGTTGGTTCCAGGGATCTGTGGACAAGCACCCCAAAATCCCTCTGTTTTATGAGATCCCTCATGTCTTGCCATTCACTGAATATTCCCTTATCTTGTTACTTCTTCCAAATTGCAATATCTCACACTTAGAGTTGTAGAGCTATATAGATGTACTGCACAGAAATAAACTCTTTGGTCCAACTTGTTCATGCCAACCAGATATTGTACATAAAGCTAGTCCTATTTGCCAGCATTTGGTCCATTTCAGTTTAACTGCTTCCTATTCATATATCCAAGAGGATGCCTTTTAAATTTTGTAGTTGTACCAGCCTCCATCACTTCCTCTGGCAGCTAATTCCATACACACACCTCCCTCTATGTGAAAAAGTTGCCAGTTAGGTTCCTTTTATATCTTTCCCCTTTCACCTTAAACCTATGCTTTCGAGCTTTGGACTCACCAACCTTGGGGAAAAGACCATTCCTGTTTACCTGATGATTTTATAAACCTCTATACCATCACCCCACAGCCTCTGCTCCAGGGAAAATAACCACAGGCTGTTCAGCCTCTCCCGATAGCTCAAACCCTTCAACCTTGGCAACATCGTTGTAAATCTTTTCTGAATCCATTTAGTTTCAAAACACCCCTCCTATAGGTTATAGTCCATCTGCCACTGATCAGGCCATGTGATCAATCCATCTATATCCCCTCGTAACCTAACACCTTCTCCCTCACTGTCACCACCTGGCCAATCTTCGTGCCCACCATGTACCACCCCTTGCCCACATTTTTGACTAGATTGCTTACATACAATCATAAACAACAAGAGACCTAGCACAGATCCTGTGGTATGTCATCTGACACCAGCCTCCAGTCACACAAACAGCCTTCTACCACCCTCAGTCTCCTGCCACTAAGCTAATTTTGGATCCAACTTGCCAGGTCACTCTAGATCCCATGTGGGTTTACCATCTTTATCAGTCTCCCATTAGGGACCTTGTCAAAGGCCTAGCTGAAATCCATATAACCTACAAAAACTGCACTACTCTTATCTAAACACTTGACCACCTCCTCGAAAGATTCTACCAGATTTTGTTAAACATGACCTCCCTCTGACAAAGCCATGCTGATCCACTCTTGCCTCCCGAAATAAAAATTTAGGTGCCAATGCTTTCTTTAACTGTTGGTACCCCAAGAAGAATAATACCTAGCTTGGCTACATTTTCAATCGAGAAATGTGTTTTTCTTTCTTTAGGCTCCTATATGATGGTGAACTCTTCAAAGCACATTCAAGGCCAGAAAGCTCAACTCATGCTCCCTCCTTTCACTGAATATTGTGCTCACTGTATCCAATTCAGCTACTTCCTCTATGATAGAGATGGATTTAGACCGATTTCACTCAATATCTTCATCAGGGCCAACAACGGATCTCTTGGTAACTCAGTTTGGAATATGTCAGAATCGCATGGGAAGCAATGGTTCCAGGCTGAAGTCGCTGTCAATATCAGAAACCCAAATAATTATCAGGTACTACCTTTAGATTTTCTTTTCAGGACAAATAAAATGACATTCACACCTAAGCTGTGATCCTGGATAACAAGGTGTAGAGCTGGATGAGTAGTTTTGTCAAGACAACTTCAGGATTTGTAGAAATATCATTTCAAAGTAGGAAGGGTAGAAATAAAGCTACTTGCAGTCAGATCAGTTCATGTTACTGCTTAAAACAATTCAGGCCTGTAAAATAGCTGGCACAGCTCATGAATTTACATATGTGTCATTGCATTCTTGACATGCCTTGTAGATGGTGCTTTAGGGAATCCAGAGGTGAGTTTGCTGCTGTAGAATTCCTAGCACTTGTCGCCACAGTATTCATTTGGCCAGCTCAGTTCAGCTTATGGTCATTGGTAACCCCCAGGGTGATGACAGTTTGAGAATCACTAATGGTATTGCCATTGAATGTCAAAGGATGATGGTTGGAATCCCTCTTGGAGTGAACCAGTGAAGAAATTCCCCCAATTCACATTGACTCTAGTTTTGCTTGCTACATTCAGTTAAATGTGGTTTTAACCTTATGGGCAAACACTCACTCACCTCTAGAATTCATCTCTTTTGTCCATGCTTGAACCAAGGCAGTGATGATGTTAGGAGCTGAGTAGCTGTAGTGGAACTCAAACAGACCATCAGTGAGTAGGTTATTATTCAGCAAACATGCTTGATAGCACTACTGGTGACACCTTTAACATTTTACTGATGACAGACAGTGGACTAATTGACTGGGGTGGATTTGCCTCGAAGAAAAAGGAACTCAACCATGTGTAATTTTCCCTCCAAACTACTCACCTTTTTAACTTGGAACTATACTGCTGTTCCTTCACTGTTGCTGCAACAAAATTCTGGTACTCTGTTGCTAATAGCACTGTGGAGGTACCTACATCACGTGCAATGCAACAATTCAACAATGCAACTCACCTTTCAAGTGTAATGATGGATAGACAGTAAATACTGACCTAGCTAGCAATGCCCGCTTCCCATGAATGATTTTTTTTAAAAAAAGATCTACCTACAGAGTTATAGGAAATTTCTCAATTCCTCACCTCCAGCATTATCTTAGGGGCATCCTCCCATTCTCCTTAATGACTATTAGCTCCATTCCTGTATCAAATATTGATTACTTCCTTTGTCACCACCGTCATGGTGAATGAAACAGGCTCAGTTCTTCATAGGATCCAAAAGTTCTTCATTTTATCAAGCAGGTGCCTTTGGGTACCCCAGGTATGCAGTGCAGTAGAAGTCAAGACTGAAAATTCAGACTGTTGTCTTTTTTTCCGAGGTTTGTGATAGTTTGAATCCTGGAGATTTGTCACGTGAATCAGTCTTTCTTTCTTGGTCTTCACTGTTTTCACATCAAAATCTGCTTAAGTGTCACTGCCCAGGTACCAGTGTTGTGAGAAGCTACCAGCCTACTTCACCAATGTATTTGACTTCTGTTGAGACAATCAGGAAACTCATCAGGGAGTTCTTACATATCCTCCATTAGTGCAGAAAACACTGTTTGATTAGAGAGCTGACGATGGGTAATGAGGTGGAAGCTAAGTAGATCATGAAGTTAACAGTTTGTTGGAAGAATGAACTTGAGGAAATGTCAAGTAAAGGGTTAACCATACCAGTCTTCTGACAACAGCTGTTGAGCAATTATGTAAGGGCCTGGGTGGTAAAATTCAAAAGAAGCGCATTATCTAAGAAGTGAGAGATTGCAAAGCTCTGAAATGCAGAAGAATCTGGGTGGCCTCAGGATTAGGAAACCTAATAGAATGTTATAATTTATCATGAGGGGAATTGAAGACAGAAATAGGAAAATTATGCTTCAGTAATACAGGGCACTGGTGGGATTACAGCTGTGTACAGTTTTGATTGTGATGGATATAAACACATTGGAGATATCCAGACAAGGTTTACTAGACATACCTAGAATGGGCTCATTTTCTCCAAGTCAAATGTCTGGCTTTGGATTATAGTTCAACCTGTCTCTTTGTTGGATATGTGGAATATTCCTTGTTCCAGGCCTCCTGGGGCTCCCATCAACAAATGGCTCTCCAATACATCAATTATGTCAGCAGTACTATGTCCTGCTCTTATTGAATTGGAAAAATCGATCAGTTTTTTTTCTAATTTCCATCCTTCTCTCACTTTCACCTGGTTGATCTTGGACTCTTTCCTTCCCTTCCTTGACATCATGATTTCCATTTCTTGGAATGGACTGTCCCCAAAATCCAGTACAAACTTATTGACTCTCACAGTTACCTAGACTATACTTCCTCACAGATAGTAGGAACTACAGATGCTGGAGGATCTAAGATAACAAGGTGTAGAGCTGGATGAACACAGCAAGGCCAAGCAGCATCTTAGGAGCAGGAAAGCTGACGTTTCGGGCCTAAGCCTTCATCAGAAATGGGGGAAGGGAAGGGGGTTCTGAAATAAATAGGGAGAGAGGGGGAGGGAGATCGAAGATGGATAGAGGCGAAGATAGGTGGAGAGGAGACAGACAGGTCAAAGAGGCGAGGATAGAGCCAGTAAAGGTGAGTGTAGGTGGGGAGGTAGGGAGGAGATAGGTCAGTCCAGGGAGGACAGACAGGTCAAGGGGATGGGATGAGGTTAGTTGGTAGGATATGGGGGTGTGGCTTGAAGTGGGAGGAAGACATAGGTGAGAGGAAGAACAGGTTAAGGAGGCGGGGATGAGCTGGGCTGGTTTTGGGATGCGTTAGGGGCAGGGGAGATTTTGAAGCTTGTGAAATCCACATTGATACCATTGGGATGCAGGGTTCCCAAGCGGATTGTGGGCGCTGTTCTTGCAACCTTCAGGTGGCATCTCTGTGGCACTGCAGGAGGCCCAGGATGGACATGTTGTCTAAGGAATGGGAGAGGGAGTTGAAATGCTTCACAACTGGGAAGTGCGGTTGTTTGTTGTGAACCGAGTGGAGGGGTTCTGCAAAGCGGTCCCCAAGCCTGGGAAGAGGCCACAACGGGTACAGCGGATGCAGTATACCACATTAGCAGATGTGCAAGTGAATCTCTGCTTGACGTTGGAAGTCTTCTTGGGGCCTGGGTTGGGGGCAAGGGAGGTGGTGTGGGGGCAGGTGTAGCACTTCCTGCGGTTCTGGGAAAAGTGCCAGGTGTGGTGGGGCTGGAGGGGAGTGTAGAGCGGACAAGGGAGTCACAGAGAGAGTGGTCCCTCCGGAAAGCAGACAAGGGTGGAGAGGGAAAAATGTCTTTGGTGGTGGGGTCGGATTGCAGATGGCAGAAATGTTGGAGGATAATGCGTTGGATCCGGAGGTTGGTGGGGTGGTATGTGAGAACAAGCGGGATTTTTTTTTGGTTGTTATTGCGGGGACGGGGTGTGAAGGATGAGTTGCGGGAAATGCGGGAGACACGGTCGAGGATGTTCTCAACTACTTTGTAGGGGGGAAGTTGCGGTCCTTGAAAAACTAGGACATCTGAGATGTATGGGAGTGGAATGCCTCATCCTGGGAGCAGATGTGGTGGAGGCAAAGGAATTGGGAATAGGGGATGGCATTTATGCAGGAACGTGGGTGAGAGGAGGCGTATTCCAGGTAGTTGTGGGAGTCGGTGGACTTGAAATGGATATCAGTTTCTAGGTGGTTGCCCAAGATGGAGACAGAGGTCCAGGAAGGTGAGAGAGGTGTTAGAGATGGCCCGGGTGATTTGGAGGTTGGGGTGGAAGGTGTTGGTGAAGTGGATGAACTGTTTGAGCTCCTCGTGGGAGCACGAGGTGGTGCCGATACAGTCATCAATATAACGGAGGAAGAGTTGGGGTTTAGGGCCAGTGTCAGTACGGAAGAGGGACTGTTCCACATAACCTACAAAGAGGCAGGCATAGCTTGGGCCCATGCAGGTACTCATGGCCACCCCCTTAGTCTGTAGGAAGTGGGAGGAATCGAAAGAGAAGTTGTTGAGGGTGAGGAAGAGTTCGGCTAAGCGGATGAGGGGGACTGGTCGGGCCTGCGGAACAGGAAGAAGCCGGGGCCCTTGAGGCCATCTGCATAGGGAATGCAGGTGTATAGGGACTGGATGTCTATAGTAAAAATGAGGTTTTGGGGACCAGGCAATTGGAAGTTCTGCAGGAGATGGAGGGTGTGGGTGGTTTCATGGACATAGGTAGGGAGTTCGTGGACCAAGGGGAAGAAAATGGAGTACACCAGTGGTGGCTTAATCAATGTCCTGTATAGCTTCAACATAACCTTCCTAATCTATGCTGAGACTAATAAAGGCAAGTGTCCCATACACCACCTTAACTACCCTATTAACATGTCCTATCACCTTCAACTATCTGTGGACAAACACTCCAAGATCCCTCTGTTCTTCTGAATTTCCTAGTGTTCTAACATTCATTGAACATTTACTTGTATTGTTCTTTCTTCCAAAGTGCATCATCTCACATTTAATCAGGGTTAAATTCTATCTGCCACTGATCTGCCACCTGTAACCTCAGACTTTTTTTCATAACTGTCAATCATCCGGCCAATCTTCAAGTCATCAACTTACTTATCTTCCTCCTCATATTCTCATCGACATTGTTTGTGATATATGTAAACAATGAGGGACACAGCACTGATCTTAGAATGACTATCTATTTAATTTTTTGCTGTTGGCTACCATAAGGGTTAGTTCCTGAAATATATTTGCAATAGTTGCAAATTATATTTGACAATAGAACTTAAATTTATCACACTAAAGAGGAAAAGAGTAAACAAGGCTAAAATCTTAGTACAAACCACAAAACAAAGTTTCAACTTGTTCCCAAAGCTATTTATCTACAGATGGTCAATTCAAGAGAAATATGACTCCCATCTCAACTCCTTAAGTTGCCGGTTCCCTGACTTTTCTCACTTTCGTTTTCATCGATTGCTGAAACAATTTTACAGTTTCTTTCCAAGTTTTCCGGCTGGAACTAAACTTTTTCAGATCAAGGATTTCTATTTGAATTCTCCAGCTTGGAAATTTCACAAACGGAGGCATTATTTCTATGATGACTTCTTCCATTAAGCTAAAATTTGATTGTTACGAGGAAGCTACAACTTGCATCTGAACTGAAAGCTTAAGTTTTTTGTTTTCAGATTTCAAAACTAATAGTTTTGATGTGTTTTGACGATGTGTGGGAAGGGGAGTGAGAAATTCAGAGATTGAGAAAAAGGTATGATTGAGGACAAGGGAGGAGTGAAGACAAAGAGGTTCTGAGAAACCCTCTGCCTCTCCCTCTCCTCATTTTGCCCCTCCTCCTCTCTACAGTCTTTCCTCTCTAAACCTCAATTCTCTCTCTGCTAACTTTCCTCCTCTCCTCTTCCCTCTCACGCAATCTTCTATCTTCCCCTCCCCTCCTCCCTCTCACCATCTCTTCTCTCCTCTTCCCTCCTCTCCCTATTCCTTTCCTGCCTCTCTACCCATTTCCCTCCATTCCTTTTGGATTCCTCTCATCCCCTCAAGCTCATCTCTCCCCCTCCACACTCACTTCCTACCACCACCTGCTCTCTGCACTTGTTCTGATGCCCCCGCTACCTCTTCCCCTTCCTCCTCTGTACAGTGTTCTCCATCTCTAACTCATCCCCCCTAATTTTCTCACCACTCCCTCTCCACTCTCTCTCCCAACTCCCCTCCGCAGTCTCTATCCACATTCCGTCTCCCTCCTTCTCTTTTCACCCTCTTCCTCTCCCTTACCCCATTGCTCTATCTTTACTTTTTCAATCCATCCTCTCCTCTCTTCACCCCTCCTGTCTCCCCACACATTTTCTCTTTGCCTGCTTCCTTTAATCCCTTTTCTCCCGCTGCTGCTCATTATGCTTTGTCATTAATTCCTTCTCCTTTCCTGCTCCCACCCACCTTCCGCCTCAGGCCACTCATTACTGTCTTCTCTCATGCATCTTTCTTTCTCCCCTCTTGTTCACTGACGCTTCAACTGCACTCCCACTTCACAGCTACCCGCTTTCCCATTTCTCTTATCTTTACTCTCCACTTCCTCCCCTCTCCTTTCTCCACACCTGCCCTCTCTGTCCCCTTCCTCCCTCAGCCATTATCCGTTACAGAAATTCACATGCAGGGAAACTTCACCTTTCATTTCTTAGTGTTCTATATAACTGACATCTGCAAGTTTCTTTGCCATCAACAATGGATGTAATGCACTGAGTCCTTTTCAAAATGTCGCTGTGAGCTTTTCCACAAATCTGGGAGCATAAGCATTCTCAGTTCTTGTAACCTGCAGATTTCCAAACTAAAAACTTTCCTACCTTGGAAATTTCAGACTAAATCTTTCTGACTTAGAAAGGAAATTGGGAAAGCAGAGAGTGGATGAGAAAGCATTGCAATTGGAATTTTAAAAAATTGCAAAAAAAGGGTTTTTTTTTCAAATGGAATGGTCAAGAGAATAACAAGGAAAATGTTAGGGGCCAAAGTAATAAACTGTGTGGACCCAGAAGATGTGGGAACAGTCCTCAATGATTAGTTTACATTGAATTTCACAATGGAGAAGAATGGCACAGTCTTTCAGCTGGACGGCTATGGATTAACATGGAGATAAATAAATTGTTAGAAGGTTTAGCAACCTCAAAAGTGGATAAATCTGCAGGTTTGAGAGATGTATGCTAGGCTATTGAGAGAGGTAAGGGAAAAGATGTCATGTGCCTTGACAGCAATTTTTAATTCCTCTGGCCACTGGTGTGGTTCCAAGGGACTGGTGGACTCGTTATCAAGAAGGAGAGGTAGGTATAGACCAGGAAATTACAGGCCTACCTAACTTCAGTGGTGGGGAAGTTATTAGAAAGATTTGAGGGACAGAATATAGCTGCACTTGGAGAGGTATGGATTAATCAGTGATAGTCAAAGTGAATATGTTAAAGGAAGAGCACATTTGACAAATTTGTTCGAAAAGTTTGTGACTATAACCAAGAATATTACCAAAGGCCTTCATGGGCTTTAGTGAGCAGTTGGTAACGTCCTTGGTATTGGAGTTGCTTCTGAGGCTGGGAGGCTGTTTCCAGTGGAGTTCTGCTGGGCTTGTGTTTGTGCACTTGTTGTTTGTGGTGAACATTAATGATTTGGACTTAAACATAGTGGGTATGATAAAGAAGTTTGCAGATGATATGAAAATTGGCCGGGTGGTAGTAAGGAGGACAGCCATAAATGACAAGACAATATCAATAGACTGGCTAGGTGGGTACAGTGGTGGCAAGTGGAGTTCTTCCTGGAAAAATGTAAGATGATTCACGTGGGGAGGGGTTCTAATAAGGCAAGGAAATACACTATGAAAGATAGGACCTTGCAAAGTGCTGAAGATCAAAGATACCTTGGTGTGCACTTTCAAAAATCCCTGAAGGTAGCAGGGCAGATAGATAAGGTGGTTAAGAGGCATTTAGAAAACTTACCTCTAACAGCCTAGGCATATGAAACAAGAGTAAGGAAGTTACACAGGAACTGTATAAAAGGCTGGTTAAGTCAGAACAGGGGTAATGCTTGCTGTTCTCATCACCACATCATGGAAAAGATGCGATTGACCTAATTAGGGTGAGAGGATGCTGCCTGGGCTTGAGGGTCAGAAATATGAGGAAAGTTTGGATACTGAAATAACTGCCCAGAGGCTGGTTCCTGTCACCCTTTATTTACTTGTTCACAGTACACTGGTTGTGGTCAGCCAGTTCAGAGAGTCCGTCCTCAGTTGAGGAGATTCTAATCTGCTGATTATATTGGTCAGCAAAGGCTTACCTAATTGGCCCAGGTTAACAACCCCAATCAAGAATCTCATCGTCAAATGAGGTCGACCTGGTTCCAATCACTATAGGTATGTTTGAGGTGCTTTCGTTGGAGTAGAGTAGGTTGAGAGGGGATCTGATAGAGGTGTATAAGATTATGAGGGACATTGATAGGGCAGATGTGATGGCACATTTTCATTAGTAGAAAAGTCAGTAAGCAGGATAACTATTCAGAAACTCTTATAATTTAAGCAACACTTACATATTCATTTGTGTTGTCATAGCCTCCAAGGCTCTGGACTAAAAGCTGGAAAATGGGATGAGTACAATTAGATCTTTGTTGATTGGCAGGGAAAAATGAGGTAGCCATTAAAACAAAAATTTGGTCCAAATATTAGCAGTTGTACTTTTAACTAATTCAGACTAAACTGTAATAATTTCAGATAACCCTAGGACTCAGCTTTTTATTTGCAAATTTTCCACGACTGTCCATCTGTCTGCAACCATTAGAATTTATTATGTGACTTTAATGATATTCTTTGATTCTAATTGATACCAGGTTATTTTTGAAGCAGCGATCTTGACGGAACAAAGAGGTTATATCGCATTAGATGATATACTGATTGCAAATTCCTCCTGCAGTAAGTAAACAATCTCTTCTGTCTTTCCACTTATGAATAAAAAGCTGAAGGATGAGATGAGGGAATTTTTTTGCGTTAATCGGACACTTACAATGATCTGAAAAACACTGCTTAAAAGGAATAGTGGAATCAAAATCAATACTACTTGATACATGGAAAGGAAAAAAGAAATGGTAAAAGTTTGGATAAGGACAGGGGAATGACACTAAGAGGATTATGTTATTATCTAATTGACATAAGCATAATGGGCCAAATGGCTCCCTTCATTGTTATATCATTCCATGTACTGGATTTGCAGCATCTTTTTCATGAAATCAGAACTCCACATCACAGAAGGTGGAGCTCCTTCAGCAATGCAGAGTCATACTTCCATTCAAATGTTCCATTTTGGTGCTGAACTGCCAAGGAAGGCAAACCAATGCCTCCTTTTCACAGCAGTCAGCTACTGTATTTCTGAAGTTTAAAGGTTGAGAATTCTGTTATAAAGGGGAATTTGAGATCCTGTAATTATTAAAACAAAACACAAGCCCCAATCTATTATGATGGGAGTCCAGTTTCCCTTCTAATAATTACCCCAAACACCGAGAGAAGCTTGCCTTTCCCCTCGTAATCTGTTAAAAGAATGGTTAAAAGAAAGAAAATCTATAATCCACTTTATAAATAACAACAAGTATCTATTTATTTATTTAACCCTAACAATGAATGAGAATTACTAACTGGCCTGGAGAAGGGATGGGTGCTTGTGCCCCTGGAGTCAGGGAAGGGCACGAGTTCCAGAGAGGGTTGCAGAACTCATGTGGATTGAAGGAAGAAGGAGCCAGGTCTAGGGGAAAAGCAGGCCTGGTCTGGTAGAGGGTACCAGGTCAAGAACAGGGGTAGAGGGATTAGTCAGGAGCAGGGGAAGCCAGGGAGCAGGTTTAATGTGGTGGAGATGTTGGCTGCCATGGGGATAGAATGGGTAGAGTCTGGTCAGTGTCAGGGGTTTGTAAGTTGTCTGAGAGAGGTGTGTCTAATGGTGCCAGAGATAAATATGGGATACTTGAACAGTTACTCAGGAATTAGGCAATATATTTAGTAGGCTAACTCTTACTGAGTAATTATTTTCTTAATTTAATCGGATCTCTTCAAATTCTCCAATTTTAAAGGAGAAATTTCTTTGGAACGTGCTACGATGAGAATTCGGCAAACACAATTTCAATCTGTGAAAAAATACCAACTGGCTGTTTGTTTTGTCAGAAAATCTGGGTCTTAAAGCCATTATGTAAACTGCTGTGAAGTTCTAATGCAACTATTTTCCATTCTAAAATAGCATAGGAGGTCATGCTTGTTTCTGACCAAATTACTGTAAACAAATGCTTTCACAGTCTATTGGTAAAAGACAGTGGACTTTCTTTTTACCTTTTTTCATTGTTTGAACTAAAACATTTCCAGATTAAGGATGTAAATCAGAAGTGGAATAAAATCAAACCTTTAAATTTACATCTCATTTATATTTTGTTCTCCACATAGTCCCTTAACCAGTGGAAATATTGTGCTTCTCAAAATTGAAGGTCCAAAGCCTGCACAGTTGCAGGATCCAAAGGATGAAAGAGAGAGATGACCAGAGAAAAGCATAAAATCATGGTTAGTTAATGTCAAACTCAGGCTTGAGTCCTTGAGGACACGGAAAGGTCAAAAAATAACTTCTATAGTCTGGACATCTTTTTGAAATAGACATTGAAGGATTGGGTGAATGGCATCCTTCTATGCTCTATACCTTTCTATAGAATCATAAAATAGTTACAGCACAGTGGGGGATCTTGTTGCCAATCATGCTGTGCTGGCTATATGTAAGAGAAACACAGTTACTTACGCCCATTCTCCTGTTTTGTACCCCCTTCGTTGCTTGGCAATTTTTTAATCTTTTCCAATTCCTTTTGAAAGTCAGGATTGAATTATATGTTTCTGAGGTTCATTCCAGTTTGAGTAGAGTTAATGTTGAAATGGTGTCTGCTTAAATGAACAAGTGCCTGCCTGTATCTTCAAGCTTAGATCACTATCACAGCTTGGGTAGAATTTCATTGCAGGATCATCCTTTAAAAATAGAAGGGTAGCAAGTTCGAGAGAGGGATTAGGACAGATGGCAATGGCAATGATTGTCAATTTGAGACCATCTGCATGTTGATTTGAGAAAAAAAACAGTAACAAAACATTTGGCTTCTGTTGACATTCCTACTGGTTTGAAATTTTGTGGAGGGGGACTGTTTGGGGTGCACAGACTCTTCCTTGGATTGTTTACTTTAAGGCTGCTTAGTGCTGTCAGGAAGGCATATTTTAATTCTAATTATCAGAAAGCCATGGGAAAGTGTACCTGAAATGTCCATTGGCACTCCCAGTGGAGTCCCTTGGACAAAGGAAATCTAGATCCTTGATTCCATACAATAGTCAAGTTTAATAATCACAGTGGCCATTCCTGTCCTCAGCCTATGCAGAGGAACCAGACCAGACCAGATGAATTGGCCCGGACCAGATTTGTCCTCGGCTGCTTTGGGAAGCGAGAAATGCAATTGCTTCGCCACTTGCGAAGATCTTTGCATCCTCGCTCTCCACTGGAGTCGTACCTGAGGACTGGAGAGAGGCAAATGTAATTCCTCTCTTCAAGAAAGGAAATAGGGAAATCCCTGGCAATTATAGACCGGTAAGTCTCACGTCTGTTGTCTGCAAGGTGTTAGAAAGGATTCTGAGGGATAAGATTTATGACCATCTGGAAGAGCATGGCTTGATCAAATACAGTCAACACGGCTTTGTGAGGGGTAGGTCATGCCTTACAAACCTTATCGAGTTTTTTGAGGATGTGACTAGAAAGGTTGATGAGGGTCGAGCTGTGGATGTGGTGTATATGGACTTCAGCAAGGCATTTGATAAGGTTCCCCATGGTAGGCTCATTCAGAAGGTCAGGAGGAATGGGATACAGGGAAACTTAGCTGTCTGGATACAGAATTGGCTGGCCAACAGAAGACAGCGAGTGGTAGTAGAAGGAAAATATTCTGCCTGGAAGTCAGTGGTGAGTGGGGTTCCACAGGGCTCTGTCCTTGGGCCTCTACTGTTTGTAATTTTTATTAATGACTTGGATGAGGGGCTTGAAGGATGGGTCAGCAAGTTTGCAGACGACACAAAGGTCGGAGGTGTCATTGACAGTATAGAGGGCTGTTGTAGGCTGCAGCGGGACATTGACAGGATGCAGAGATGGGCTGAGAGGTGGCAGATGGAGTTCAACCTGGATAAATGCGAGGTGATGCATTTTGGAAGGTCGAATTTGAAAGCTGAGTACAGGATTAAGGATAGGATTCTTGGCAGTGTGGAGGAACAGAGGGATCTTGGTGTGCAGATGCATAGATCCCTTAAAATGGCCACCCAAGTGGACAGGGTTGTTAAGAAAGCATATGGTGTTTTGGCTTTCATTAACAGGGGGATTGAGTTTAAGAGTCGTGAGAACTTGTTGCAGCTCTATAAAACTTTGGTTCGACCGCACTTGGAATACTGCGTCCAGTTCTGGTCGCCCTATTATAGGAAAGATGTGGATGCTTTGGAGAGGGTTCAGAGGAGGTTTACCAGGATGCTGCCTGGACTGGAGGGCTTATCTTATGAAGAGAGGTTGACTGAGCTCGGTCTCTTTTCATTGGAGAAGAGGAGGAGGAGAGGGGACCTAATTGAGGTATACATGATAATGAGAGGCATAGATAGAGTTGATAGCCAGAGACTATTTCCCAGGGCAGAAATGGCTAGCACGAGGGGTCATAGTTTTAAGCTGGTTGGTGGAAAGTATAGAGGGGATGTCAGTGGCGGGTTCTTTACGCAGAGAGTTGTGAGAGCATGGAATGCGTTGCCAGCAGCAGTTGTGGAAGCAAGGTCATTGGGGTCACTTAAGAGACTGCTGGACATGTATATGGTCACAGAAATTTGAGGGTGCATACATGAGGATCAATGGTCGGCACAACATTGTGGGCTGAAGGGCCTGTTCTGTGCTGTACTGTTCTATGTTCTATGTTCTATGAATATCAACACCACATCATGACCATGAAGGTCAATTAAGAAACTGCTGTTGGGACTATTAAAGACTATTAAGACTGGGCCTAGCACTAGGAAATACAATCAGTGGACCTATCGTCTTCCCAGCATAGTCAATGGAGATGGCCCCTGCTGAATTTGCAAAGAGAACGTGGCCATGCTACTATGGTACCAACCACTGGTAATATCCCATGGTGGTTGGAAAGTGTTGAGGATCCCTCCATGTGTGCTGCCATCATTTTTTCACCCTTCTCATTTTGTGACCAGTCTCCAAAAGTTAATTTCAGCCCTAGGTTTTTGGTTACAGTGTTAATTCTCATGAGGGGCGCACCCTGGAAGTCAAGCTTGCTATTCCTGGAATCATCGCAAAAGTTAAAGATTTTATAAAAACACTCAAAATTCTCCAATTTACCAGTCTTATATACCCAGGTTGACCGACCAAAAGTGTGGACTAGGTTTCTGTACTTAAGGAAATAGAGCAGTACGCATAGGAACAAGCTCTTTGGCCCACCATGCCTGTGCCAACCATGATGCCATTCTAAACTAAACTACGTCGTCCGTATCACTTTATTCCCTGCCTCTTCATGTGTCTCTCTAAATGCCTTTTGAATGTTGCTATTATTAACTACTTCTACCTCTCCTGGCAGTGTGTTCCAGGCACCAATCACCCTCTTGTAAAAGACTAGAATCTGAAATGCACTGCCTGGGAGGATAGCTCAGATGCAAAATCTCAACCTTTACAAATACTTGGGTGAGCTCTTAAAATGTCATTACAATGAAGCTATGGGCCAAATGCTTGCAAGTGGAACTAATGTAGATTTAGAGTAGTTTTTATAAGTGCAAACTTGATGGGCTTTATGATTCTGAGTATATAACCACTGTTAATTATTGCACTTCAGGAAGCAGTTGTTTTGATCATTTTCCTTGTGCATCTTTGCATTCTTGTGAGAACTGTCCTTTTAGTTTGTGTTTTTAAAAGCTGGAATCTGAATAACAGCTGTTTTAAATTTCAGTGTATGAGAAAGCGACAGCAGTTTTTGAAAGCTTTGCAGGCATTGTTTAAGCAACTGATTTAACAACCAGTAATTGCTGAGTCACAGAAGATTTGGAGCTGAGGCGGATGTACAACTGCAGCTTTTGGCTAGCAACAAGAAGTTGATTGGTCTATAGACAAATGATCAGTTATCAAAGGCAGACCATTTTGCCTACCAGCAGAATGTGATCGCTTCTCAGGTGACTGAAAGCCTTGGATCTGGGTACAAGTGACAGAGACAGAGACAGAGACAAAGAGAAGTTTTTGGTTCTTCTCCAGCTCAGGAATAGTCTCATTGTTGTGATCATACCGTGGCTTTAAGAGGTGTATTGTCTTTTTTCTTGAAGAGAGGTTTCAACGCAGGCGTAATGAGCAGTCTGCACAGAGCCACTACATTAAATAGCTTGTGAGGCCTTGGGCATTTTTCTAAAGTCAGAACAATAGAGGAAGCCTGCATGTGTGGGGGCAAAATCCCACAGAACATGGACTTTTTGTTTGAGCATCAGTTGCTGCTGGGGTCTTGAAAATGTGGAGCTGTCTTTCTTTTTCTCAGCTACAGCTAAAAGCTGGCGGGGTTTCTGTTCCTGCTGCACACCCTGGAAAGTCCACCTATGTGTGGTCGGGAACAGCTAAATTGCTCAGCTCAGCAACATCCAAATCAGAATCAAAATACATGCCTGGTTAAATAGTTGCCCGGTTCTCATGAAGGCTGATTCTGGTGCAGCTGTGTCAGTGATTACAGAAACAGTTGCTCTGGACTCCAACCCTTAAGTTTGCAAAAGATCTTGGCTAGACTGAGAATGTATCAGGGAACCATTGCAGATTAAGGGTATGATTTCAGTTCCGGTCTCCAATGAGAAATGGATTGTGCCAAACCCTTATGAGATCGATTGTGGTAAAAGGCTTTTGGCCCAAGCTTGATGGGGTGGAACTGGTTGAGAAGTTTCACCTTGATTAGATCAATATTTTGCAATTAGAAAATGGTTGCAAAGAACAAGAACAAAGAAAATTACAGCACAGGAACAGGCCTTTTGGCCCTCCAAACCTACACCAACATGCTGCACATCACAACTAAAAGCCCCTACCCTTCCTGGGACCGTATCCCTCTATATTGCCATGCATTCATGCATTTGTCAAGACAGCCCTTAAAAGTCACTACTGCTTCTGGTTCCACTACCTCCCCGGCAGTGAGTTCCAGTCACCCACCACCCTCTTTAAAAAAAATACTTGCCTCGTACATCACCTTTAAACCTTTTCTCTTTCACCTTAAACCTATGGCCCCTAATAACTGACTCTTTCACCCTGGAGAACAAGCTTCTGACTGTCCATTCTGTCCATGTCCTTCATAATCTTGTAGACCTCTATCAAGTCACCCCTCAACCTCTGTCGTTCCAGTGAGAATGACCCAAGTTTCTCCAGTCTCTCCTTTGTAGCTAATGCCCTCCAAACCAAGCAACATCCTGGTAAATATTTTTTGTACCCTCTACAAAGCCATCGCATCCTTCTGGTAGCAACCAGAATTGAACACCATATTCCAAATGCAGCCTAACTAAGGTTGTATAAAGCTGCAACATTACCTGCCAATTTTTAAACTCAATGCCCCAGCCGATGAAGTCAAGCATGCTATGTGCCTTGTTGCTGACCTTATCCACCTGTGTTGCCACTTTCAGTGACCTGTGTACCAGTACATCTAGATCCCTCTGCCTGTCAGTACTCTTAAGGGTTCTGCCATTTACTGTGTATTTTCCATCTGGATTAGACCTTCAGAAATGCATTACCTCACATTTTTCCAGATTAATCTCTCTGCCCAAGTCACCAACCGATCTGTATCCTTTGACAGACCTTCTCGCTATCTGCAATTCCACAAACCTTTACATCCACAAATTTACTGATCAAACCAATTACATTTTCCTCCAAATCATTTATATATATTACAAATAGCAAAGGTCCCAACAGTGATCTCTGAAGAATGCCACTAGTCACAGTCCTCCATTCAGAAATGCACCCTTCCACTGCTACCCTTTGTCTTCTATGATCAAGCCAGTTTTTTATCCATCTTGCAAGCTCACCTCTGACCCCAAGTGGCATTACCTTCTGTATCAGCCTGCCATGAGGGACCTTGTCAAAGGCCTTACTGAAGTCCATGTAGACAACATCTACTGCTCTACTGTCATCGATCATCTTTGTCACTGCCACAAAATACTCAACCAAGTTTCTGAGATACGACCTCTCCTTCACAAAACCATGTTGCCTCTCATTAATGCACCCACCTATTTCCGAGTAATAGTAAATCCTGTCTCGAAGAATTCTCTCCAATAATTTCCCTTCCACTGTCATAAGGATCACCAGCCCGTTATCAGCTGGATTTGACTAGTTGCCTGAGTGAAATTCTAGATAGATACCTGGAGGTATTTTAGGAAGGTCTAAGGACTATCAAAGCAGCCAAAGTCACCTGCTGAGCATTTCCAGTAACTTGTCCAGGCCGACATCCCTGGACTTAGGGATGGAGGGATTAGATTAGATTAGATTCCCTACAGTGTGGAAACAGGCCCTTCAGCCCAACAAGTCCACACCGCCCCTTGAAGCATCCCAACCAGACCCATCCCCCTATAACCCACACACCCTTGAACACTATGGGCAATTTAGCATGGCCAATCCACCTCGCCTGCACATCTTTGGACTGTGGGAGGAAACTGGAGCACCTGGAGGAAACCCACACAGACACGGGGAGAATGTGCAAACTCCACACAGACAGTCACCCGAGGCTGGAATTGAACCCGGGTCCCTGGCGCTGTGAGGCTGCAGTGCTAACCGCTGAGCCACCGTGCCACCCCTCAATGATTTGATTGGAATGACCGCCAGGTGAATCTCATTGACTGAAATCCTCGATTGGGGTTGTTAACCTACACCAATCAGGGAGCTTTGACTGACAAATATGAATAGGACATTGAGAGTCTTCTGATTCTAAAAGATAGCAAGAACTGGATGCTGGAATTGAGATTTGATACAGTATTTTAACTATAACATATGAATAAAGTGTGTTTTACTTCAAATCCGGTAATTTGACAAGTCAAATTGCATCTGGAACACAACACTTCGACTAACCTTTAAAGCAAGATAATGTTAGGGTCTAGCCTATCTTGTGAATATTTTGCAGGGGTTTGGTCTAGCCCATAACACTATCTACAATCAAAACTCACTGAACTGGAAGTAAACCAGCATATCTTCCCTGCAACAGTTGTTATAAGTTGTTACTTTTAACTGATAAGTCAATGACTTTTAGGGAACTAGCCACTTTATGTTTCTTACCAATCAATGGAAGTATCTGGAAAAGGACGACTGAAGCAATGTGCTAGCCAGCAGAAGAATCAAAAGGAACATTTCAACAACATAGCTAAGGACAAAGACTCATTCTCACTGTCATTCCTGTTTATCCTCTCTTAACATAGTTAATGTTGTCTATTTGTCTGTGTGTGCGCAAGTAAGGGTGAGGTGGAAAATTTATAAAGTATTGGAGTTAGTAATGTTAGATGCTGATGGTTTATAATTGTTTATCTATAGCTGAGTCCAATTAATTATAATTTAGTAATTCTCGTAGTACAGAAATCTGGTCTGTGCTTTCTATCAACCTGGGGCTGACAGGTGAATTGCAAAACATTGCATACTTTATTAAAACCTTATTTGATGATTCCAGCAAGACTGAAATTATGTAAGAGAGCTCATAGGTTGGTATCTAGGAGATTGCACAACCTGGGAAGCCCACCTCCATTTAGTTTGGAACAGTTAAGTTGCTTAGCAACATTCAACTCAGAACCAATTCAAGTAAATATCTGGTTAAATGGCCTCCTGCTTCTAATGGAGCTCAGTACTGCTGTGGTTGTTTCAGTGATCACAGAATCAGTGTTGAACAAAATTTGCTCTGGACCCTACCCTTAAGTTTGTACAAGACCTCAGTTAGACCGAGAACTATACCAGGTAACCCCTACAGGTTAAGGGTACAACTTTGGTTCCAGTCTCTTATGAGAGGCAGCTAGATCTGTTACTAGCTTGTAATAAAAAGTTTGAACCCAAGCTTGACGGAACAAAATTGGTTAAGAAAGATTCACCTAGATTGGCTCAATGCTTTTTGTTTAGAAAATGGCTGCCTGAGTTAAGTTCTATTTAAATACCCAGGCATTTTTCAGGACTGTCTAAGGCCACCTTGCATGTTGACCAGGGAGCAATTCCATGATCCTGCAAGGCCCGCCCAGTGCCATTTGCTTAACAGCCAAAGCTAGAGACAGAAATCACAAGGGTGGAAAGCGAAGGAATTATGAAACCAGTCCAGTTTGAGGAACGTACGGTGCTGGTTGTATGGATTGTGAAGCTTGATAGGTCGGTCGCCTTTGTGCAAATTTTAAACAATCAGCAAACTGCATTTCACAGCTGGATAAATACCCAATCCCTCGCTTAGAGGACTTATACAGAAGCTGGCAGTGAGGCTGTCCTTCACAAAGCTGGACATGAGTCATGTGTACTTACACTTGTAGTTACATGAGGATTCTCAAAATTATGCTACAATTAATACCCATAAGTGTTTGTACCATATACAAGACTGCCTTTTGGGGGATCGTCATCCTGGGCAATTTTTCAGCAGATGATGGAAAACATTTCACATGGTCTACCCCAGGTCGCTGTATATCTCAATGGCACGCAGATAATAGGGAAGACCAATAATAAGCACTTAAAGAACTTGGGCATAGTCCTTAGACTCTTCTCCCAAGCAGCACACATTTTAGAAGGGAAAAAATGTGTTCCAGGCACCAAAAATGACCTATTTGTGATACACAGTTGATAAGATCAGGTTACACCCGTTGGAAGATAGAGGGTGATCAAAGGTACCCCTGCTCCCATACCTGTACCAGAGCTCATGCCTTTCCTTGGGCTGGTGAACTATTACGGAAAGTTCATGCATAACCTGGCCTCTAACTTAGCACCTTTGCATCAACTCTTAATGGATCAGCCTTAGAAATGGTCATGTCACCAAGCCATAGCTTTTAATGAAGTGTAGAAACAGCTGTCATACTTTATTAAGTATTGATATGTTATGATCCATACGATGCCTTCCCATATGGCATAGGGGTAGCTTTAACTCACAGGTGGGCCAAAGGATGGGAGCACCCAATAGCATATGCATCCAAGACTTTGGCTAATTCAGTGCATGCATGTGCCCAGATAGAGAAAGGTGGTTTGGCGATCATATTTGGAATCTGGAAGTTCTAATAATACTTTACGGATGTGGACTTATTTCAGGATTCAAAAAGATTTACAAGGATGTTACCAAGACTGAGGTTTTGAATTATAAAGGAGAGGAAGGATATGCTGGGACATTTCTTCCCTGGATTGTAGCAGACTGACCTTTGTAGAGGTTTATAAAATTATGACGGGCATTGATAAGGTGTAGAGCCAAGATCTTTTCCCCAGGGTAGTGGAGCCCAAAATGAGAGGACATAGGCTAAAGGTGAGAGGGGAAAAACTTACAAGGGACCTGAGGGGCAACCTTTTCACACAGAGGATGGTTGCATGTAAGAAATGAGCTGCCAGAGGAAGTGGTAGAGATTACAACATTTCAAAGACATTTGGACAGCTGCATGGATAGGAAAGGCTTAGAGGGATATGGGCCAAACGTAGGGAAATGGGACTTATTCAGGTTTACACAACCTGATTGGCATGGACAAGTTAGGTTGAAGGGTCTATGATTCTATAAATTAGGAGCCTTTGGGCTTCTTGCCTAGTGTTTTCTGAGTGGCTTCACAACAGGGCTGCCAGTTTGGAGAATGGCCCTGAAAAATGACATTTTTCAAAACAATAGTCTCTTACCAGATTATCTAATGTTTGTTACATACTGCAGCAACAAGATTATCAGAACTCCAACCCTGGAGGTATATCTCTCCTTATCCTCTTTCTGCAGTTCTGATCCTAACAAAAGGTGACAACTCAAGTAGTAGGTAACTTTGATCATGGAAAGGGAAAATAGTCGGTTCCCTGTAGCTGAATGGATAAAGGTGTCAGTTGTTGTCACATCAGGCTACCCAGAGCAGGTTTAATCCTTACCCTCATCTACAATTCTCTTAAGTCTTGTGTCTTCTTCTGTGTTCAGTCTACTTTTTATGCCCTTCTCTAACCCCATCACATTCACCAAAAGTAGCAGATTCCGTATGTCTGTTCCTGTCCCCCTGAAGTACCTGAGCAAACCTAGTTGAAATTGAAATCTTTGCAAGCACCAAATCTCAACTAACCAATCCTGCATTGGCCCAAGCTATGCCTGCCTCTTTGTAGGTTATATGGAACAATCCTTCTGCACCTACACTGGCCCTAAATCCCACGTCTTCCCCTGTTGCATTGATGACTGTATTGGCGCTGCCTTGTCCTCCCACGGAGGAGCTCGAACAGTTCATCCACTTCACCAATACCTTCCACCCCAACCTTCATGTTCACCTGGACCATCTGTAACACCTCCCTCACCTTCCTGGACCTCTGTCTCTATCTTGGGCAACCACCAAGAAACAGATATCCATTTCAAGCCCACCGACTCCCACAGCTACCTCGAATACACCTCCTCCCACCGACCTTCCTGCAAAAATGCCATCCCCTATTCCTAATTCCTTTTCCTCCGCCACATCTGCTCCCAGGATGAGGTATTCCACTCCCGTACATCTCAAATGTCCTTGTTCTTCAAGGACCACAACTTCGCGCCCCCCGCCCCCCCCCCCCCCACCCAGTGGTTGAGAAACCTTGACCGTGTCTCCCGCATTTCTGGCAACTCATACCTCACACCCTGTCCCTGCAATAACAAGAGAGAATCCCCTCGTCCTTACATACCGCCCACCAACCTCCGGATCTAACACATCATCCTCTGACACTTCCACCATCTACAATCCGACCCCACCAACAAAGACATTTTTGCCCTCCCCACCCTTGTCTGCTTTCCAGAGGGACCATTCTCTCGGTGAGTCCCTCGTCTGCTCCACACTCCTCTCCAGCCCCACAACACCCGGCACTTTCCCAACAACCGCAGGAAGTGCTACACCTGCCCCCACACCTCCTCCCTCAACCCCATCCCAGGCCCCAAGAAGACTTTCCACATCAAGCAGAGATTCACTTGCACATCTGCTAATGTGGTATACTGCATCCGCTGTACCTATTGTGGCCTCTTCCTACCATTGGGGAAACCAAGCGGAGGCTTGGGGACCACTTTGCAGAACACCTCCACAGTTCACAATAAACTGCTGCACGTCCCAGTCACGGACTATTTCAACTCCCTGTCCCATTCCTTAGACGACATGTCCATCTGAGCCTCCTGCAGTGCCACAAAAATGCCACCCAAAGGTTGCAGGAACAGCGCTCACAATCCACTTGGGAACCCTGCAGCCCAATGGTATCAATGTGGGTTTCACAAGCTTCAGAATCTCACCTCCCCCTACTGCATCCCAAAACCAGCCTAGCTCCTCCCACCTCAAGCCAGACCCCCATTTCCCACCTACTAACCTACTCCTGCCCCCTTGACCTGTCTGCCTTCCCTGGACTGACCTATCTCCTCCCCACCTACTCCCCTTTACTCGCGCCCGAAACGTCAGCTTTCTTGCTCCTAAGATGCTGTCTGCCCTGCTGTGTTCATCCAGCTCCATATCTTGTTATCTTGGATTCTCCAGCATCTGCAGTTCCTATTATCTTAGATTGACAGGTATTTGTTGGGTGACAGTGCTCGAGAGTCATGGAACCATATTAAAATGATACAGATGGTGAGATGCAATTTAATAGCAGCAATCTGCCTCAGGGAAGGACTTCTGCTCGTTTGTTTGCACATTATAGTCTTAATCTTTCTCCTTCCATTACTTGTAGGAGCCTCCGATTTTCAACTTCAATGATGAATACATTTGAGGAAAAGGATATATGAGGCAATTTCCCATTGTCTTCTTTATGTTTGCTTATAGATCATCATTGAATTTTGCTGATAAAACATAATCTAGTTGAATGATAAAACACGTTTGAGGGGCTACTCCTATGTTAGAATTGGTTTAAACCTATTTGATTCATCACGTCGTTTCTTGCTGAGGACTTAGTGAGAACAGAATTGAATGCAAATTCCACTTCGCTGTCCATTTTAAAAAAAAGGGTCAGATAATGGCCTAGTGGTATTATTGCTCAACTATTAATCCATCCAGACACTCAGTTAATATTCTAGGGAATTGGGTTTGAATTCTGCCACAGTTGGTGGAATTTGAATTCAATTTAACAAATTTTTGGAATTAAGCATCTACCGATCACCATGAAATCATTGTTGATTGTCGGAAAAACCCATCTGGTTCAGTAATGTCCTTCAGGGAGTTAAATCTGGTTTCACCTGGTCTAGCCTACATGTGACCCCACACTCACAGCAATGTGGTTGACTCTCAATTGCCCTCTGACATGTCCTAGCGAGCCATTCATTTGTGTCAATTGCTACAAAGTCTCAAAGAAATGAAACCAGATGGATCACCTGGCATTGACCAAGGCATCAGAAAAAAGTCAACGCAGAAATAGCCCAGTTGACCCTGCAAAGTCATCCTCGTTAACATCTAGGATTTAGTGCCAAGACTGGGAGAGCTGTCTCACAGCTTAATCAAGCAATAGCGTGATATGGCAATACTCAGAATTATACCTTACAGACAATGTCCCAGACACTGCCACCACCATCCCTGGACATGTCCTGTCTCATTGGCAGGACAGACACAGCAGAGGTGGCAGCGCAGTGGTATACGGTGGTATATAATCAAGAGAGAGAGTTGCTATGGAAGACCTCAACATTGAGTCTGGACCCTGTGAAGACTCATGACTTCAGGTTAAACATGAGCAAGGAAACCTCCTGCTTGATTACCGTGTACCATCCTCCCTTGGGTGATGAATTGGTACTCCATGTTGAACAACACTTAGAGGAAACACTGAGGGTGGCAAGGGCACAAAATATACTCTCAGTAGCATATTTCAATGTCTATCACCAAGACTGGCTTGGCAGCACTAATCAAGCTGGTTGTGCCCTAAAGCATATGGTTGCTAGACTGGATCTGTGACAGGTGGTAAGGGAACCAACGAGAGGGAACACATATTTGACCTTATTCTTACCATAATACAAGCTGCAGATGCATCTGTCCATGACAGTATTGGTAAGAGGTGACAACTGCATGGCCTTTGTTGAGATGAAGTCCCGCCTTCACATTGAGAATAACCTCCATTGTGATGTGTGGCACTATCACCACTAAATAGGACGGACTTTGCGCAGATGTAGGAACTCAAGACTGGGCATCCATGAGGCATTGTGGGCCATCAACAGCAGTAGAATTATACTCCAGCACAATCTGTAACCTTATGGCCTGGTATATTCCCCACTCAACCATTACCATCAAGCCAGGGATCAACCCTAGTTCAAAGAAGAGTGCAGGAAGGCATGTCAGGAGTAGCACCAGGCACACTTGAAGATAAGCTGTCAATCTGGTGAAGCCACCAAACAGTACTATTTCCATTCCAAATAGCATAAGCAGGAACAGATAGAGCTAAGTGATCATACGACCAGCAGATCAGATCTAAGCTGTACAGTCCTGCCACATCCAGTTGTGAATGGTGGTGGACAACTAAACAGGAGGAGGTGGTTGCACAAATATCCTCAATTATGGAAGAGCCTAGGACAACCAGTGCAAAAAAGGTAAGGCTGAATCTTTCACAGCAATCTACAACCTGAAGTGCTGAATAAATGATTAATCTTGGCCTCCTCCAGTGCCCCCAGCATTAGAGATGCCAGTCTTCAGCCAACTCAATTCGCTCCATGCGATATAAAGAAACAGTTGGCAATACTAGATACTGCAAAAGGCTATGGATCCTGACAACATTCCAGCAATAGTACTGAAGACTTGTGCACCAGAAATTGCCACTCCCCTGGCCATGCTGATCCAGTACAGGTATGACACTAGTATCTACCCGACAGTGTGGAAAATTGCCTGTGTGTCTTGTATATAAAAGAGCAGAACAATTCAAACCTGGGCATTTAGTGCCCCATCAGTTCACTGTTGATCATCAGTAAAGTGATGGAGGGTGGCGTCAACAGTGCTATCAAGCAGCATCTGTTCAGTGATAACTGCTCAATGACATCCAGTTTGGGTTCTGCCAGGGCCACTCAGCTCCTGACCTCATTACAGCCTTGGTCTAAATGTGGACAAAAGAGCTGAAATCCAGAGGTGAGCTGACAGTGACAGACCTTGACATCCAGGCTGAATTTGACCGAGTGTGGCATCAAGGAGCTCTCGCAAAACTGGAATCAGTGGGAATTGGGGGGGGCAAACATTCCAGTGTTTGGAGTCATACCTGACACATAGGAAGGTGGTTGTGGTTGTTGGAGATTAATCATCTCAGTTCCAGGACATGTCTACAGGAATTCCTCAGGGTAGTGTCCTAGGCCCAACCATCTTCAGCTGCTTCATCAACGACCATCTCTCCAACATAAAGTCAGAAATGGGGATGTCCACCAATGATTGCACATATGTTCAGCACCATTCATAACTCCTCAGATACTGAAGTAATCCATGTTCAAATGCAACAAGATGTGGACAATATCCAGGTTTGGGCTGACAAGTGGTAAGCAACATTCATGTCACAAATGCCAGGCAATGACTACCACAAATAAGAGACAATCTAACCACAGCCCCCTTTGCATTCAACTGTGTTACCATCACTGAATCTCCAAACAATAACATCCTGGGGGTTATCATTGAACAGAAGCTTAACCAGACTTACCACATAAAGTGGTTACAAGCGATGGTCAGAAGCTAGGAATGCTGCAGCGAGTAATTCACCTCCTGGTTCCTCAAAGCCTGTCCACCATCTACAAGGCACAAGTCAGGAGTATGATGGAATACTCCCCACTTTCCTGGATGAAAGCAGCCCCAACAATACTCAAGAAGCTTGACACCATCCAGCACAAAACTGCCCTCTTGAATGGCTCTACATCAACAAGCATCCACTCCCTCCACCAGTGCAGGGAGTAACAGTGTGTACTATCTACAGGTTGAGCTGCAGAAACTCACTAAAGATCCTCAGATAGCATCTTCCAAACCCATGACCATTTCCATCTAGAAAGACCAGGGCAGCAGATATTCGAGAACACCACCACCTTCAAGTTCCCCTGCAAGCTACTCACTATCCTGACTTGGAAATGTATCGTCATTCGATATATCGCCACTGTTGCTGGGTCAAAATCCTGGAATTCCCTCCCTAAGGGCATTGTGAGTCAACCTACAGCAGGTAGACTGCAGCGTTTCAAGAAGGCAGCCCACCACCACCTTCTCAAGGACAACTAGGGATGGACAATAAATGCTGGCCAACCAGCAACACCCGTGTCTCACAACCGAATAATAAAAAGTCCATAGTTTTTAGAAGAGTAATGCCACAGATTAGAACAAATTTGAGAATGCACGTAAGATGTGAAATAAACACTCAGCATTCCTGAATCTGTTCCTGTGGATTTACCATGTAACTTGATGTAGTCAGGATATATCTCCCCTTTTTCCACTCTATTGTTATTCAGATAATCTACCTTGCAGCTTTAGCTACCAATTTGGATAATCTCACATTTATCATAGTGCTGTATCTGCCATGTGTTTTTCCATTAACTTGTCCAAATCACACTGAAACTTCTCTGTATCCTCCTCATAGTATACCCTCCACCCAGCTTTGTGTAATCTACAAACTTGGAGATATGACCCAGAGTTTCCTCATCTAAGCAATTATGTTGTGAATATCTGGAATCAAAGCATTGATTCCACTAATCACTGCTTGCCACTTGGCCAACAAAAAACAAATTTCTTCCTACTCTTTGCTACCTGGCTGCCAACTTGATCTCAATTCATTTCAGCAACATGGCGTAGTAATATATCTGCTAACTCTGGGGCTACTTCCTTAAATACTCAGTGATTAAGTACTCTGGGATTATATTTACTTGTAAAAATCTTAACTAATTATGTAGTCATTTGTACCTCCCTTCATTCCTTGGCATTGTCTTTATTTCTTGATGTATATAAATGCTTCCTGCCTGCTGTTTATAATATTGTTCTGCAATGATATTCTAAAGGAAAGGTTGCTTTTCAATAGAAAATTGACAGCTTAAGACCACAATAATATTCAATCACCAGATTCCTGGAATGATTGAAAGATGAATTTATAGCATATTTGGCTGGCAGCAAGCGGGTAACTGACAATGATAGAGATAGACATAAATTGCAGTTGGTTTCTGGAACTCTATAGCTAGCAAGTGATCTCCATATTTAAGAAGATAGTTGTATTGAATGAAGAACAGCAACAATTTATGAAATTGATCCCTGGGACGAAGGATGAAGGAAGCTGTCCAAAGATGAGAGACTAAGTAATTTTGCTTTATATTCTCAGAGTTTAGAAGAAGAAGAGACGATCTCACTGAAATATGCAAGATTTTGAAAGGGCTTGAATAGGGTAGATGCTAATAGATTGTTTCTGTGGTTGAAGAATCTAAAACACTGGGGGCACAGTTTCAGGATAATAGAGTAATTATTTAGGATGGAGATAAGTAGAAGTCCCTTCATTCAGAGGATATGAATCTTTGCTATTATCCTCTCTTACCCTCAATATGCTGAACTCAAGGTAATAGTCATATTGAATATTGCCCATGGTTGGTGAAGTTAATTGGACGAGTTCTTTTTAAACTCTGTATTGGTCAACAAAGCAAGAGTCAATACTTAAATTTGATGCCCTGACAAGTTTGGCTACCAACTGAAATCAAATGTTCGCCTTGAGATCTTCTTACCCCCCAAGTGACTCAATGAAATGCCGCACAATTAATTTTTTGGTCCATAGGAATCACAGTCATAGAATCCTTTTGGCACGGGGAGCTATAATGTACCATATATTCTGCACCAACATTTTAAGTACATCTATTTATTTATTTCTAATTCCTTATTTTTTTCATATTGTTGTTTTTTCCCCACAAATGCCTACCAATTTGTCTTTTAATATTGTTGTAAATTACACTTCCACCCTGGTTCTGTATGGTTAAAGCATTTCTCAGAATTCTCTCGTCAGCCTGATATTGTAGTTCATGCTACTGACAATACATTTCTTTTGATTGAAATTGATTTAAGTTTGATTGCTGTTCGTGTGAAATTGGGACAAACTCCTGGTTAGATGTACAATTGATACATTGCACAACTATTAAAGTTCCAGCTATTTCAAATGCTCTCAGAGATCGCAGGAACTGCAGATGCTGGAGAATCTGAGATAACAACGTGTAGAGCTGGATGAACACAGTAGGGCAAGCAGCATCATGGGAGCAGGAGAGCTTTGTTATCTCTACTTCAAATGTTCCTTCACTAACAAGAAAAGCAGTCCTCAACTAAACAAGAAAACAAAAAATTCCCCTCTGTTTATCCAATTATATGGAGTCCCAGGTGAAGAAGGCAAATTTAAATTGAGAGCACGATGTGAGCGATTATGGATTGGGGATAGACTAAATGCATTTACCAACCAAAACATATAAGGGACATTATACTTCACTTTTAATACCTGCTTTGATGCTGATGAGAATTTAATGTGGAGAAGAAAAAATGTTGTTTGTTTCATATTGGATTGAGATGCCCAGAAAATTAAAATTATCCAATTCTAAACTTAATATGCATTTTAGTCACTGTCCTAATTGTCTTGCAAAAGCTTTCAGTGAAAACGTGAATGGTCAGTCTCTATTTCTATTTGTAGCTAAAACGGCATACTTCCAGCTGCTTGAAGATGCGGAGACAAATTCTGGGCAGGATGCAGCATTCCATTGTATTGTACATGGACAAATAAATAAGGCACAAAGCCTTTCAATGCAGGTAAATAAGTCAGTTTTGCATTGATCAACTTCAATCACTAAAGTTTATCTTTGGCATCCCTTCAGTCTCTAGACCAATTGAGGATTACAGAGAAAGATGAAAACATCAAATAATTGTCAAGCAATAATTGAGAGTTAAAACCTCTAACAACTAAATTGCATGAACCAAAATGTTTCTGCTTTTCAAAGCTTTATCCATCCAAGCGTACGATTACAGTTTTTACATTAGGAGTTCATTTTCAAAGGATCATTACAAACTTTCCAAAAATGAAACCTCAACTGCAGCATTTTATTCATTCACCAATCCCT
Organism: Stegostoma tigrinum; assembly: GCF_030684315.1. Lineage (NCBI taxonomy): Eukaryota > Metazoa > Chordata > Chondrichthyes > Orectolobiformes > Stegostomatidae > Stegostoma > Stegostoma tigrinum. Next base: position 37,864,978 of record NC_081377.1, on the reverse strand, counting down.
CTGAAAGACACTTAATCAACAGACCCAGTTAGTACCACTAAAGCAGTCCATGTCTAAATGCAGGAAGACATGGATAACATTCAGATTTAATAAAAACAGAAAGTGTTGAAGAAACTGAGCAGATTAGGCTTTGGCTGAAAGAGGCAGGTAACATCGCTCCCACACATTTGCGAAGCAAAAACTATCTCCATCAAGAAGAAATATTACTGCTGTGGAGCCCATTAGGTCATTCACTTACAATCTGTTCTGGGGCCACTGCTGTTTGTCATTTTTATAAACGATCTGGATGAGGGCGTAGAACGATGGGTTAGTGAATTTGTGGATGACACCAACGTCGGTGGAGTTGTGGATAGTGCGGAAGGATGTTGCACGTTATAGAGGGACATAGATAAGCTGCAGAGCTGGGCTGAGAGGTAGCAAATGGAGTTTAATGCGGAAAAGTGTGAGGTGATGCACTTTGGTAGGAGTAACCCGAAGGCAAAGTACTGGGCTAATGGTAAGATGCTTGGTAGTGTAGATGAGCAGAGAGATCTCAGTGTCCATGTGCATAGATCCCTGAAAGTTGCCGCCCAGGTTGATAGGGTTGTCAGGAAGGCGTACAGTGTGATAGATTTTATTGGTGGAGGGATTGAGTTTGAGCCATGAGGTCACGTTGCAGCTGTACAAAACTCTGGTGCGGCTGCACTTGGAGTATTGCGTACAGTTCTGGTCACCGCATTATAGGAAGGATGTGGAAGCATTGGAAAGGGTGCAGAGGAGATTTACCAGGATATTGCCTGGTATGGAGGGAAGATCTTATGAGGAAAGGCTGAGGGACTTGAGGCTGTTTTCCTTAGAGAGAGGAAGGTTAGGAGGTGACTTAGAGACATAAAAGATGATCAGAGGATTAGACAGGGTGGATAGAGAGAGACTTTTTCCTCAGATGGTGATGGCTAGCACAAGGGGACATAGCTTTAAATTGAGGGGTGATAGATATAGGACAGATGTCAGAGGCACTACTCAGTACTAAGGGCGTGGAATGCCCTGCCTGCAACAGTAGTAGACATGCCAACTTTAAGGGCATTTAAATGGTCATTGGATAAACTTATGGATGATAATAGAATAGTGTAGAATGGATGGGCATCAGATTGTTGCGCCAACCTGTGAAACCAGCGAGGGCCGAAGGGCCTGTACTGTGCTGTAATGTTCTATGTTCTATAAGGCTCCCTGGACTTGAAGAAAAGTGACACCCGCATTCCCCACCACTCCATGAACTGATTATGCCTCTCGAATCTAAAAATGAACAGAATCAATTGGTTAGTTACCCACATTGCTCTATCGTGTTACAGACCTGCTTAATTTGATTATCAAATTACCAAGCCTGTCCTGGAGAACTGACTTGGTTGTAAGCTTCTATTCTTCAGGCAAGCTTCTTAAATTCTGCCTACTGTACATAAATAAATAGTGATTACATGATTGTCAACAAGTACACAGTACAGTTTGAGCTTATACCATTTCAAATGAGTTAAGTGAACAGCAAAGTCCACCACAAAAAGATGAATTCGTTCTGTTGATCATCACATCAAAACATACTCCTTTGAAGAGCTGTGTATCTGGTGATGCAGGAAATGTAACAACCATTTTATGGATACCCAAGCTACAGTGTGATGGTATCCAAATCGTCTGCTTTGATTATGTACGAGTGATAAATACTAGTCAGAATAGAGTGGAGGAATCTCCTGTTTTTCTTCAATGTAGGTCCATAGGATCTTCAATTTATATTCAAGATAGCATATGGGTCATTGGTTTAATGTCTTGAAAAAGATGAAGTACAGGTCTAGATTTGTCTCAAATCTGTAAAGTGAGGCTTGAGCCTAATAACTGGGGTCTGAAACTTTAGATGACCATTGTGCATGTGTCGGGAGATGGGCCTGCTATGCTTTTTTGGGGGACAAGGGTAGCGCTACTGACTGAGTCACAGCTGATACTTTTAAGGCTGCATTACGCTGGTTGCAACTAATCACTTCACACCTTCTCATCACGATAGATTTGCAATGACAGAAGGCCACACAAGCAATATGGTTGGGAGTTTCCAGGGTGTGGAGAGTTTAGTCTTGGTGCAATAAAAGTCAAATTATTTCTGCTTCTACTGCAACTCTGGCATCACAACAAAGAATTACTTCACTGCCACACTGGTAGCGCATGAGACTAACTTAAAAAAATCTCAGGATATCAATGGAACCTTTTCCTCCATAACATGGAGTCTGGACGCAGTTATTTGCTGTGTTGTAAGGTTACCATTTCAGTGTGATGTTTACTGCCCTCCACTAATTGTGCTATGAATGTCATCATGTCCAAACTACACCATACAATTTACGTCAGTGCACATTAAAAACCACCGTACACTGGAACAAGTTGTGCTGTTTGAGTGACATCCTGATTAAACATTTTGCACCTTTCCTCCCTGAATTGCTGTTGTATTTTAACATTGTGCTGATTTCTTTAACAGAGACAACACGGAGGCTTAACCGGCCCACCAGCACATCTAAGGTACCTTGGCCCCAAAAGCTTCGTTGCAATCTTTCAGCTACATAAGTTGACAAAGCAAAATCAGGACCTGTATCGTTGTGTGATTCAGTCTGGAAATGGATCTGGAGTGTCTAACTTTGCAGCATTGATTGTGAAAGGTAACTTTGTTGTTCAGATTTTCTTGCACAGTACACTAGTGTAAGATTGCTAATTATTGTTAGCATGCAGTTACTTTTTAAGTCAGTTCATGTCCTAGTCCCTGACTCTTTCCCTGGCAATTTCAAGAATTTTTATATTTTCAAACAAAGAACCGCAAATGCTGGAAATCAAACAGAAATTGCTGGAGAAACTCCGCAGATCTGGTAGCATCTACAGAATGAAAACAGACTTCCTGTACAGTAATTCTGAAAAAGTTGTCAGCAAACTTGAAACTTAACTCTGCTTTCTCTCCACAGATACTGCCAGACCCGAGTTTCTCCAGCAATTTCAGAGTCTTTCATACTTCCTTAATCTCCGATACAGGCATTTGAAATGCTGTAGGAAGGCAGTGGCCAAAGACTGGCCTGGAACTACTTTCAGCAGCTGAAATTAAATGAGTTGATTAACACCATTCCAAATCCTCTTCACTTCAGTTTGAAGATAAGTGGGTGTTCTTTGAGAGGGTATATCGGTTCATCTTGACTGGACACCAATTAGTTTCTTCTTTTGCATTATATTTTATGCTGAAAAATATTCAACAACAAAAGACCTTTGCACATTGAAGTTGCAGCACCCATGAAGAGCTGAGATGTATCAGCATTCAACTACAATAACAGTTGAATGATACCTCGAGGTTCTTATGAGAACAATGGATCATCAGGAAGACTGCAGACTATAGATTCACTTCTCAAGTCTCATACTAGGGCTGCAAATCATTAATAAGAATCTCTTTAGGACTGCTTTAGGCACAGGAAGATTTGCTGTCAGGATTGTTGAAACCACATCTGTTACTATTGCAAAACATTCTCCCTGAGAAGACAACATAAGAATTCCAAAGTTGACCACTTCCATTTCTGACAATAAACTGGGAACACTAGGTTTCTACATTCTATAGGCTCTCATTCAAAAGTAAAATATCATTATTACTGCCAAAAGATGTTTCTGAAGTGCAGTTGTTTTCTACAATTTTGTAAATCTCATCTGGCTCACTGTTTGTTGTTGCTTGAAAAATCATTGTGACCATTTTCTAAAGCTGAAAGTATTGGAACTTCCATTTTATCTTTAGTAGCTGCATGTACTTCCCCTTTAGTGACATCAATTTATTACAGAAATGTTACTAAAGGAGACAGCAAAGATCTGTCTACTGAGACAAGCAAAAGACTAGAGATAATGGAAATCTGAAATAAAACAAAAATTGCTGGCGTAACTCAATAGATCTGGCAGCATGTGTGTGAGAGAGAGAGAGACAAACAGAGTAATGTTTCAAGTTTCAAACAACTTTTCAGAATTGAATAGGAATAGAAAATGGTGCTTTTATGCAGTTAACAAAGAGGCAGGAGGAGCAAGAGCTTCAGTTGGTGAGGGTACCCAGAGTAAAGGACAAAGGGTGTGAATGGCAGTAAAGAGGAGATAGAGATCTAAAACAGGCGTACGTGATAAGTGTCAAAAGAGAAAATAGGTTTTCATCGCTGAGAGCACCATCAATATGATGCAGATAATTACAGCTGTAATTGAGTAAGCGGTTATAATCAAAATGGAGGACAGAGGTCATGCTCTGAAGTTGTTATATTCAGTGTGGAGTCCCAGAGCCTGCAAGGTGCTGAAGCAGAAAATCAGTTGTTCATGAACTTGTGCTGAGCTTCATTGGAATACTAGGATAGTACAGGATAGAAATGTTAGCGTAGGAGCAAATGGTTTATTGAAATGGAAGGTCACGTTCATTCTCATAAAATGTAACAGCTGTAATTACGCATTCAATCATCACAGCAAACCAGTCAGAAATCTCCTGCATCAGGTCTTTTACGAGGCATTAATGACTTCTTATGATATCTATCCTGCTTTCCCACCTTCATTAGGATTGAAGTTGTGTTCATGATAGCCAAGCACATGGGTTTAGAAAGGTTTGCAAGCTGCCTAGTCGTTTTGACGATCACTATTCAGATCTTAGCATACGGAGAGATTTTGTTTTTTCCTCAATTAGTTGGATTTCCTGAGGGGTTACTGCATCGTGGAAAGTTGATGGATGGCTGATATGCAATAACACAGATGTGTATGCTGTTGGGATTGACTTGAGTTCTCATGATGTATTGCAAACTGTTTGTTCAGTTTGTAAACAGCAAGAGTCAAGATGAGAAGTAGCCACACTTGACTTGGACAATACCTAGCTGTGGAGTATATTAGCCATTGAAGCGTGAGGCACTCAAGCTGATGCTCAAACTTGTGTTCACCAGTTTTAGAACCAAGTTTACTTTCATCTTCGAGTAAGTAGCTTTCTTTTCAGATAATTATGAGTGGATGGAATCATTGGAGTCCAACTTCATTCTAAGATGAATGGGAATGGGATGTACCCAGACATTCACTTTCAGGGCATACTTAATGTCTGTATTCTCAAGATGGACTGCAATGACTGCTGTTCCGTGGCAGTTTGGCTTGAGCTTGCAGATCCTAAACCCCTACTGTGTTTAGTTCCTTGTTCAAAGCAAGTTCTATGTTGTCAACGACAGTTACATGAATGATAGAACAAGATCATCTACATATTAAAAAGTTAAGCAATTTTATTGAAGATATAGCACTTCTGTAGCCATTGAAGAGTATGCTTGCTAATAAAAACCTTGTGGCATTCTACTTTTGAGGAACTGGGGCAAGCTGACTGTCTCCCAACTTACCTGAAGTAAATCTGATAAACTGTGAATCCATACTGGAAAAGAAATTATATAAAGGAGGTGTGTTAATCAGATTTTCAGAATACATTATTTTTGAGCTACAGCCTCAGAATATCTGAATGCTCTTATAAATCATTTAAGTCCAGTGCTAACACATATGCATAGAATATTAATAAGTAATAACTGTTGCAAAATTATTACAAAAGCTAGTAAATGGCTTTGAATTTTAATATCTTGTGGTGCAACGTATAACCTTACATAGAAACATAGGCTGAGAATTATTAAATGGTGCCAGTTCACCTCAGCTGGATCAATCTTTATTTAAGCTTAAAACACTAGTCATAGACCCATGCTTTTCATTTTCAATCTAAATATTAAATTCTATTGTGTTGTGATTGCTGTCAGCTGTATTCTTCTTTAGGAAGAGGTTAGTGATTAATCCTAACTTATTACACATTACCAGGTGTAGAATAGATTGTTCCCTCATTGGCTCTTGAAAATATTGCTCTCAGAAGCTGCCCTGAGGATATTCTGTAAGCTAAATTTCTAAATTACCTTTTGCTAATGGTTCTTCCAATTTACATGAGATAAGTTCCCCATGATTATTGCCATAAATTTGTCTTTACCCCATTTATTTCTTTCTAATTATTCTGACCTTGTAACTACTGTTTGAAGACTTTGTATTGACACACAAATGTCTATTTAGCCTTTACAATTTCTTGTCTTCACCCAAACAAATTCTACATCTTAATCTTTCAAGATATAGTCCTATTTTGTGACTGAACCTATAACCATCCTTACTTGTACATAAAGCCATTCATTCCTTGACTTCAAAACATTGGGGAGACCTGATTGTATCTGTGCTCTTCTTTCCTCTTTGCTGTGTATGACATTAATCATCTGATATTCTATCCAAGGTTAATGGTGATCAAAGGCTGGAGCAAGTGGTGAGGACTTCTTAATCTAAGAATTACTATGTGTCCACATTATAGAGTTCAGTTTCATGTACACGAGTTCTAACCCAAGTTATCTTTCAAGGTTAGAAGGCCATGCAGCCTAAGGAAAGGCAATCACACAGGTGCCAGGGTTACCAGTGTGCAAGGGGGATGTGAAAGTCTGAGTAGTGCCCGAGGTAGAATTCTCATCCACCTTCAGGGTCATAGCTGGAAGGTATTATCCATTATCAGGCACAATTCTAGTGTAATAAGTAAATGGCATCCAGCGAAGTTCAGTTCCTTAGATTCCCTAGAGTGTGGAAACAGGCCCTTCAGCCCAACAAGTCCACACCACCCTTTGGAGCATCCCACCCAGACCCATCCCCTATAACCCACACACCCCTGAACACTACAGGCAATTTAGTATGGCTGATCCACCTAGCCCGCACATCTTTGGAATGTGGAAGGAAACCGGAGCACCTGGAGAAAATCCACACAGACACGGGGAGAATGTGCAAACTCCACGCAGGCAGTTGCCTGAGGCTAGAATCAAACCCGGGTCCGTGATGCTTTGCAGCCCATTGCTAACCACTGAGCCATCGTGCCGCCCTTGATTCTTTTACTGTCTTAGTAAGCACCATGAATTATAGAACGTCAAGTTGGATAAGATTTCTCTGTTTAAGATTGCATTGAATGGGGACTACTGTTGATCTACATGCTTTTAGATTAAGTGGTCAAATATAATCCTGAGTCCCAGATCCTGAAAATTACTGCAATGGTTTTCAACTGTGTGCCATGGCAAGGTGAAAAGTGCTGGAATATGTTGAAGAATGAATGCTGCTTTACCTGCATGTCAAGGCCACATCTGCGCTTCTGACATGCTTTGAAACCTTGGTGTCTATTGTTGAAAACAGTATCTGCTGATATCAGGCACCCCTATTGACTGTGCATGTGCAAGTCTCCACAGCTGTGCATGTGTAGACTGCCTGTATCACTTGGTGTGCTGTGTCATTATTTGATCATTGAAGTATGCCTTGATACTTTAAATGTCAGGAACCACTGTAGAGTGGAATGATTGTTGGTTATTGGCAATGTCCCCCTGAAAACAGACTACATTTGTAGTCATCTCTGAAGCTTTCACAGTCAGAGTAGTTACTTGGTTGAGTTAATAAAGTTTGCTACTGCCCACAGAATCCTAATTTGGCAAGTTAGTAGCATTGTTTGTTCATCTGGTTTGGGAAAGTAGGAATTTCCTATCAGAATAAACATCTTCGCAGTGATTCTATCGCTTTTAACACAGAGGGCCTTTCCTGCAAATGAATAACTGCTGTTTACAAGGACAATGTGATGTTTTGTTGATAAGAATGTTTTTTCCCCTGGAGCCTCAGAGGCTGAGAGATGACCTTATAGAGATTTATAACATCATGAGGGACATGGATTGGGTGAATAGCCAAGGTCTTTCTCCCAGGGTAGGGGAGTCCAAAACCAGAGGGCATAGGTTTAAAATGTGAGGGGAAAGATTTAAAAAGGACCTGAGGGTCTTTCTTCACACTGAGGGTGGTGCTTGTATGGAACAAGCTGCCAGAGAAAATAGTGGCAGCTGGTACAGTTACAACATTAAGGCATCTGGATGGATACATGAATAGGAAGTGTTTAGGGGTATTTAGGTGAAATGCTGGCAAATGGGACTAGATTAATTTAGGATATCTGGTCGACATAGATGAGTTGGACCAAAAGGGCTGCCATGCTCTATAACTCTAGAAGTGATGAATATACTTCATCTGTCTCATTAAAGACAAAGAACTGAGGGTGCTGAGAATCTAAAACAAAAACACGAAGTGTTGAAGAAACTCAACAGGTCTGGCAGCATCTGTAGAGAAAAGAACAGAGTAAATGTTTCAAGTCCAGTAACCCTTTGGCAGACCTCTCTGAATCTAAACAAATTTCTATGAACAACTTAAACGTTCAATTCAAATTGTATAATTTCAAAATCTATTAATAGCCAAGCCAAGTCACCACCAATCATATGTGCACTATGGCCATGGCAGAAAAATGTTAATATATGCTGTCTAACAAAGGGAACAAATGTCTTGCTAGTCAGAAAAGAGATATCTTCTTAGTGTCCTTAGTGATCCCAACTATAGATATTCACAGAAATAGTAATAGAAACAGAAAATGAGGAGGAGGATAGGCTATTCAGCCCTTGATGCCTGATCCCACCATTCAATATGATCCTGGCTGATCATCCAACTCAGCTTCCTGTTCCTATTTTCTCTCCATACACTTTGGTCCCTTTATCCCTAAAGGACTATATCTAACTCCTTCTGGAAAACATTCAATGTTTTGGTCTCAACTACATTCTGCAGCAGAGAATTCTGCAGCCTCACCACTCTCTTGGTGAAGAAACTTCTCATCAGCCCTAAATAGCTTACTCTCAGCTTTCGATTGTGACCCTTGGTTCTGGGCTTTCTGATCATTGGAAACATTAATCCTGAATGTACCTTGTCTGATCCTGTTAGAATGTTATTTGCTTTGACAAGAACCCAACCCACCCATTCTTTTAAATGGAACATAGTGAATGTAATCCTAACTAATCTAATTTCTCTTTATTGGTCAGATCTACCATACCTGAAATCAGCCTGGTAAATCTTCATTGTGCTTTCTCCATAGCCAGAATATCCTTCCTCAGATAAAGATATCAAATCTGCACATAATACCCCTGGTGTGGCCTCAACCAAAGACTTGTACAATTGCAGCAAGACATTCCTACTCCGGTACCTGAACCCTCTTACTATGAAGATCATACCATTTGCTCTGCCTGCTGCATTGGCATGCTTACTTTGAGTGACTGCTGTATAAGGACACCTAGATTCATTACATCACATCCTTTCCCTTAAGGCCATGAGAAATAGGAACAGAAAGAGGCCAGTTAAGTCTGTTCTGCCCATAGCTTTGGACTGCATTCAGTGATGGGCTCTAATATTAAGTGATTATAATACAAATTAGAACACTGTCTAAAGGGCTGAGCAGCAAAAGTGGGTGCATTGAGCTGCCTTCCATTTGCAGATATGCCACCCATGGTACTCCCAATGGAAGAGTGTCATTACATTGAATTTTATGAATATTGCTAACAATATTAGCCTTGGGACACAAAATGATCCAGAATTTTCCACATAAACAACAGTTATTAGTGGGGGAAACCTAAAGAGCTGTAGCATCTAGAATTGAAAGAGTTTTGAATGTGGATAGACTGGCTCGTGGCAGAAGACAGCATGTTGTTATGGGGAGAGAGATTGTCCTGAGCACCAACTGCCATTGAATACTGGGTGAATTCCACCAGGGATCTCCAAAATAGTGAGGAGTTATGTCCAGTGGCAACATAACCGCAGGCCTTGTTTCCAGGAGCGGAGTCAGAGGGTGGAGGAGCCGGAATAACTGAAGCCTAGATAATAAAATGTGAGGCTGGATGAACACAGCAGGCCAAGCAGCATCTCAGGAGCACAAAAGCTGACGTTTCGGGCCTACACCCTTCATCAGAGAGGGGGATGGGGTGAGGGTTCTGGAATAAATAGTGAGAGAGAGGGGGAGGCGGACCGAAGATGGAGAGAAAAGAAGATAGGTGGAGAGAGGATAGGTCAGTCCAGGGAAGACGGACAGGTCAAGGAGGTGGGATGAGGTTAGTAGGTAGATGGGGGTGCAGCTTGGGGTGGGAGGAAGGGATGGGTGAGAGGAAGAACAGGTTAGGGAGGCAGAGACAGGTTGGACTGGTTTTGGGATGCAGTGGGTGGAGGGGAAGAGCTGGGCTGGTTGTGTGGTGCAGTGGGGGGAGGGGACGAACTGGGCTGGTTTTGGGATGCGGTGGGGGAAGGGGAGATTTTGAAACTGGTGAAGTCCACATTGATACCATTAGGCTGCAGGGTTCCCAGGCAGAATATGAGTTGCTGTTCCTGCAACCTTTGGGTGCCATCATTGTGGCACTGCAGGAGGCCCATGATGGACATCTCATCTAAAGAATGGGAGGGGGAGTGGAAGTGGTTTGCGACTGGGAGGTGCAGTTGTTTGTTGCGAACCGAGCGGAGGTGTTCTGCAAAGCGGTCCCCAAGCCTCCGCTTGGTTTCCCCAATGTAGAGGAGGCCGCACCGGGTACAGTGGATGCAGTATACCACATTGGCAGATGTGCAGGTGAACCTCTGCTTAATGTGGAATGTCATCTTGGGGCCTGGAATAGTGGTGAGGGAGGAGGTGTGGGGGCAAGCGTAGCATTTCCTGCGGTTGCAGGGCAAGGTGCCGGGTGTGGTGGGGTTGGAGGGCAGTGTGGAGCGAACAAGGGAGTCACGGAGAGAGTGGTCTCTCTGGAAAGCAGACAGGGGTGGGGATGGAAAAATGTCTTGGGTGGTGGAGTCAGATCGTAGATGGCAGAAGTGTCGGAGAATGATGCATTGTATCCGGAGGTTGGTGGGGTGGTGTGAGCGAACGAGGGGGATCCTCTTTGGGCGGTTGTGGCGGGGCGGGGTGTGAGGGATGTGTTGCAGGAAATACAGGAGATGCGGTCAAGGGCGTTCTCGATCACTGTGGCGGGAAGTTGCGGTCCTTGAAGAACTTGGACATCTGGGATGTGCGGGAGTCTTGAAGAACTTGCCCCCACACCTCCTCCCTCACCCCTATTCCAGGCCCCAAGATGACATTCCACATTAAGCAGAGGTTCACCTGCACATCTGCCAATGTGGTATACTGCATCCACTGTACCCGGTGTTGCTTCCTCTACATTGGGGAAACCAAGCGGAGGCTTGGGGACCGCTTTGCAGAACACCTCTGCTCGGTTCGCAAAAAACAACTGCACCTCCCAGTCGCAAACCACTTCCACTCCCCCTCCCAATTTTTAAGATGGGATGTCCGTCATGGGCCTCCTGCAGTGCCACAATGATGCCACCCGAAGGTTGCAGGAACAGCAACTCATATTCTGCCTGGGAACCCTGCAGCCTAATGGTATCAATGTGGACTTCACCAGTTTCAAAATCTCCCCTTCCCCCACTGCATCCCAAAACCAGCCCAGTTCGTCCCCTCCCCCCACTGCACCACACAACCAGCCCAGCTCTTCCCCTCCACCCACTGCATCCCAAAACGAGTCCAACCTGTCTCTGCCTCCCTAGCCTGTTCTTCCTCTCACCCATCCCTTCCTCCCACCCCAAGCTGCACCCCCATCTACCTACTAACCTCATCCCACCTCCTTGACCTGTCCGTCTTCCCTGGACTGACCTATCCCCTCCCTACTTATACTCCCTCCACCTATCTTCTTTTCTCTCCATCTTCAGTCCGCCTCCCCCTCTCTCCCTATTTATTCCAGAACCCTCACCCCATCCCCCTCTCTGATGAAGGGTCTAGGCCCGAAACGTCAGCTTTTGTGCTCCTGAGATGCTGCTTGGCCTGCTGTGTTCATCCAGCTCCACACTTTGTTATCTTGGATTCTCCAGCATCTGCAGTTCCCATTATCTCTGATAACTGAAGCCTAACTGGAATGGTGATATCACAGAAGAGCTGTGACCTGATTGGCTGGTAGGAAATCTGCTCTAAATTTAAAGAGGATACTCCAGAACTAAAACAAACTAACTGGGATTAACTAACAGATCAATTAATCAAGGAGAGATGGCTGAACAAGTGCTGTTGCTGTATGATGTGGGAGCCGGCTAATCCCATTTCGAGCTGCAGTGACCACATGTGCAGCAAGTGTTGGTTGCTCAAGGAACTTCAGCTCAGTCAATGAGCTGGAATCTGAGCTTCAGACACTGCGGCACATTTGGGAGAAGGTGAAGTACCTGGGGAGCTTTGTTTCAGGAGGTGGTCACATCTGGTAGATTAATTACTTCAAATTCAGTGAGTGATCAGGAATGGCATGGTGTAATTGCAAATGAAGCAGGTAGGGAGATCCTGAATTCAGTAACAGAGGAGCCTCAGCTCTGGATCTTGTCCAACAGGTTTGAGGTACTTGCTCCCTATGAGGAGGAAAAGTGCTGTAGGGAGGATGAGCTAACTGACCATTACACCATGGTACAGGAGGCCATTCAAGAGGGGAGCAAAAGGCAAGTGGTAGTTGTAGGGGACTCTATAATTAGGGGGATAGATAACCACCTTTGTAAACAGGATTGAGAGTGCCGCATGGTGTTGTCTTCCCAGTGCAGAGTGAGACATCTCTGACCAAGGATATTGGAGGGGGAGAGCAAGGATCCAGTCAACATAGGTAAGGCTAGGAAGGAGGACCTGTTTGGACATTATCAACCTCTGGGAACAAAATGAAGGAACAAGTCCTCAAGGGTTGTATTCTCTGACTACTACCCAAGCCATGTGCAAATTGGCATGGGGTAAGAAAATTAGGGAAGTAAACTCATGGCTAAAGGAGCTGTGTGGGGAAAAAAGGATTCCTTTTCATGGGGCATTGGCATCAGTTTTGGAACAGGAGTGATTTGCACCGTTGGGACAATATCAGTTGAACCAAGCTGGAACCAGTGTTCTAATGGAAAGGCTAAACAGGGTGATCACTAGGACTTTTAAGCTAGTGAAACGAAAGGTGAACAGTTCTTGGCTAGCACGTTCAGTGAGTGGTCACACCACAGGTGAAGATTGAATAGGCAGAAAGGGCATCGGTGACCACCAGGCAGAGTAGAGGAGGGCAGGTAGTGCAGGAATCCATTGTGTCCATCCCTTTTTCTAAGAGATATTATTTTAGATACCTTTGGGCAAGATGACTGTGCAGGAAAAAGTAGTGCGAGCCAACTTTATGGTACCATGCATGGTCTACTGCACAAGAGGGGAGGAAGAAGAGCAACAGGGCTGTGATGGTAGGGGACTGAAATGTAAGGAAAACAGACAAGAGTCTTCAGGATAGTATGTTGCTTCCCTAGTGCCAGGGTTAGGGATGTCACTGAACAGCTACAGAGCATTTTGAAGATGGGGGGGTGGAGGGGAGGCGGGTGGGGGAGAGGTGAATGTGAACATACAGATACTATGGTATATATTGGAACCAACAATATGTAGAAAATGGGACAAGATCCTGCAAGCAGAATTTAGGAAGGTGGGAAGTAGTTTCAAGAACAGGACCCAAAAAAAAGTTCTCCGAATTACTTCCAGTACATGTCTAGTGAATATAGCAATAGGACATTAGTCAGATGAATGGATGGCTAGAGAGATGGTGTGGGTGCTAGGGTTTTAGATTTCTGGGACATTAGGACTGTCTTTGGGGGTGAGGTGGGTGTGGTGGTGGCATTGAGACCTGTACACTGCAGACAGGTTGCACCTCAAGAAGAATGGGGTCACTTTCCTTGTAGGATTGTTTTCTAGCAATGTTGGGGGAGGGGTTAAACTAACTGGATAGGGGATGGGATCTGGACAGAATGTTCAGCAGGGGAAGATGAACAGCCAAGATTAGAAGAGACAGCAAGAGAGTCAGGAAAGCCTGGGAATTACAGGCTGGTTAAGGCACAAGTAAGTTTGTCAAAGTTGGATGGTAATTATTTTAATATAATGGTCTGACAAACAAGGCAGATGACTTGAAGAACAAATCAAAACATGGATGTACAATGTACTTGCCATCAGAGAGACATAGTTGAGAGAGATGCAGGCAGGCAGCTCAAAGTTCCAGGATATAGGGTCTTCAGGCAAAATAGGAAAGGAGATAAAAGACAAGAGTGTCGTAATTTTGATCAGGAAATGTATTACAGTAATAAAGGAGGGATGACATCTTTTAAAAAATCTCAAATGAAGCCAAATGAGTATTATTTAAAAGCCATAAAGGAGCTATAACCTTGCTGGGTGAGTATTATGGGCCTGAAGAGTCCAAAGTAAATAGATGAACAGATATATAGCCAAATTTCAGGAAAGTCACAGGTTTGTGATATTAGGAGATTAACTTGCCCAACATTAATTGGGATAATGATAATCTGAAAGGTTTAAATGGAGTGGGATTGTTAAATTGTTTCCAAGAGAGCTTTTTAAGACAACACATAGAAGGGCTAACAGAGAGGGGTCAGTCCTTGACTTAATTTTTGATAATGAAGCTGGGCAAGTAGTTAAGTATCAGCAGGGGAAGCATTTTGCAGAAAGCAAACATAATTCCATTAGATTTAAGATTGTTAAGGAAAAGGACAAGGATGGGTTCTAAACTGGGAGGGGGGAGAAAAGACTGATTTTAATAAGATTAGGTATGAGTTGGGTAGAATGGACTGGGAGCAGATACTTTTAAGCAAATCTGTATCAGAGCAATGGGAAATTCAAGGAGGAAATGGCGGGGGGTGGGCAGCGACACCATACAGGGCCAACTTGTTCCAAAAAAAAAGGGCAGAGGTGTGTCCAACAAACCTGTCAACCTTAGATATCAAGGGATTATATAGGATTGGCTAAAGAGAAAAAAGGAAGGCGAGCAACACCAGATGTCCTTGATGGGTATACAATGGGCAAGGGGAAACTTAAAGTTAGGAGAGCAAATTTAGGACATAAAATAAGAACATGAAAAATAAAGGAACATCCTACATTATTTTACAATAACATTAAGGATAAAATGGTAACTAGGGAAAGTTTAGGTCCTTTTAAAGGACCACAGTGGTATTTTGTGCCAAAGAATATTGGCAGCATTCTAAACAAATACTTAGTGTCAGTGATAATGGGAACTGCAGACGCTAGAGAATCCAAGATAATGAAATGTGAGGCTGGATGAACACAGCAGGCCCAGCAGCATCTCAGGAGCACAAAAGCTGACGTTTCGGGCCTAGACCCTTCATCAGAGAGGGGGATGGGGAGAGGGAACTGGAATAAATAGGGAGAGAGGGGGAGGCGGACTGAAGATGGAGAGAAAAGAAGATAGGTGGAGAGGAGAGTATAGGTGGGGAGGTAGGGAGGGGATAGGTCAGTCCAGGGAAGACGGACAGGTCAAGGAGGTGGGATGAGGTTAGTAATAGGAGATGGGGGTGCAGCTTGGGGTGGGAGGAAGGGATGGGTGAGAGGAAGAACAGGTTAGGGAGGCAGAGACAGGTTGGACTGATTTTGGGATGCAGTGGGTGGAGGGGAAGAGCTGGGCTGGTTTTGGGATGCGGTGGGGAAAGGGGAGATTTTGAAGCTGGTGAAGTCCACATTGATACCATTAGGCTGCAGGGTTCCCAAGTGGAATATGAGTTGCTGTTCCTGCAACCTTCGGGTGGCATCATTGTGGCACTGCAGGAGGCCCATGATGGATATCTCATCTAAAGAATGGGAGGGGGAGTGGAAATGGTTTGCGACTGGGAGGTGCAGTTGTTTGTTGCGAACCGAGCGGAGGTGTTCTGCAAAGCGGTCCCCAAACCTCCGCTTGGTTTCCCCAATGTAGAAGAAGCCACATCGGGTACAGTGGATGCAGTATACCACATTGGCAGATGTGCAGGTGAACCTCTGCTTAATGTGGAAAGTCATCTTGGAGCCTGGAATAGGGGTGAGGGAGGAGGTGTGGGGGCAAGTGTAGCATTTCCTGCGGTTGTGGTGGTTTTGGAGGGCAGCGTGGAGTGAACAAGGGAGTCACGGAGAGAGTGGTCTCTCCGGAAAGCAGACAAGGGTGGGGATGGAAAAACATCTTGGGTGGTGGGGTCAGATTGTAGATGGCGGTAGTGTCGGAGGATGATGCATTGTATCCAGAGGTTGGTGGGGTGGTGTGTGAGAATGAGGGGGATCCTCTTTGGGCGGTTGTGGCGGGGTGTGAGGGATGTGTTGTGGGAAATGCGGGAGACGCGGTCAAGGGCGTTCTCAACCACTGTTGGGCGGGGGGGGGGCGGAAGTTGTGGTCCTTGAAGAACTTGGACATCTGGGATGTGCGGGAGTGGAATGCCTCATGGTGGGAGCAGATGCGGCGGAGGCAGAGGAATTGGAATTGGGAATAGGGGATGGAATTTTTGCAGGAGGGTGGGTGGGAGGAGGTGTATTCTAGGTAGCTGTGGGAGTCGGTGGGCTTGAAATGTACATCAGTTACAAGCTGGTTGCATGAGATGGAGACTGAGGAGGTCCAGGAAGGTGAGGGATGTGCTGGAGATGGCCCAGGTGAACTGAAGGTTGGGGTGGAAGGTGTTGGTGAAGTGGATGAACTGTTCGAGCTCCTCTGGGGAGCAAGAGGCGGCGCTGATACAGTCATCAATGTAACGGAGGAAGAGGTGGGGTTTGGGGCCTGTGTAGCTGCAGAAGAGGGACTGTTCCATGTAATCTACAAAAGAGGCAGGCATAGCTGGGGCCCATGTGGGTACCCATGGCCACCCCCTTAGTCTGTAGGAAGTGGGAGGAGTCAAAAGAGAAGTTGTTGAGTGTGAGGACGAGTTCGGCTAGGCGGATGAGGACTGGTCGGGCCTGCGGGACAGGAAGAAGCGGAGGGCCTTGAGGCCATCTGCTTGCTGAATACAGGTGTATAGGGACTGGACATCCATGGTGAAAATGAGGTGTTGGGGGCCAGGGAATTGGAAGTCCTGGAGGAGGTGGAGGGCGTGGGTGGTGTCACAGGCGTGGGTGGGGAGTTCCTGGACCAAAGGGGAGAAAATGGAGTCCAGATAGGTGGAGATGAGTTCGGTGGGGCAGGAGCAGGCTGAGACGATGGGTCGACCAGGGCAGGCAGGTTTGTGGATTTTGGGAAGGAGATAGAAACGGGCCGTGTGGGGTTGGGGAACAATGAAGGTGGAGGCTGTGGGTGGGAGGTCCCCTGAGGTGATGAGGTCATGAATGGTGTTGGAGATGATTGTTTGGTGCTCGGGTGTGGGGTCATGATCGAGGGGGCGGTAGGAGGTGGTGTCGGAGAGTTGGCGTTTGGCCTCGGCGATGTAGAGGTCAGCGCGCCATACTACCACTGCGCCACCCCTGTCTGCGGGTTTGATGGTGAGGTTGCGGTGGGAGCGGAGGGCTGCCCGTTCTGCAGGGGAGAGGTTGGAGTGGGTGAGAGGGGTGGAGATGTTGAGGTGGTTAATGTCTCGACGGCAGTTAGAGATGAAGAGGTCGAGGGAAGGTAGGAGGCCTGGGGGTGGTGTCCAGGAGGAGGACATGTGTCGGAAGTGGGTGAAGGGGTCAGTGGAGGGAGGGTTGGGCTCCCGGTTGAAGAAGTAGGCGTGGAGGCGATGGCGGCAGAAAAACTGTTCTATGTCCAACCGTGACCGGTATTCGTCAATGTGTGGTTGTAGGGGGACAAAGGTGAGCCCCTTACTAAGGGCTGACCGTTCGTCCTCAGTTGGAGGTCTGGGGAGAATGGTGAAGATTTGGCAGGGTTCAGTGTCACTGTCTTCTCTGGGGTTGCTGGCTGTGGAGGTTGTGGGCGGGGTTCCGTCAGCGTCGGCCGTGGGCGGGGTTCTGTCGGCGGTTGGAGGATCGGGGTGGGCGGCAGCAGCTGCGGTGAGGGTGGTGTAACTGGAAGTGGAGGCGGTAACTGCAGCAGCGGTCCCGGAAGTGGTGTGGCCGGCGGAGCCGGATGTGATGTCATCGGTGGGGTCTCCAGCCGTGTCCTCATGGTCAATGGCGGCGGATACATGGTGGGGGAGGGGCAGGGACAGACTCCGGATTTGGGAGGCACAGGAATCCTCTTGTGGGTGGCAGGGGCCAGTGAGCTTGTTGTACTTACGATTTTTGGTGTCCAGTAAAGCTGAGTGAAACTGAGTGTTCAGTCTGTGGATCCTGCGGAGGATAAAAAACAGCAGAGGTCCTTTGTATGTCTGGAAGAGGAATGCTCTGAGCTGGGGCAGGCTGGATTGCAGTGCCTGGAGGTGCTGACGCATGGCTGAGAGTGTCTGTTTCAGGACTCGCAAGGAGAAACCCTTCTGAAGGGTCTGAATATTCTGGGTGTAGAGGTGGTCATGGTTGGGGCCAAATTGGGAAGGCTGAAATATGGACTGTAGTCCCTTGGGGATGATCCGGTTCCGTAGGCAGGTGCTGTGGAAGGTGATGTGGCTGTGGTACCTGGTTTGCTTCAGGACATGGTCAAGCAGTTTCAAGGCTGAATAGGTTACAAGAGAGTTGCAATGGGAGAGAGATTCCCTGAGGTTGGTCCGGAGGGAGGAGGGTAACTTCTTCAGGTTAGGCATCCCTGGAAGAGGCTTCGCAGTGAGGTTGAAATTGTATCAGTGATAATGGGAACTGCAGATGCTGGAGAATCCAAGATAATGAAATGTGAGGCTGGATGAACACAGCACCCACCGCATCCCAAAACGAGCCCAGCCTGTCCCCGCCTCCCTAACCTGTTCTTCCTCTCACCCATCCCTTCCTCCCACCCCAAGCCACACCTCCATCTCCTCCCTACTAACCTCATCCCACCTCCTTGACCTGTCCGTCTTCCCTGGACTGACCTATCCCGTCCTCTCCACCTTTGCTCCGCCTCCCCCTCGCTCCCTATTTATTCCAGAACCCTCACCCCATCCCCCCCTCTGATGAAGGGTCTAGGCCCAAAACGTCAGCTTTTGTGCTCCTTAGTGTTAGTGTTCACTAGTGGGAGGAGCAATGGGGGTATAGAAATCAGGGAGAAAGACTAATATACTTAAAGAAATTAGCATTGTTTCAGACAAGGCTCTGAATGGTCTGGTCAGCATAAACATAAGTAAATGTCCAGGTCTGGGCAAAATGTATCCCAGGCTGCTGAGTGAGACAAAGGTGGGGGGAAAACAGTAGGGGTGCTGGCAAAAATTCTTAATTCCTCTCTGGCCACAGGAGAGCTGTCAGAGGATCGAAGGACAGGCAGTGTCATATTGTTATTCAAGAAGGGAACGAGGGATGTACCAGGAAACTATAAGCCAGTCAATCTAACCTCAGCGATGGGGAAGCTAACAGTAGCAATTCTAAGGGACAGAATTAATCTGCACTTTGAGAGGCAAGGATGAAAAACAAACAGTTTGTGAAGAAAGCTGTCAATCAAATTGACTGACTTTTTGGAAGAGGTAACTAGCTGTTTAGATGAAAGCAATGCATTCAAAGTAACTTACTTGGGCTCTATCAAAGCTTTTGATAGGATTTCTAGTCAGAGACCTGCTTACTGATAAGGTTAATTCACATCAGTTTCCCGAATGTGGAGAAGTTAACCGCCTTTGTCAAATCTGTAAGTTTACTTATCTGATTCTGTTCAGTTTCTTTCCTATGATTTGTGAAACCTTTCTACATAAATACTCCCAAACAGGTTAAACTCTTACAGCTTTAGTAACTCAGATTTCAAATCAAATACTGCTGCCTTGTATGTTGCACAAACTAAACCTTTCTCCTGAGGTGACTGTTTTCCCCCTCAATTATTCTTTACTCCTATAAAGGATTAAAATTAATCCCTACTTCCCTAATAATGCAGTTCTACAGAACAGTGGACCCAGCACCAAGGAAGATTAACATTTGATGTAAATCCAGTAAGGTTAGCTTATTTAACTTTATCCTGCTAATGTTATAGTATTGATAAGTTATCTATTTTTGTTTAAATTATAAACTTGGTGTGGGCCAGTGAGTGGTACAGCTCCCACTTTCAACTGGATGGAATAACAGCTGCAGGATGGATGAACTAAATGGTCATGGCACCGCATGGAAGCCATGTATGTAAAGGGAGCAAAACCAAACTATCCAACAAGTAAATAGAAGTGAGATGAAGTGTCAAGTAAGCAGAGACAGCAAGAACCTCAAAATGCTGGAGTCAGAGACAAGAGTGTTGAGCTGGAGGAACACAGCAGGCCAGGCAGCAGAGGAGCAGGAAGTCTAACTTTTTGGATCAGGACTCTTAAGAAATCACAGGAAAACACCAGCTTTCCTGTTCTTGATACTGCTTGGCCTGTAGTGTTCCTCCAGCTCAACACTTAGTCAAATAAGCTGTTTTTTTAAAAAGTGGTATTGATTGAGGTATTGAACATTTGTGAAGACAAAAACCACAATTTGCAGCAAATCACAAAAATAAATGGGTGCCTAGTAAAGGGTTTTTTCTTGAGCAGAAAAGTGCCATGAGTATTTGGAATTCTCTTCCTAAAAACAAAAAAGGTAATACAATGAAATAACTGCACAAGGGCCAGTTCCAATCACCAAGTCACCTTTTATTTATTAAGGCATAATATGCTGGCTGTGGTCAGTCAGTTCAGAGTTGAGCCTCAAATGAGGAGATTCAGATCTCCTGATTATACTCAATTAAACTGTAGAAAATAGAAAACAAATTAAGGCAACAGTCAACAAACAACTTACAGGAAAATAGGGACAGCAAAATACAAATCCCCTAATCCTACTGAGCAGGAAGTTAGCAAATCAGTCAACAATTTGCAGAGAAATGGAGCATTAACCAGACCCCAAAATCCCACCATAACACACCATAAGAGAAAGTTTTAGACAATGTACATTCAAGATACTCACCCCCACACCATATCAAAATGTACACAAACATTTAAATTAGGGACAAAAGAAGATCATTTGACCCTCAAATCTTCTCCACCATTCAACAAGAATACAGCTGATCAGATTATTCCATACTCCTGTCCTGCTCAATAACCCTTCATATCCTCACTCCTGAGAAATCTATCTGCCTCAGTCTTAAAAGCACTGAAAGATTGTTTCAGTGTAGTGAATGGAACCAATTGGATCTCGATTGGCCCAGGTTAACAGCTCCAATCAGGAAAGCCTTGGCTGACCAATAACCCTCCTCCCCCCACCCCTCCTTGGCTGATTTCTAGGCTCACAGCTAGTGTTATTGCTGGGTTTTAATTCTCAGTTTGGGGATATCTGCTCTCCTTCTCCTTCTGCTTCTTCTTCCCCCCCCCCCCCCCAAAAAAATTGGCTTGTTACAGTTGGGACCAAATGACCTTCTGCTCCTAATTTAAATGTTTAAGTGTACATTGACAGGACAGTCTCATGCCACTGACTGTAGCTTTATTACTCTGAACTGTTACAAAGTGAGGGAAGGTCAAACCTCTGTTGATTAAAGCAAAACAGGAGTGGAGAGGTTCCCTTCTAATAATTAACCCAGAGAAGCTTGTCTTTCCTCTCATAATCTGTTAAAAGAGTGGTCAAAAGAAAGGAAATCCTGTTCTGCTTCATAAACTAGTAACAATTTATTTATTTAACCGTAGGAATGAACAGATTAACAGTGTTACTAATAAACTGAACAATTCCCTCCTAAATACACACCATTCCCTAAAGTGAACTAAGTTCTACTGGAATGCTGTTTAAATAGACACAAGTCCCATTCATATAAACCCAAATCAATAAGACAATAATAAATTTAAAAACTTATTGTCTCCAAAATTGCATAGACTATGTCTCCTGGAACACCCTGCCTTCTCCAGCCTTTCTTCCGTGGATCTGAAGCCATCAATGTCTTTCTTCTGCTGATTTTGCTGCCATGTATGTTTTCTGTATAATTTCCCCTGACCACTCTGAGCTAAAAAAAATTGCAGTGGTACCTTTGATGGATAAGATGGTGCCTTCTTAGAGAGCTGAGTGACTTCATGAGAACCCAATGCTTATTTCTCATATGGCAGTTTGCTGTCTGATTTTCCACATGCCATCATCTTTATAATCTTGATGACCTATTCATTTCATTACAATCAGATTTAAGTATTAGGTTTTTAGAGCTTTGTTTAATTTGATTGGCTAAATTTAAAATCACTTACCTTGGTAAAAATGCTGCTTGGCGGTTCAATACAAAATGTTTCAATTTGGGTGCTGTCTATGCATCTGCACTTTAAGCTGCTGTTCAGACATCCATTTTAACTCTCAGCACCACTAAAAGTACCATCTTTTGAAGGTACAATGCACTGCTTTTCTTCCCTCCCTCATTTTTACAATCTTACACACAGTGACTTTGCAACAGAAGCATCCTCAGGGTGAGCAGAGCTTCTGACACTCCTGTTTATATCCATCAGCTAGGGGTCCCCAATTGGAACAGGTTAACAGCCCCAATCAGGGAACTCATATTCTATGAAGTCCACCTGGCTGACCTTGTTACAGGTCCTGCTCTAGGTCTAGGGATGTAGACTTGCTCTTTCTCTTGTAGCGCCTCCTGGGGCATTTTTACATCCGGTCTGGATCTTCCAACTTAGCCTCAGATACAGGGAGTGTGTACCAGACTGTAGCCCGCCTCCCGTACCCAGAGTGTCTCGGAAGAAATCCGTCCTCTTCTTCAGGCAATAACGGAGTCAAGGCTGCAACATCTGTTATATCCATCTCAGTCTCTGATGTTTCTGTGACATCAACAAATTGGAGAATCCACAGGTTCCACCAGTTGTTCAGTCTGTTCTGAGCTTTTGGGTATGTTTTATTCCTGCCCTATTCATGAGTTTTCAACTTCCATGTGGTCCATATGCTTGTTCAGGATCACCTCTCCTACCCAAACTTTGTATGTCCCAAGATCTGACCTCACCTTGACAGTGTCTCTTAGGGCCATTTCCACAGTTTCGGTACCAAATTTCATCCGCTGAAGTAAACTGTCTGTCTTGTTTAGAGGAGTCTTGTGTCTTGCTTGGCATTTTTGTGTCATTTCATCATCCCCACAAGGCCCAGTAGATCAGATTTAACCTAGTTTTGAGTCTTCTCCCCAGTTAGCAACTTTGCTGGACCTGTAGTTGTGTGTGGAGTGGTCCAATAACCAAAAAGGATCAAGGACAGTGCGGTGTGGAGTTAAGCTCTAGGCTGTTTCTTTAAGCCTGTCTTCAAAGTTTGGACTGCTCTTTCCCCAGACCACTGGAGGGTGGATGGTACGGGCTGTCCTTATATGTTGAATGCTGTCCACTTCAGGAAATACTCAGATTCCATGCTGGTAAATGATGGCTTGTTATCTGTGATCAACACCTCCAGGAGCCCTTGTATTGCAAAGGTGCTTGCAGCTTTTCCATTGTTGTCCACGTGTTTGATGAATGAACTCTATGCATATCCAAGCACTTTAAGTGGGCATCCATGATGACCAAGAATGTTAAGCCCATGAAAGGGCTAGCATAGTCCAGAGTATATCTGGCCATTCCCCTGAACTTGGAGGAGCTGGTGATGGTAATTTTTGCCCCACCAATGTGGCAACGTCAGCATTCAATCCTGCCTACCAGACATGACTTCTCATCTTGGATGATCCTGGTGAACTTCAGCCAGTATTTGGCAGCAACTTTTGCTTTAGATAATTACTCTTGCTCCTCATGACAAAATACCATTCGCTATGGTAGCCTGGTCTTACGAAGTCCAGTAAGATTTCAGTCCTGATTGTGATAGCCCTTTTATTTCCTCCATTACCACCAGTTGTTTTAGTTTTACTAGGACCAGATCTTTTTGTATCCACAGTCTGATATTTTCAGTGGTCACTGGAAGGACGTCCAGAAAGGTAACAACCAGAATGACTCTTCCAGTGGCAGCACTACTGGTAGTGTATCTGCCAGTGGGAGGTGGCTAAAGGCATCTGCTTTGATACTTGACCTCCTAGACAGTTCCAACTTGTAACTGTCTGCACTTAGAATGAGAGCCCACCATTGATTTTGACCTGAAGTTATGGGCAGCATGGCCGTGCCCTGTTCGATTAGCCCTGTCTGGGATTTGTGATCTGTTAATTACAAATTCATGCCTGGAAAGGGATTTGTGAAACTTTCTCACACCAAACATGACCACCAAATTCTCCTTCTCTATGTGGGCGTATTTTCACTCTATATCAGCCAAAGTCCGCAACGCACACGCTATTGGGTGTTGTTCTCCATCCGGCCATCTGTGAGCTAATACTATCTCAATACATTATGGAGAGGCATTGCATGGCAGCACCAGACCTCAGTTGGGATCATAGTGTGGCAATACCTTAGATGATGATAGCTGTTTCTTCACTTCCCTAAAGGCTCTGCCTTGACTACAAGGCTACTTTCAAGGCTGACACGTTTTCAACAGCGGATGTAAGAGTACCAGAATGGAAGCCAGGTTATGTATGAACTTTCCATAATAATTCACCAGTCCAAGGATAGATCGGATCTCCGGTACAGATGTGGGAGCTGGGGCTCCTTTGATCGCCTTCACTGTCTCTTTCAACAGGCATAACCCAGTCTTGATAACTCTGTAGCTCAATTAGGTCACCTGGAGTGCCTGGAACATACACCCGAGAATGGAAAAAATGTATGTCTGCTTTGGAGAAATGTCTAAGGACTATGCCCAAGTTCTCTAAGTGCTCTTTATTCATCTTCCCTCTTATTAGCCCTCATCCAGATAAATGGTGGCCTGAAGTAGCCATTGCAAAATGTTCTCCGTCGCCCGTTGGAAAATTGAACAGGCTGATGATATCCCAAATAGCAGTCTCATATATTGGTACAAACACTTACAGATATTAATTGCAGCATACTTCTGGAAATCCTCAACTAGCCATAATTGGAGGTACGCATGGCTCATGTCCACCTTAGTGAAGGACAATCTCTTGTCAGCTTTATGTATATGTCCTGAATGCGAGGGATTGAATATTTACCCAGCTAAGAGAAGCAGTTTACCATTTGTATGAAATCCTCACAAAAGCAAACAACCCATCAAGATTCACAATTGCTACACCTGGCTCTGCCCATCCCACAAACTGTATTGGTTTCATGATTCCTTCACTCTTCTGATTTCTGCCTCTACTTTTGCATGTAAGGCTGATGGCACTGTGGAATTGATGCAAGCATGGGTGTATCAGTGAGTGCAGAACCAGTCTTTAACAAAAGATTGTGGAATTGCTTCCTGGTCAACATGCAAGGTAACTTTGGCTCCTTTAATAGTCCCTAGACCTTCCTGAAAATTTTCAAGGTATCTAAGTAGGACTGCACTCAGGCAGCTATTTTCTCATCAAAAAATGTTGAGCCAATCAAGATGAAACTTTCTGAACCAATTTTTCCCTGTCAAGCTTGGGCCCAAGCCTTGTGCAACAATCAGTGGTAACTGAACCAGTTGCTTCTCATATGAGACCAGAAATGAAGTTGTACCCTTAATCTATAAATGTTGCCCAACCTTAGTTCTCAGCCTAGCCGAGGTCTAATGCAAACTTAAGGGTTGGAGTCCAGAGCAAATTTTGTTAAAGACTGGTTCTGCAGTCACTGATACAGCCATGCTGGTATCAACCTCCATTAGAACTGGGTGACCATTTAACCAGATGTTTATTTTGATTGCTTCTGATTTGGACATTGTTCAGCAATATACCAGTTCCAAAGCAGATGTAGGTGGGCTTTCCAGGGTGTGCACTCTCTTGGATATATGCCACTCTGTTCTCTTACCCAGGTCAGGCCTAGTGGGCCTCTTTTGCTGTTTTGAGTTCACATACCAGTAACAATTACACTGGCTTGGCTGCCTAGACTCTCAAGAAAATTATAACTGTTTGGCTGAGGCTTGCCTTTGTTTTGGAGTTTTACTGTGGGCTGACCTGGAGTTCCTCTGTTCAGGATATATCCTGAGCAAGGATATGCAATTAACTTCACTCCACTTGTGTCCCCCAAGCTCAGTCAGCCGGACAATAGTGTCAACTTCCATTGGCATACCCTGTAACTCATAACCTCTACTTGCTGCATTTTCTAAGATAAAGTTAGATGTAGAACCTATTTGAAGTACAGCTGAGATTCAACTAGTAGGTGCTTTTCATGGTTACGTCAATAATCCCACATACCAAATGAGCTCAAAGCATCTCAAAATGTTTTACACATGGGTGTTTGTTTGTGGAATGAACTTTCTGAAGAGGTGATAGATGTGGATATAATTACAATGTGTAAGAGACATTTGGTTACGTACTTGAATAGGAAAGGCTTGGAGGGATATGGGCAAGGAGCAGGCGGGTGGAACTAAATTAGTTTGGAATTATATTTGGCATGGATCGGTTGGACCAAGAGGTCTGTTTCCATGCTATATGGCTGTATGAGTCTGTGAAGGATTAAATCAAAGTCACACGCCTGTCGTCTTAACCTTTATGCCCAGAAAAATATAATGTTTTCTTTCCACATACTGGGCTGAGTGTTTACTGGCAGGATCAAACAAATTGAGCTTCCCTAACAACAGCATGATTCCAGAAATGTTTATTCCAATTCAACGATGACTATTATGAATGAATTTATTCAGGAGCATACTTTTTTCCTTTGTTGCATGAAAATAACTCCACAAAGGCCAATATCCCATCACCGAGTCACCCTTTATTTGCACGTGCCCAATGGTTGACGCTGGTCTGGCATCCTCAGAGCCTGCTGTCAGAATGAACAGAACCTCTGACTCTTCTGTTTATATGAGAGGCATAGATAGAGTGAATAGCCAGAGACTTTTTCCCAGGGCGGAAATGACTATCACGAGGGGGCATAATTTTAAGGTGATTGGAGGAAGATATAAGGGAGATGTCAGAGGTAGGGTTTTTACACAGAGTTGTGGGTACATGGAATGCACTGCCAGCGATGGTCATAGAATCAGATATATTAGGAACATTTAAGCAACTCTTGGATAGGTACATGAATGGTATTAAAATGGAGGGTGTGCATGTTAGTTTTGATCATAGAGTAGGATAATAGGTCAGCACAACATCATTGGCCAAAGGGCCTGTACTGTGCTGTACTGTTCTATGTTCTATATCTATCTGTCAGCCAGGGTTCGCTGACTGAGGCAGTTAACTTGGTCCAATCAGGGAACTCATATTCTATGATGTCCACCTGTCTGACTTTGTTACAATCACCTACTGGAAAAGCTGTAAGTAAAGTAAATGCACTTTGTTTTCTTCTTTCCTTTTTAGAACCTCCAACACCAGCAGCTGCACCCCGAGTGATAGAGGTTGGCTCAACGTTCCTGATGGTGGACCTAAATATCAACAACACTATTGGAAATGGTCCCATTATTCAGAAAGAGATGGTATACCAGAAGATCTCAGATTCCCAGGTAGAAGTCCAGGCTGTTGTCGGTCCAAACTATAAGCTGATAGACTTAGACCCAGACACCAAATACCAGATCAACATCCGACTGACTCGGCCTGGTGAGGGAGGGCAAGGAAAGCCAGGACCCAAACTCATCAGCAAGACCAAATGTGCAGGTAAATCACTTCTATTTTTGTTTGTTTGAGATACATCCAAGGATTTCGAAGGACTGGTTAGGAGAGTGGCCAAAGAAATGGCAGATGGAGTATAACGTGGGAAAGTGTGAGGTCATGCACTTTGGTAAGAAGAATAAAAGCATGAATTTTTCTCTAAATGGGGAGAAAATTCTCAAGATAAACTTGCAGGTCGAGTCAGTAATCAGGAAGGCAAATGCAATGATGGCATTTATTTTGAGAGGACCTGAACATAAAAGCAGGTATTTACTACTGATGCTTTATAAGGCTCTGGTCAGGCCACATTTTGAGTATTGTGTGCAGTTTTGGGCCTCATATCTCAGAAAGGACGTACTGATCCTGGAGTGGGTTCAGAGGAGGTTCACGAGAATGATCCAAGGAGTGGAAAGCTGAACAGATGAGGAACATTTGAGAACTCTGGGACTATACTCAATGGAGTTTAAATGGATGAGGGAGGTCTAATTGAAACTTAAAGAATACTGAATGGCCTGGACAGAGTGGATGTTAGGAAGGTGCTTCCATTGGTAGGAGAGACTAGAACCTGAGGGCATAGCGTTAGAGTAAAGGGAAGACCTTATAGAATGGAGATAAGGAGAAACTTCTTCAGCCAGAGAGTGGTGAATATATGGAATTCACCAGAGAGTAGCGAATATATGGTATTCACTGCCACAGAGGGCTGTGGAGGCCAGGTCGTTTAGCACATTTAAGACTGAGATAGATAGGTTCTTGATTATCAAGAGGATCAAGGGTTATGGGGAGAAAGCGTGAGTATGGGGTTGAGGAACTTATCAGCCATGATTGAATGGTGGAGCTCTACCAATGGACTGAATGGCCTAATTTCTGCTCCTTTGTCTTCTGGTCATTGCACCTCTCCATAATCTGCCTACATATTTGTTCCTCAATGTCCTGGTGGCATCAGTGATTGCACCCTTCTTTTTTTGAGTTCTATCCGTATTGCCTAAGTGGATGACCTGACCAGTATGTCCTCTCTGAGTTCAGATGTGACATTCTCCCTGATTAGTAATACAACTCCTCCACCTCTTTTATCTCCCCAGCTCCTTTTATATCTCTCTGTACTTCACTTAAAACTACAAAATCCTGGAATGTTCTGCAACCAGTTGTGTCCCTCTCTCAAACAAGTTTCTGTAATCTTTTCTGTAATCTTGGCTTCATATGCACTCTCGTCATGCTGTGCAGCTGGTAACCACCTTTGCACTGAAATTTCCTTGAAGATATAGCCCCTGAGTGCTAATTATGCAGGTGGCAGTGTCCAATGCTTACAGAATTGATCCTTGACATCTTGGTAAATTTTGGAGCGTAAATGCAGATGAAGTCAACTGGCTTCATGCTTCTTGCCAAGTGATGAGTAAGAAGGCCCCCTGACCCTTCTGTGGTGAGCTTCAGTCATCGTGATTGGACTTTGAATGTGAAACCCCATGCCATGCTTATAGAACATAGAACAGTACAGCACAGTACAGGCCCTTCAGCCCACGATGTTGTGCTGACCTCTTATCTTACTAAGATCAATCTACCCTGCATATCCTACGTTATACTAACTCCAGAGATAATGGGAACTGCAGATGCTGGAGATTCCAAGATAATAAGATGTGAGGCTGGATGAACACAGCAGGTGTGCTCCTGAGATGCTGCTTGGCCTGCTGTGTTCATCCAGCCTCACATCTTATTATCTTATACTAACTCCATGTGCCTATCCAAGAGTCGCTTAAAAGTCTCTAAAGTACCAGACTCCACTACCACTGCCGGCAGCACACTCCACATGCTCACCATTCTCTGTATGAAGAACCTACCTCTGACATCTCTCCTATACCTTCCTCCAAACACATTAAAACTAGGCACCCTCATAATAGTAATTTCTTCCCTGGGAAAAGGTCTCTGACTACCCACTCTATCTATGCCTCTCATTATCTTGTACACCTCTATCAAGTCACCTCTCATCCTTCTTTGTGCCAATGAAAAAAAACTCTAGCTTCCCCAACCATTCCTCATTAGACCTGCCCTCTAGTCCAGGCAGCATTCTGGTAAATCTCCTTTCCACCGTCTCTAAAGCTTCCATGTCTTTTCTCTCATGAGGTGACCAGAACTGAATACAATATTCCAAGTGTCTAACTTGCAATATTGTTAGATCTTGGGCCTCTTGGGCTCCCCCCAACCAAAAAAGGTATAGTATTTCTCAAAGGGATCTACCTTGACTAAGCCAAGTTTCTGGCAGCGCAGCATTGTCAACATTGAGCCTTGTAATTTGCATCATCAATATATGCAAGATCATCGGCAGGCTGTAATTATGTATGGTAGTGTCCCACCTCCCGACCAGGTGGTCCAGGTTCAAGTCCCACCTTCTCTAGTAGTGTGTTGATTAGGAAAAGATTTACAAGATGGAAACTTAAAGTTTCCAAACCAAGACCCACCTCTTGGCATTGCTAGTATTGTTCAAAGATAATAACTAAATTAGTACTATTTGCTATCAATTCTGCTGCAGCAGTTTCCAAAAAGCTGCCAGATAGATAATGAATGAATTTCTGAGGCACTCTAATCAGAATGTTCTGTCAGCATTTACTCCTTTTGTCTACTTTCCTGAGGTTGACGAAGCATTCAGGCTATTTACCAATAAATGGGATAGCAGTACCAGAGACTATCAAAATATCTCATTTAACAGACAATATGAAATTTGACTTAATTTAAAATGCTTTAGCCTTTGTATTTTCAACAAAAGCTAAATTTGGTTTCTATATTTGATGCTGTTGATTGCAGCTAAATCTTTCAAATCTGACTGACAAACTCATCAACAGGATTGGCAGAAGCAAAGAAACCTCCTGACACATCACTCATTATCAAATTTTGTCACATAATAATTGTAATAATGTTAACATGGAATTCTGGAAACCTTTGCAATAAATTCATAAAATTTAATCTCCTTGATCACTCAAAAATGCCTCATCCTTTATTAAACATCAGCATATTTTTGTAAATATTTATCAATTAAAGATGGTGCACTGATGTTTTGGACTGCAAGTTAATGAATATTTAGGGGTGGAGTAATTAATTTATCTACAGACAATTTAATTTCAATTACATTGCATGATTTACCCTAATGTAGGCAATTCAGCCAATAGTTTTGGAAGTGATGGTACAGGGCTCCTGAAGTGCATTGACAGCTTCCCTTCAGCTGAGCCAGAAGGCTTGGGTTCAGGTCCTGTCTAGGCCTGAGACCAGGAATTCAAATTACACTATCTGGCATGAAAGGATTTAAACCTGGGTCCTCAAAACACTTCTTGGCTGTCTGGATTAGTAGTGAAGTGATAATATCTTTTAGATCATTGCCTCCGTATTATATGGCTAGTGCAATAACCTCTTTCGAATGGTTGATTAGAAGCTATCTGGAAGCAATGCTAATACTTATAGGATAGAGTATTTTTTAAATTCACTTGTGATGTGTGGATGTCACTTTCTGGGCTAGCATATATTCCCTATTTTTAGTTGCCCTTGAGAAGATGAGATGTCTTCTTGAACTACTATAGTCCATGTGCTATAGGTAAACCCATAATGACATTAGGGAGGGAATTCCATGATTTGATCAAGGACACTTAAAGAACAGCAATATATTTCCAAGTCAGGATGATGAGAAGCTTGGTGGGAAAATTGTAGGTGGTGGTATTCCGATGCATCTGCTGTCCTTGTCCTTCTAGATGGTAATGGTCATGGATTTAGAAGGCTGACTAATGATCTTTTGGTGAATTTCTTCTTGGCATTTGGAGATAGTACACTGTTGCTACTGAGTATTGATCATGGAGTGAGAGGATATTTGTAGATGTAATGACAAACAAGTGGGTTGCTTTGGCCTAGATATTTCAAAGCTTCATGAAAGTTGTTGGAATTGCACTCATCTAGCCAAATGGGGAAATATTCTAACACATTCCTCACTTGGGCCTTGTAGCTGGTGAACTGCCTATGGGGAGTCAGGAGGTGAGTTATTCATTGTCGCTGCCATTCTAAGCCACTGACTCGCTCTTTTAGCCTCTGTATTTACCATTTTTTTCATTGTTTTACAAGATTGGATGTTGCTGGCCAGGCCAGCATTTATTGCCCACCCCTAATTGACCAGAGGAGAGTTAAGAGTCAACCACATTGCTATAGGTCTGAAGTCAAATGTTGACCAGATCAGAAAGATTTACTAGGTAGGTTTTTTCAACAGTTGCCAGTTGTTTCATGATCACTATTGGACTCTAAATTTCTTTTCTCTTACTGAATCCAAATTTTTCCAACTGGCAGGATTCAAACCTGCGTCCCCAGAATACTTCCGGGGTCTCTGGATTAATAGTCTAATGAAAATGCCATTAGGCCTTCACCTCTATTATATGGCTAATCCAGTTGAGTTTCTGGTCAATGGTAACCCGAGGATATTGATAATGCAGGATTTCTTGATGGTAACACCATTGAATGTCAAGGGCCAATAGTTAGATTGACTGACGATCGTCTGGTGTTTGTGTGGCATGGATGTTACTTGCCACCTTCCAAGCCAAGCCTGG
Source organism: Stegostoma tigrinum (assembly GCF_030684315.1). NCBI lineage: Eukaryota > Metazoa > Chordata > Chondrichthyes > Orectolobiformes > Stegostomatidae > Stegostoma > Stegostoma tigrinum. The sequence continues at coordinate 37,833,150 of NC_081377.1, read as the reverse complement.
ACATTGTCCAGGTCTTGGTGCATTTGGGCATGGAAGCTTCATGATGGAGCTCTGTCTGAGACTGAACAGCTTCCCTTTTCAACCTGTGTGTAGCATTTACAATACTGAAATTTTTCACAGCTGATTGATATTAGTGTTATCAATCTAGTTCTAGGTTCAGAAAACAAGACTGATAGCAAATGAAACATCTCTAAACATCAGAAACATCTGACTAGTCAATATCACTGCAAATGTGTTTTCTAGTCCTGGCCAAATTGACTGTCAAGCTGGACTAAACAGTTGCCTTGAATGGACCTTCAGTGGAAGGAACAGAAGTGCAAACCTGAACTGCAACTTGAAACTGATTCTTCTTGCTGAAAAACAATTGAGTTTGCATTGGTCCATCCCTGTGCACACGTCGCAAATTCTGCAGTAATGAGATCCCAAGGCTCAGCTTTAAATCAAGAAATGCAATGTTTGCATCTCTTATCGTCTGGCTGGTTAAGTGGTTTTGAAAGGGTTTCCCAACCTGATCCAGAAAGACCAAAAATGACAGTCTTGATTGCACGTTTTGTAACACCATAGGCCTGCATGGTCATGCCTTCATTGTGTTTGTGCTAGAACCATGAAACCTGCCCCAAACTTTGAACCATTTGAAATCTCAGAAATAAGAATACACATTTATTTTGTTGATTGGCCGTTTTCTCACACAGTATATACAAATTACATAGGTTGGTTAGAATTTTCATTCAGTTGAGAAAATATTGGGAAGTTTTGATGCTTTGAATATGCTTTGACATGACCTGTGGCGTTTTCTAAATGATTAAGGATTTTGGCTTTTCCAGAGTTGGGTTATGGATCAGTTGTCACTTCCAGGAATCCAAATTCAGGACTCCAAATGTTATTTCAGTTTTCTTTCCACAGATGCGGCCAAACCTGCTTAGCTTTTCCAGCATTTCTGTCTATGTTTAAACCATGGCTGTACTATGGTCATGCGCTGAGTGACCTAGGCATCAGTGAGCAGGTTAATACTAAGCAGGTTAACAAAGTGTAAAGCTGGATGAACACAGCAGGGCAAGCAGCATCTCAGGAGCACAAAAGCTGACGTTTCGGGCCTAGACCCTTCATCAGAGAGGGGATGGGGAGAGCGTTCTGGAATAAATAGGGAGAGAGAGGGAGGCGGACAGAAGATGGACAGAAAAGAAGATAGGTGGAGACAAGAGTATAGGTAGGTAGGGGATAGGTCAGTCCAGGGAAGACGGACAGGTCAAGGAGGCGGGATGACGTGGGTAGGTAGGAAGTGGAGGTGCGGCCTGAGGTGGGAGGAAGGGATAGGTGAGAGGAAGAACAGGTTAGGGAGGCGGGGACAGGCTGGGCTGGTTTTGTGATGCAGTCGGGGGAGGGGATGAGCTGGGCTGGTTTTGGGATGCAGTGGGGGAAGGGGAGATTTTGAAGCTTGTGAAGTCCACATTGATACCATTTTTGCAGGAGGGTGGGTGGGAGGAGGTGTGTTCTAGGTAGCTGTCGGAGTCGGTGGGCTTGAATTGGATATCAGTTTCTAGCTGGTTACCTGAGATGGAGACTGAGAGGTCCAGGAAAGTGAGGGGTGTGTTGGAGATGGCTCAGGTGAACTTAAGGTTGGGATGGAAGGTGTTGGTGAAGTATGTTAGCAGGTAAGCAGGTAAGCCTGCTGTGTTCATCCAGCTTCACACTTTGTTATGTTGGATTCTCCAGCATCTGCAGTTCCCATTATTTCTAATACTAAGCAGGTGCTGCTTGGTAGGACTATTGATGACACCTTCCATTATTTTACTGATGATTGTGAGTATATTGACGGGGTAGTAATTCCCTGGATTGGGCTGGGTTTGCCTTGCTTTTGTGTACTGGACACGTGGACAATTTTCCACTTGTCAGGTAGATGCCAGTTTTGTAGTTGTATAGTTTGGTTAGGGGCACAGCAATTTCTGGAGCACATCTTCAGTATAATTAGTGGAATATCATCAGGACCAAAATAACCTTTGCACCATTCAGTACCCCCAACCATTTCTTGACATCATTTAGAGTGAATTGTCTAGGCTGAAGACTGGCAACTGTGCTGCTGGTGACCTCTTGAGGAGGCCAAGATGGATCATCCACTGCTTGATTGTTGTGACTACTTAAGCCTTAGGTATTCCACAGGGATATTTGAGGAGCCTCCTCCAGTAAATTAGAGCTATACAATTTTACAGGAGAGAAGGAGACACTTTGGTCATTGTGTCTGTGCTGGCTCCTGAAACAGCTACCCAGCTAGTTCCATTCTCCAACCCACTATCTAAATTCATCACTTCCAAGCATACATCCAGCTCTCTTTGAAACCTCCTACGGTATCCACCTCCACCATTCTCCAAGGCAGTGCTTTTCAAATCCTAACAACGTTCCTAGTAAAGAAGTTTCTCTTCATCTTACTCTCTTGCTGAAAACCTTGAAATTATGACCCCGGGTTACTTGCATACCAACTTGTGAAAACAGAATATCCTTTACTCTGTCAAAATTGTTTATAGTTGTGAACACCTCAATAAGGCCACCTCTTAATCTTCTCTGTTCCAAGGAGGATAAGCGAAACTTCTCTAATCTTTCTTTGTTTCTAACATTGCTGGTTTCATTCCACTAAAACTCCTTTGAACTCTCCAGGACTTAACATACTTCCTTAAATATAGTGCCCAGAACTAAACACAATAATCTGAATGTGCAATAAATAAAACTCCACAAGAACTGTGGTTGCAGGAAATCAGAAACAATATCAGAAATTTCTGGAAAAATGCAGCAAGTCTACCAAGAAATCCAACTTTCCAGCAGTTCCTGTTTTTATTTCTGACTTCCAGCATCTGTGGTTCCTTCGGTTTTTTTGTTTAGTTCACATTTACATTATTGCATTCAGTTCTGAGCACCTTATTTAAGGAAGAGTGTTAAAGCCCTGGAGAGAGTTCAAAAGAGATTTAAAAGAAGTAAACCAGGAATGGGGGATTTTAGATTCAAGGAAAGATTACAGAAATTGCAAGAAAGCTGTCTTTGTTGGAGACCTAATAAAAGCCACAAGAACTCTGGATGCTGTAAATCAGGAACAAAGACAAGTTGCTGGAAAAACTCAGTGGGTCTGGCAGCATATGTGAAGAAAAAAATCAGAATTAACATTTTGTCTGTGGTGACCCTTCCTTATCCAGTTCTGAGAAAGGGTCACCAGACCCAAAACGTTAACTCTGATTTTTTCTTCACAGATGCTGCCAGACCCGCAGAGCTTTTCCAGCAACTTCCGTTTTTGTTGCTGAAAGACCTGTTTAAATTTCCCAACAATTTCTGTTTCTGTTTTTGATACTCCAGATGTGTTCTGACCAGTGATTTGTAGAGGTTTAGCATTACTTCCTTGCTTCAATATTCTAAGCCTCTGTTTATAAACCCAAGAATCCTATTAGCCTTCTTAACAAATGTTTGCCACATTCTGTCCACATTCAGAGAATTATGCACATGAATACCAAGGTCCCTCTGCTCCTGTACTCCCCTCAAAGTTGTACCATTGAGCATGTATTGTATTTCTATGTTTCTTCTATCAAAATACCTTACATTTCTCTGCACACTTAAGCAGCCAACTTGTCAATGTCTCCTTGAAGTTTCTCAGCATCATCCTAACTATTCAGTGTTCTTCACAGCCTAGTATCATCTGCAAATTTGGAGTTATTTGCACTCTGCACCATTGTGATAATGTGGGAAAATGGTGACAAAGTAGAAAGTTAGCTATGATCCAGTCAAATGGCAGAACAGGCATGATGAGCTGAATGGTGTAATCATCTTATTTCCTACACTCCTGAGAAACTTCACATTTAGCACACCTCGGAATAGAAACAAGAATGTCAAATTTCCTACTTCAGAAAAGGATGACAATTTTGTTGGCATGTCAAGTCTGATTGATTGACATGTTACAATAGAGAGAGCACCTACAAAATATTTTGGCTGTACTATGTTAAATACAAACAGTGCTTAAATGCTTGGATATAGTCCTTTTCCTTGCAGAGGACAGGTTTCTCTGTGTGAATGTATGTAAATTACAGTAGATCTAAGTGCATCATATTACACATGATTCGTTACTTGCATAATTCTTAAAAGATGAGATTGTTGAGTACATGATGTCCAATGGCTAATGTCAATTAGGCATCATGTTCTGAAGTTTACAAGCATAGACTTTTGCCAATCTTCTGCTTGTTGCAAACAGCCAAAGGGACATGTGATAATGGGAACTGCAGATGCTGGAGAATCCAAGATAATAAAGTGTGAAGCTGGATTAACACAGCAGGCCAAGCAGCATCTCAGGAACACAAAAGCTGACGTTTCGGGCCTAGACCCTTCATCAGAGAGGGGGATGGGGTGAGGGTTCTGGAATAAATAGGGAGAGAGGGGGAGGCGGACCAAAGATGGAGAGAAAAGAAGATAGGTGGAGAGTAGAGTATAGGTGGGGAGGTAGGGAGGGGATATGTCAGTCCAGGGAAGACGGACAGGTCAAGGAGGTGGGATGAGGTTAGTAGGTAAGAAAAGGAGGTACAGCTTGTGGTGGGAGGAAGGGATGGGTGAGAGGAAGAACAGGTTAGGGATGCAGAGACAGGCAGGGCTGGTTTTGGGATGCAGTGGGGGGAGGGGATGAGCTGGGCTGGTTTTGGGATGCGGTGGGGGAAGGGGAGATTTTGAAGCTGGTGAAGTCCACATTGATACCATTGGGCTGCAGGGTTCCCAAGCGGAATATGAGTCGCTGTTCCTGCAACCTTCGGGTGGCATCATTGTGGCACTACAGGAGGCCCATGATGGACATGCCATCTAAAGAATGGGAGGGGGAGTTGAAATGGTTCGCGATTGGGAGGTGCCGTTGTTTGTTGCGAACCGAGCGGAGGTGTTCTGCAAAGCGGTCCCCAAGCCTCCGCTTGGTTTCCCCAATGTAGAGGAGGCCACACCGGGTACAATGGAAACAGTACACCACATTGGCAGATGTGCAGGTGAACCTCTGCTTAATATGGAAAGTCATCTTGGAGCCTGGGATAGGGGTGAGGGAGGAGGTGTGGGGGCAAGTGTAGCACTTCCTGCGGTTGCAGGGGAAGGTGCCGGGTATGGTGGGGTTGGAGGGCAGTGTGGAGCGAACAAGGGAGTCACGGAGTGAGTGGTCTCTCCAGAAAGCAGACAAGGGTGGGGATGGCAAAATGTCTTGGGTGGTGGGATCAGATTGTAGATGGCGGAAATCTTGGAAGATGATGTGTTGTATCCGGAGGTTGGTGGGATGGTGTGTGAAAATGAAGGGGATCCTCTGGGGGCAGTTGTGGCGGGGGCGGGCTGTGAGGGATGTGTTGCGGGAAATGTGGGAGACGCAGTCAAGGGCGTTCTCGACCACTGTGGGGGGAAGGTTGTGGTCCTTGAAGAACTTGGACATGACCAAACCATCATCTCCAACGCCATTCATGACCTCATCACCTCAGGAGACCTCCCACCCACAGCCTCCAACTTCATTGGCCCCAACCCCGCACCGCCCATTTCTATCTCCTTCCCAAAACCCACAAACCTGCCTGCCCTGGTCGACCCATTTTCTCAGCCTGTTCCTGCCTCACCGAACTCATCTCCACCTATCTGGACTCCATTTTCTCCCCTTTGGTCCAGGAACTCCCTATCTACGTCCGTGACACCACCCACGCACTCCACCTCCTCCAGAACTTCCAATTTCCTGGCCCCCAATGCCTCATTTTCACCATGGATGTCCAGTCCCTTTACACCTGTATTCCACATGCACATGGCCTCAAGGCCCTCCGCTTCTTCCTGACCCGCAGGCCAGAGCAGTCCCCCTCCACTGACACCCTCAACCGCCTAGCCGAACTCGTCGCCACCCTCAACAACTTCTCTTTCGATTCCTCCCACTTCCTACAGACAAAGGGGGTGGCCATGGGCAACCGCATGGGCCCCAGCTATGCCTGCCTCTTTGTAGGTTACGTGGAACAGTCCCTCTTCCGTACCTACACAGGCCCCAAGCCCCACCTCTTCCTCCGTTACATTGATGACTGTATTGGCGCCGCCTCTTGCTCCCCAGAGGAGCTCGAATAGTTCATCCACTTCACCAACACCTTCCACCCCAACCTTCAGTTCACCTGGGCCATCTCCAGCACATCCCTCACCTTCCTGGACCTCTCAGTCTCCATCTCAGGCAAACAGCTTGTAACTGATGTCCATTTCAAGCCCACCGACTCCCACAGCTACCTAGAATACACCTCCTCCCACCCACCCTCCTGCAAAAATTCCATTCCCTATTCCCAATTCCTCTGCCGCATCTGCTCCCACGATGAGGCATTCCACTCCCGCGCATCCCAGATGTCCAAGTTTTTCAAGGACCGCAATTTTCCCCCAACAGTGGTCAAGAACGCCCTTGACCGCGTCTCCTGCATTTCCCGCAACACATCCCTCACACCCCGCCCCCGCCACAACAGCCCAAAGAGGATCCCCCTCGTTCTCACACACCACCCCACCAACCTTCCGGATACAACGCATCATCCTCCGACACTTCTGCCATCTACAATCTGTCCCCACCACCCAAGACATTTTTCCATCCCCACCCTTGACTGCTTTCCGGAGAGGCCACTCTCTCCGTGACTCCCTTGTTCGCTCCACACTGCCCTCCAACCCCACCATACCCGGCACCTTCCCCTGCAACCGCAGGAAGTGCTACACTTGCCCCCACACCTCCTCCCTCACCCCTATCCCAGGCCCAAAGATGACTTTCCATATTAAGCAGAGGTTCACCTGCACATCTGCCAATGTGGTATACTGTATCCATTGTACCCGGTGTGGCTTCCTCTACATTGGGGAAACCAAGCGGAGGCTTGGGGACCGCTTTGCAGAACACCTCCGCTCGATTCGCAACGAACAACTGCACCTCCTAGTCGTGAACCATTTCAACTCCCCCTCCCATTCTTTAGATGGCATGTCCATCATGGGCCTCCTGCAGTGCCACAATGATGTCACCCGAAGGTTGCAGGAACAGCAACTCATATTCCGCCTGGGAACCCTGCAGCCCAATGGTATCAATGTGGACTTCACCAGCTTCAAAATCTCCCCTTCCCCCACTGCATCCCAAAACCAGCCCAGTTCGTCCCCTCCCCCCACTGCACCACACAACCAGCCCAGCTCTTCCCCTCCACCCACTGCATCCCAAAACCAGTCCAACCTGTCTCTGCCTCCCTAACCCGTTCTTCCTCTCACCCATCCCTTCCTCCCACCTCAAGCCGTACCTCCATTTCCTACCTACTAACCTCATCCCACCTCCTTGACCTGTCCGTCTTCCCTGGACTGACCTATCACCTCCCGACCTCCCCACCTATACTCTACTTTCCACCTATCTTCTTTTCTCTCCCTCTTCGGTCCGCCTCCTCCTCTCTCCCTATTTATTCCAGAACCCTCACCCCATCCCCCTCTCTGATGAAGGGTCTAGGCCCGAAACGTCAGCTTTTGTGCTCCTGAGATGCTGCTTGGCCTGCTGTGTTCATCCAGCTCCACACTTTATTATCTTAGCCAAAGGGACATGTTGTTTTATGTCACCCACACTCCTGGAGCCACACCAGCCCTGAAATTCATGTGCTATATGTAGACATACGTTCATATGAATGGACCTGGCCTCTCTAGGCAAATGGAACATTTCCACGTATTGCAGCTTTTTGGAACTAAACTCAAGTCTGGGGAGCAGTAGTTCCCCAGTGCATTCTCCATGGCAATTCATCAACCAAACAGAGACGACTTGTTAATCTATCAGTAATGGTTCTCAAACAGTTTAAGTTGCTATGATCATTTGAAATTTGCAGTCTCATGTCTGTTGTCATGAGTGGAAGCCAAAACCTTTCAACAGTGTGACTTCTTTCTCAGGTGTCAATCCAGTAGTTGTGTTCTCCTTCGTCATCAGCAATTTGTTTAAGTTTTGATCTTGTAATTCTCAATCTATTTAATTCTGCCCTGCATTATCGCAGCATAAGGGAGTTCAAAGAGTAGGCAAAAGAAGAGAAGTGTACCTTCTGAATGTGTGGGCTAGAAACACTAAAAATATTTAGTTTATATAATTTTAGAACTGACAGTTAGTACATCTCTTTTATGTACTTGTTCATGAATACTAAAAGAGAGTGCAACAACAGTTCAGGGCTCCATAGAATTTGTTCAGTAAATTTACATAAATCGCTGCTTTTACATAATAATCAAAGGCCAAAGGGCAATATCCTTTCGGAAGACAATCAGCCTACATTTTCTAAGCTCAAAGCGGGAACAGAGATTTTGGTGAGGGATTTTGGTGACAAATGCCTGTGCACACATTAACCCTTCAAATACTGATTCTCCCTGTTGATTTTCAGTTGCCCACTCTCCAAAAGTAGTTCTCTATTGTTGAGAAAGAGAATACTACCAAGGCAAATACAGCTGAGGAACCAGAATATGGGCTTTGGGAGTCCTGGCAACCATAATGGCAGGAGTTCATTAACAACTTGTAGCTCTGCTTCACCCAAATCGACAGCATGACTAGAGGTCTGTTGGAGAAAACAGAAGCAGGCGATGAAAGTTATAGACTTTTGGGATGGTACCTGGCAACTAGGAAATGTGAAAGGCAGCTTTGGTTGAGAAACCAGAGTTGGGGATGGGCACTGTTGAGAATCACAAAAAATATTAGGAAATAGTGGTCAGCCAGTTGAAGAATAGCTGGGGAATCGGAGCTGAGAGGGGCCAGAAGTTTTATTATAAGCAGTCCAGTTTCTCAATATAATCAAAATAGTCCTGAAAAAATAATTGAACTGGAAGCTCTTGTCTCCTTAGCAATGCTGCATTTTTCAATCCCCAAGGAAACAGTTCACTTCAAAGCAGGTTTCCAGTTGCACTGTATACCACCAACTTTAAGAACATTGACCATACAACTCAATGAGGATCACTTGTCTGCCTTGATACCAGGAAAATTGTGTCATAAATGACACTGACATCCTCTTCTGCCCATCATGAGGATGTGAATATCAAAGTCATTGGCTGTCAGATGTTGTGAACGACAGAATAATATATAAGTGCAAGGTATTTATTGCTTTGTACAATTACACATAATGAATATGAAAAATTGAGAGTGTGAGGCTGTGATTAAGATTTTACAAAGTAATAAAACACCTCAATATTATGAGTAATTTATAAAACCACTGATATGAAGCTTTTCGTATGTGTAGCTGATTCTGTCATCTCTAGGCAGCATGATCCAACTCAGTTTTTATTCATAATTTGCTGTAGTCAATGAAAATGAAACAAAATTCTTGATGACACATATTTCAATGTAATTAAATAATTTGAGGGCATTGATCTGGAGCTGATTATTTTTAATCATAGAACCAGTGCGGGCACCCAAAGACATCACCTTCTCTGGGATCAAGTCAAGGCAAGCCACTGTACGATGGGACCCATTGGGATATAACAGCACTCTATGCCAGACTTATTTTTACACTGTGTGTTACCACTACACCTTCAGAGGTGGCTACATTCAGACGTTCAAAGAATGCCAGATTGTTACACAAGACACCTCTTCCTTCATCATTAGAAATCTCCAACCTTATACTAATGTCTACGCCAAGATCACGGTACACAATTCTGAAGGAAGGAGAGAGAGTGAAGAACTTAACTTTCAGACAGATGAAGATGGTAAGAACACTCTTTGTTTGTTTTCCCCTTCCATTCAACATGGTTTGGTTGCTTTCTCCTTCAATTAACTGAGTAACAGCCTGAACTAAACTGCTGGAAAAATGATCTAGAAATGGTGGTGAAACTTGATGTTGTAATGAAACTACGTGAGTTGTAAAATACATCTACAAATATATTTGTAAATATTTTTTCTTAGAGTTTAGTTCTTAAACTAGTGATATGGGCTAGGTCTGCTTGTGTAAAAGGGTTTAATTGTTAATTATTTAGGCTTTTCAGAATCATAATCAGAGTCAGAGAGCAGACAACTGGAGACCTCCTGGACTGCTATTCAAAGTTTGGTGGTATGATATAGCTTTAAAAAGCCATTAGCTTGGCAGAAGAATGCTAGTTGAAACATTAGCAGAAGGATGAGTACGGTTTTTTTTCCATTATAAGCTTCTGAATTAATTCAAAGAAAAGTTGATTGAGGTCAGATATATAAGCATTGGTGAGTGATAATGGGAACTGCAGATGCTGGAGAATCCAAGATAACAAAGTGTGGAGCTGGATGAACACAGTAGGCCAAGCAGCATCTCAGGAGCACAAAAGCTGACGTTTTGGGCCTAGGCCCTTCATCAGAGAGCTCTGATGAAGGGTCTAGGCCCGAAAAGTCAGCTTTTGTGCTCCTGAGATGCTGCTTGGCCAGCTGTGTTCATCCAGCTCCACACTTAGATATATAAGCATGGTTTCTCCTAGGAAATGGGTTTGTCAGAGCAGTTAAGGATTATGTAAGGGCTTAGTTTATAATTAAATCCTAACCAGGAGTGTTAGGTTAGAAATCTACACATGTTGTTTAAAGTTGAGAAGGTCCAAGACATCCTTTGTATGAGTTTAAAAAAAAGCTTCACAGCTGACAACAGCAGAACAGAGCAAAATACAGTTGTTATCCCATAAACTTCATATGAAAAGAACATTTCTCTGGATTTTAATTAACTCTAAAGTAGCAGGGTTAGGGAGCAAATGTGATTTTTTTCCCAAGTTTTTTGAAATCTTTTAAACTATGTTGTATGTGGATAGCTTCATTTTGTTTTATCTTAATTTTGTTTAATATATTTTTATTTTATTTATAAGGCCAAATCTGTAACTTGGTGTGCTTATGTTTATGTGAAAGACCACCATGTTAATTGTCAACGATATGATCCATCAAGGTAGATTTCATTCTGGGATGCACCTTGACCAATAATAATATCAGCTGGAAACATATCAATGAGTTTTGATTTCCTCTACCAATCAACAAAGATCATTGGCTTCAATGAAAAGAAATAGGAACAGGAGTCTGTCATTACTTCTACACCATGATTCGATTAGATCAAGGCTGATCTGATATTCCTCATACCCTGTTTCCTGCATTTTGTCTGTAACTCTTGATCTCCCTACTGATCCAGAATCTATTTATTTCAGCCTTAAATATACACAAGGACTCTACCCCACAGGTCTTCATGGCAAAGAATTCCAAAGGCTCTCAACCTTCCGATAAAAGAAATTCCTCCATACCTTACTATTAATTTGGTACCCCCTTATTCTGAGGCTATGTCCTCCAATCCCAGACTGTCCCATGAGGGGAAACATACTCTCAGTTTATACCCTGTCAAGACCCTTAAGAATCTTGTATGTTTCAATGAGGTCACCTCTCATTCTTCGAAATTCCAGTGAATAGAGTTTCAACCTGTCTAATCTTTGCTCAAAAGACAATGCATACCAAAAATTACCCTAGTGAGCCTTCTCTGAACAGCCTCCAATGAACAAAGAATGTAGAACAGTACAGTACAGGAACAGGCCCTTTGGCCCATCATGTCTGTGCTGACTATGATGCCAGTCTGAACTAATCCTATCTGCTTGCACATAGTCTGTATCCATCTATTCCCTGCCTGTTCAAGCCCTGTCTAAACACCTCTTAAATGCTGCTATTGTATCTGCTTCTGCTTGGCAGCATGTTCTAGGTACTGATCACCATCTGAGTAAAAGATTTTCCTCCTTTAAACTTTTCCCCTCTCACCTTAAATCTATGCTCTCCATTATTTGACATTTATAGACTGTAAAAAAGACCCTGACTATCTTTAAAAAGAGGGCCAAAACTGCTCACAGTACTCCAGTTGTGGTCTCACTAGTACCTCGTACAATTGCAGTAAGATTTTTATACTCTTGAAATAAGGGTTAGCATTCCCTTAGCTCTTCCTGATTACCTGCTATAACTGTGTTTTGTGCACAAGTACCCCCAAGTCCCTTTGTATGTCAGTCAGAGGATCCTGCTCCTGTCAGTCGTGGGCGCAGTCTGTGTACAGTTCTGGGCTTGGCAGTAGTTGTCTGCTTTGGCTGGTCACAGTCATTGATCAGCCTATGGATTTCTTTTGAACTTCTCCAATGCCAGTATAGCCCCACTGTTATATGGGGATCAAAATGGCACACAGTGCTTCAGGTGTGGCCTAACCAACACCCAGTACATTTGTAACATGGCATCCTGGCATTAAAACATTTTTCTCAGGCCAACTAGGAATGGGCAAAAAATATTAGCCCAGCCATTGATGCTCACATCCACTGAGTGAACAAGTAAAAACTAACAATTCCATTTGCTTATGTAATTACTTGCTGCACCTGCATGCTAACTTATTCTGTTCCTTGCACAAAAAAAACCCAGATTCTTCTGTGCTGTACTCTTTTGGAGTGTCTCTCATTTAGATAACAGCCAGCATTTTAGTCCTTTCTGCTAAATTGTATGATGTCACACTTTCCCAGATTAAATTAAATTAACCACTTAAGTGATATTACAATTTATGCTTTGGTCTGACTGCAAGGCAGCTCTTCCTGGCCCACAAATAATTCCCACCTGTGACTTTTTTTCCCCTCGCCATTCCTTACATCAACCCAAACAGGTTTCACATCACCATCTATTGCACCAATATCACATTCTCCACTGCGCTGATACCTCCTTTTTAATAACCATGCTACCCCACTGTCTATTACCTTTGTCTGTTTTTCCAGAACATTGAATATCCCTGAATATTTAGTTCCCAGTCCTGGTTATCCTGCAATTACATCTCCATAATAGCTGTGAAGCTATAATTATTTAGTACTAATTGTCCCACAAACTTCTCTAACTTATTACAATCACTACACGTATTCAGATACAGCATGCAAAATCAAGAACTGTTTTCAGGCTTAAACTTCCAAGTAACATTATTTATTACATATTTACCATGAATGTAGTATTTTACCAGGCTCTGAATTATCGTTACATTTAGTAAGGACTGGCTTATCTTCTTCATGAGTTCACGTGCATATGCTAACGTTTCTATTTATTCCAGTTCTTTTCTTCGAACTTATATGTCTTCTGTTGTGATCAAACTACTTTCACCCACACTATGCCCAATAAAAAGCAGCTTTGTGACATCATTGCAAGCTTGGCCTAGAGTCTTCAAACCCTTTCTACCACTCCTTCCCAAGAGTTTTTGCCTCTATCATGAACATTGATTGACATATACTTAAATAAGTCACTCAGATTTTTCTTATTTAATGTATATTTATACAATATATATGTATATAAATGTGTAACTTTATTATATATATTTTCTTTATTTCTTCTACGCTTCATCAAGCCTTCAACTTGATTCTTATGTTTCTAAAAGTGGGTCAGGTAATCTATGACAAGGCATGGATACATTCAAGTTATTGTTGGCTACCTTGGTTGACTTTGCTTGCTTCTGCCAGATCAGAGATTAATCAGACTGACTGAAGAAACTTGTAGTGATGTAACTGTGGACATGTTTGAGAATTACAAGGTAGTTATGTATCTTCTGCTCCATTATTAGCATTGGATATCATTGTTGGGTCCCCTAGGAAGAAATGAAGTAGCACGTTGTGTTTTTCATGTAAAGAATCTTATTTACTTGCAGTATTGATGTCTTCTTTAAGGTTCTGTTCCAAGATATGAATTTACATGTTGGATAAGGAATAATTTAACTGTTGTTTGGTATATCCTTCAGACTGGATCATATCTTTGAGAAGTGACCTCTTTTGCTATAATGGGTTGAATCCTCTTGAACTGGAAGGTGTGTTCCTTATAAAGACAAAGGGTAAAACTGTGTTCCAGGTCAAGCTGTTTTGCTGGGTGATCTTTCACTGAATCCCTTTGAGGTTGAGATTCGACCTCTCTACAGTCTTGCTGGATAGAGGAAAGTAGACGAAGTGGAACCTTTGGCTGACACCACATTTATTCATCATCACCTGTGTGGCTTGGTTGTGAAATGGGTTTCCTGGTCTGAACCTATTTTGCAGGGAAGACCTCATCTTTGAAAATGTACTGAATTAAAATGCCCACTGCAACTTTAGTGGTGTATGTTCAAGTGGGGAACACCTCAATTCATTTGCTAAAATTGTCCACAATAATGCAGATATACTTATATAATCCTTTACACCATCATCATCATCATTGGCGATCTCTCGCAGGCAAGGATGACTCTCTTCCACTCTCTGGGTGAATGTGTAGGTGGCTGCCCAAACGAATGCAGCTTCTACAGACTCTACCACACTTGGTACAGAAGGTAGTCGTGGGAAGGGGTAGATGTGCAGAGGCATTGGTATGGCAGTGTGCTCTTTATGCTGTTTTCACCTGGCTTCCATTTTTTTCCGACAGCAAGTCTTGAGGTGTTTGATGCCTTTCCGGATGCTTCTCCTCCACTTTGCACCAGTCACTCTGTCTTGGGCCAGTCATTCCCAGCTGTTGGTGAGAATGCCGCATTTCACAAGGGAGGGCATGAGAATTTCCTTGAAGCGCTTCCTCTGCCCACTTGGGGCTTGCCTGCTGTTTTGGAGCTGAGAGTGGAGCACTTGCTTGGGGAGTCTCGTGTTGGTCACGCAGACAACGTGCCTAGCCCGTTGCAGTTGACCAAGGGTAGTCAACACCTCAATGCTGGGGACAAGCCCTGGCTGACAATGATAGTATTGATGTACCTTCCTTCGTAGCAGATTTGCAGGATCTTGTGCAGCAGCATTGGTGGTACGTCTCCACTGCCCTGAGGTGTCTGCTTAGTCCATGTCTAAGAGCCACATAAGAGGGCAGGAGCCACCAGAGCTCTGTATACCATGAGCTTGGTGTCGGATATGATGTTTGTTGTCCTTGAACACCATTTTCTTCAGGCAGCCAAAGACTGAGCTAGCACATTAGAGGTGGTGCTGGATCTCTTCATCAATAGCTAATTTTAATGACAGCACACTTCTGAGGTATTGGAAGCCAACGTTCTCTGAAGCCTTCCCGTGGACTTTGATGATTGGGGGTTTGCTCCACAATGCTGGGCCAAGTTGGTGGAGGACCTTCATCTTGCAAATGTTGCAGGGTGAGATCCATGCTCTCATTTGCCTAGGAAAAGGTGCAGATGATGGTCCGGAGTTTGTCCTCTGATTTTGCCCATATACAAGCATCAACTGTGTACTGCAGCTCGATGACACTGGTTGGGGTGAGCTTTGCTTTTGATTTGAAGCTGATGGAGGTTGAATAATTTTCCTTTGGTTCTGTAGGTTAGCTCCACTCCAGCAGGGATCGTGTCGGTGGTGAGGTATAGCATTGCAGCAAGGTAGATCAAAACAGTGCTGAGGTGATGACGCTTGACCCTGGTCCAAATAGGAACAGGCTGGTGTGGAGCCATTTGTTATTACCGCCACTTTCATGTAGTATCATGGTAGAGGGCTGACATAGTCTGTTTGAAGGTAGTCCATGGTCCTGCTACTGGCTAAGATTTAATTTTTCTTTATTGGCATACTTTTCTAGATTGTTCTGAGTGCAGACAATACAATTCTCAATGTAATATTTCATGTCTTTTCCCATTTCTGGCAACTAACATAATCCCTTAATTCTGTCAGCCATGGCTTCTGTCCGTTAATGATGCTGGACATTGTGGCACTGATAAGTCGCTTGATTTCAGTCCTGGAGTGGTACCATGTACTATCCAACATTGAGAAAATATCTGTCCTTAATACTTTACTTGCCCTCCCACTAGCTATGTGAGGCAGAGATCATCCCTTCCTGTACCTGCTTTAACTCAGTGTCGCTGCCCTGAGCCTGTACCAGATCTTTGACCTTGATTTGGATCACAGTCACAGCATCTGTTTACTCTGGATTAGGGGTGTTGCCATAGTTCTCCTTTGCAGGCACTCATTTCACCAACTCATCTGTCTTTATGTTACTGGTTGTGGAAGTTTGGAGGTGGGCTGCAACCTTAATGATGCCTTGGACAGTTTGGAGAATATATTTGAGCAGAAGTGCAGAGGCAATGGTCTCCTGTTTGCGAGATGAAAATTCAAGCTTTCTACAGTGGCAGAAAGTCAGTTAAACCGCTGTAGACATAAATGCTCTGCAGGTCGGCTACAGCTGCCTGAGTGCTCATTTTGTTGGGGAGCATCAGCACTAATGCTAATAGGAATTTCCGTCTGTGGTTTCATTGTATATGTATCACATTCTATCTTTCAGCATCCATCCTCCATGGTGGCAGATCTGCCCATGAACGTTCTTATGGGGACAGTCTGTCATCTGCTCCCCAGGTTCCCTTGGGTCTTCCACCATTTTGCTTTGGTACAAATAGTCTCTTGATAACATGTGTTGCTACTGCCTGACACTCGTCGGGTTTTCTTCCATAGTTCAAATTGTTGACTAAGAAGGTTGGCATTTTGGTATGTATGACCGCAATGTTGCAACTCTGTAACATCAGCAACCAGTTTATGGTTTTGACAGTGTGCCTTCTCTATCCTTGCCATCCAGCAAAATTTGAATGAGAATGTGATCTGTCAGAATGGTTATTGCGTTCAGGCTGATAATTTAGGCAAAATGTTGTACTGCTCAGGGCACAGCTAACGAGTGCTTCACACATATAGAGAAGCTCTGCTCTCCTGGTGAAAGAGTCTGGAAGGCATAGGCTACTGGTCCGTGTTTATTCTGTTATTCTTGGAGAAGTGTGGCTGCCGGTGTGTCTGCAACTTCCAAGGCGAAGGGAAATTCTGGGTCAGGTACCAGCAGTGCAGAGGCTCTGCCCAGGGCCTTTTTAAATTTAGCAACAGCAACCATGAGCTGTTCAGTTCATTACCATTGGACATTTCTTTTAAGGAGGACAGACGATGAGCCGGATTTAGTGGTGAAACCATCAACGTGACTCCAACAGTATCCCACTACGTCCAGAAAGTAACACAACATACTCACATCCCTGTTGGGTAGCAAATGGCCTCGATGCACTTTCCTTCTATTTTGTGTTTTCCCTGAGTTCTCACAGTTACCAGATATGATGCCTGGAGTCTCATGTTCTATGTCTTCTTGGGGTTACTTTTTCATCTAGGGGTGGTCAGGAGGGTTAACAGTTCCTTCAACAGAGTGAAATATTCTGTTCACCTGTCTGTCTGCAGGAGGAAATTGTTAGCCACTTTCCCCTCTGCTGCTTGGGGAAAGTGTTTTGTCTTTGTCTCTTTTGATCCAGTCCATGTATCACTGCCTCACCCACTGTACAAGCACAGTTGTGTTTGTGTCTGGCGAATGCACTGATGCTCTGTGAAAATTGCCTGTGATGCTGGGTCCTCAGTTCTTTGGTGGGTCTAATCCACAGTTGTCCTCTGGTACAAATTCTCTGTGTGTATGTGCCCATTGCAGTCTCCACCAGTGCCTCATCCAGCGCCAGCGTTTGCCAAAAACAACAACTGGCTGGGTCAAAAGATGAATTACGCTTCCTCATAAGGTCCGAGCCTAAAATGTGCTTGCTGTCCGTATGGAGATTAAGCAGTTCTGCTGGGAGGTGGCAGACCATGTCTCCCAATCTAACCTCTGTAGTAAAAAGCTGGCACAGTGGCTCAGTGGTTAGCACTGCAGCCTCACAGCACCAGGGACCCGGGTTTGATTCCACACTCGGGTAACTGTCTGTGTGAAGTTAGCACATTCTCCCTGTGTCTGTGCAGGTTTCCTCTGGTTGCTCCGGTTTCCTCCTGCAGCCCAAAGGTGTGCAGGCTAGGTGGATTCGCCATGCTAACTTTCCCATAGTGTTCATGGATGTGTAGATCAGGTGAGTAATAGGGTGGGTCTGGCTGGGATGCTGTGAGGGGCGTTGTGAACTTGTTGGGCCAAAGGGACTGCTCCCACACTGTAGGGATTCTAAAGAAGTTCTATTTCCACCCCTTTGGGTAGGTGTCCATTAAATCTGTTTGGACAATATTTCTTCTGGGTACGCCATGTGTTGTCATAATCTCGAGATATGTTAAGTGTCATCCTGGACTCGTACGTCCCATAAAATCTCGACAGGCAGCTTTCCACCTCAACATCTACCAGGGGCTGCCCCACACTGATCCATCTGGTTGTACACACTCTGTAAGAAGAGGCACAGTCCCAATGATGCTTTTAGAGTTTTCCCCAAGCAGGAAAACAAGGATTTAAAGTGCGGGATTTCTTTCACTAAATTTGGCTGTGTGATCTCCCCAACCAAATTAACTGTTGCTTGTCTTTCGGTCCTTCCAGCGCATGGACCGAAGTTTTGAGCCTGGCACCTGTGCAGGAGCTAAATGCCTGGGTACCTCGCAGTCCCTTGGGAAGTGGACATTCACCCTCAGTTGTAGCATTTCCTTTGTGGCAGCAGCTGATGCCTCAGACTTCCCTACCACTGATCCTTATCTCTCAATGTGGAATGGGCACTTGGAAGTGGATGGCCCGATGATAACTCACCTTGTTTCAGTCTCCCCCTTCATTGATTCACATGGAGCTGGGGTTTGAAGCTTTTGTTAGGTGCACTTTTTGCTTGTTTGGTTTGGCGTACTCTGATTCAAGAATCTCTCACAAACCTGGACAATTCTCTTCATTGTTCTGTGTGGGTTTTTTCTGTGGGATCATGATTTTCACAGACTTTTCTTGATGCCTCAGTGGCGCATGAGACAAGCATTGGGTCCAATTTGCACTGTTTTGCGGTGTCAGGGCAGTCCAGTCTAGGTTACCAAAAAGTCTTGTGAACTGTCTGCAGGTGCCTGGCAAATGCTGTTGTAAGCTCTCCCTTTCACAGCCTATACTCATTTAATCCCTCCACAGATCTCCCCATTGTATCCCACAGAAGCTAGGATTGCTGTTTTCATGGGGTGTAGTTCCCCTCTTCCACATTCTATGGATTGGGTCAGGCAGTATGGATTGCAGGACTTGGGCACATTAACACTAATTTTACCTCCACGACGTCATTGAGCCCATGGCCAAATCTTTGCTGGAGGATACTATCGAAAAACATGTGAGAGTCAGCTGTAGTCTCACATATGAGATGTTTTTGCTATCTCTGCCAATAGCGCTACTGTAGACAAGTTTATACAAGTAATTGGTTAATTGTTCTAGCTGCCTTGACGAGCTGTGGTCAGTCCATCAGGGCGGGGTAAGACCGTAGGAATACTGAATGATCTACTCCCTCCAGAAGGGGAGGTGGATATCCCCAGTCTTCACCATTCTTGGCATATCTGCAGGCCTCTCAGTTTATCTCATAATCACTGTTCCCATCTGATTCTCTTGTTCCAAATGGGCATAAAATTCTGTTTGTGCAGAAAGCTGACTCTTTAATTTTTCAAACTGACACTGGCACTTTGAATGGTTCACTGCATGGGCTCTGTTTTCTTTGCCTGGCACAGGACTCTGAGAGCAACCGGTTGCTTTATACTTGTTTTGACCCACCTCCCTATTTTCTGCATATAAACTGATGTTTTCCCAGGTACCATCAGTTCTGAGGAAGGATCACCGGACCCAAAACTTTAACTCTATTTTGTTTCTTTACAGATGCTGCCAGACCTGCTGAGCTTTTCCAGCAACTTTGTTTTTCTTCCTGAATTATAGCATCCGTAGTTCTTTTGGATTTGGTATTCTGGTTTTCATGTTTCTTGTTCACCTCATCCATGGCATTTTGGTGCTGTGTCTTGATCGCTAATCATACGCCCCATCTCCTGTCACACTCTATTGCACTGGGCACCACATGCATCTGGTTCCGCTGCTCCTGCCTTGCTGCTTTGACTCTCACTTTCACCAGTTCCTGTTTCCTCCAGCTCCGTACTTGCATTCACCTTCTCTCATTCTCTACCTCTCAGCCCCTTCATGTATCTGGGTATCGCTATCGCCTTGCTGAGATTTAAAGCATGCTTCCCTTCCATTTTCTCTGCCTCCTCCAAGCATCTTTGTCCCACAGATTTTGGACCAGATATTTGCTCACTGCAATGGTTGACCCACCTGCACTATTTTTTATTAATATTCTTTCTTAGTACGTCTTCCCACTCTGGGCACTGTGCCAATTCTTCTACATTTTTCCTTTCAATTTACTGCTCTCTGTCTGCCTGTCTGTCTGTCTGTCTGTCTCTCTCTCTCTCTCTCTCTCTCTCTCTCTCTCTCTCTCTCTGTTTTCTCTCTTGCGGGACCCTGACCCTATATTAGCTGCTTTTTCACTTCTCTCTAACTCTGGGTCTCCAACCCTTTTCCCTGTAGTTTACCTCATGGATCCCTGACCCTACTCTAGCTTCTCTGTATGCTCGTGGGTCCCTGGCCCAATGTCTAGATTCTCACCATCTTGTGTATTTGACTTCCTTGACTCTGCTTTCTATAGGTCCTCAACCCTGTAGCAAATCTGGCTCTTTGGCGTCACGTTATGAGCACTTAGTTTATGGCCTGATCACTGATTGTCCTTCACTCTCTTTCACCCACTTGAAACCTGGCTGTCAAGTGAGAACAGTTTCCCTTTTATTCAGGCTCAGGCTGGATGTCTGACAATTCAAAGTTGTTGGGGTTTGATTTTTAAGGTTATACGAACACTTCTAATCAAAGCCCTATTCAAGGAAGGAAATGTTGCCATGTTTGGACAGTTCAACCAATTTATGTATTAAAAACACTTCACCAAAGTGCTGTTGTCAGTTTGTAGTTCAACTCAATTTTATTAACAAAATATTCCTTCGTAAAAATACCACATGAGCATTTCTGAAATTCCTACACTATTTATTCTGTATCTGCCTCAATCGTCTGAGGAAGAATGTTACCCGTAATGACCCATGTTTTTGTGCTGGGCCAGAATCTCTTTCCTCTCTGGTGTAGGACTGGGGCTCTTCCATGAAGGTGGATCTCGCAGGTCAGGATGGATCTTTTGAAAACAACAAACGCTGGAGATTATGGCAGGTCAGACACATTCATGGAGAGAGACCAAGCTGAAGTTTCAAGACTAAATAATTAAATTTTGAGATAAAAGTGCAGTGTGGAGGGGGCAGCATTAATGCTATAGTTGGGGGTGGTGGTGGCAGTGGATGCTGGGTTGTAGAGTGCTAGGAGAAATAGGATGTTGATTGTTCAGATTAAGTGATGGGAATGTAAGAATGGCAGAACATTGTTGTGTCTAACTGCCAGACATGAAATAACAGACAGTCCCACTGGGGTGGGGGGATGGAAGAGAGGAAATAGTGTCAGACAATGTAATAAGTGAAGCTAAAAAAAAGGGAGGGTATGGGAGTAGGTTCACAATTTGAAGGTTTTGAACGCAATATTTAGTCCAGAAGATTACTGCTGTTCTGTTCACAATCTCAAATATACTTTCCTATCTGGTCCGCATATCCCTAAACTCACTTGTCAATCAAAAGCCTATGTAGATCAGCCTTGAATAAATTGAATGATCCTACCTCCACTGTTTGCTACACAAGAAAGCAGGATCTTTTTGTTGTTAAACTATGTCCCCTAGTTCTTATTCACCTCCTATATCCACCCTATCAAGTTCCCTCAAGATCTTACGTATTTCAATATGATATCTCTCATAAACTACCCAGAGCACGGGTTTAACCTCTGCAGCCTTTCTTGACAAGACCAGGGTTATAACAACCTGGAAGTGCTCAGCAGATGAAGCTGCATCTGTGGATATTGGAAGAGAGGGTGAGCATAATAGTGAAACTGAAAAGATGTCTGCCTAAAACAGTAACCCTACATTTCAGTCTCCACAAATGGTCCTGGATGTTTCTATTTTTATTTTCAACATCTGTAGTATTTCACTCTTTTGGGATTATTATAAAGCCAGGGGTATTACCTGGTGGTGAGACAGGTGTGGTTTCACAACAAAGGCAAGGAGGTTTTCTATCTCTCAGGGTTGTTGACTTTGAAATAGTAGATGTGAAGTCATTGAACGTTTTTAAGATACAGGTGGAAATATTTGCTAGAAGGAGTTTGGGGATAGATGGGAATGTGCAATTTGAAGCATGAATAGATCAGCCAACATCCTCTTAAACAGCAGAGACAGGGTTTGGGGAGCTGAATGGTCTACTTCTGCCCCTATTTTGGATGTTTGTATGACACAGAGTAGTGGAACTCTAGACACTGTTTCATGATTTGAAGAAATTAAAACTTTGGTTATGAGAAGTAAAGCCACTGTAAAAGTTGAGAAACTAGAAAGCTGAGGAAAGACAAAAATGAAACTTTGAAGGTTCTATCTTACTTCAAACTTGAATTCAGTAATTAAACTTTAAAACTGCATTATGCCAGAGAGAAATAGTTTCACAACATTGACATCAAACTGAGTCATGACTAAAGTTACAGCTACAAAATTGAACAAAAACCAAACAATTCATCCCACAATTAGCGCGTTCTAAGTTAATGAAACAAAATCCACTCTTGGAAAAACAATGTACGTTGAAATAAAGGAACAGAAAAACATTGCAATCCACCTTAACCCCCAAGCACTAGAGGCCAAATGAGAAAATAGTACATTGCACCACCTCCCTGACGTGTTTCAACCTCTGGATAATTTTGCTGGGGGCAAGATCAAACCAGTATTGGCAATCTGCACCAGCAGGACACATAAATGCCTGCTTGAGGACAAAATTGATCCAACTACCAGGATCACTGGGCATTAGATAACCCTTCTGCTGAGGGCAAAGTCCAGTAGGTACCTGAAACTGACCTCTCTGACCAGGCCAGGCTCTTCCCATGTCTCTTTCCAATCCTGAAGCCATGGACTCAAAGAAGCATAGCGAGGTGAGTCAAGGACTCACTAATGATGGCCTGACAGCTGTCAGCATGCTTTGTTTTTAACCTTGCTGAATATTCAGACAGCACCTCCATTTTGAGACGCCCTGCCTTTCCTCTGTCCGGATCTGAAGGTCTCACTTCTCCCAAAAGGCCTGCCAGCCAGCTGGCTGATCTGGGGTGCAGGCTTTCTGATTGAATCTTTCACCTGAGGAACCATAGCCAACGAACAAAAAAATAGTTAATTAGGGACCACGTGGAATAGATCACTGTCGAGCAATCTGACAACTTGCATAGGACCCAGACACTCTCACTCTGTCCTGAGATCAAAAGGCCACATTTGTACAAAAATGCAGCCATTACTTTTATTTTGCACAGCGTCTGTGCTATCTACGCCTATGAGACGGGCAGTGAATACTTTCTATTGTTTGCTGAACTCAGTTTAAATGTGTTGTAAATTCTGCATCGATCACAGAAAGATTTGATTGGTTACACATAGAGAAGATATTGTCATTTGAAGGGAAACCAAAATGGGGAACCACAAATATATGATGGTCACAATATATCCAGTAGGAAATTCCGGAAAAACCTCTTTACCTAAGGAAAGCAAAGAATGTGAAACTTGGGAATTTAGATTTTAAAGGAGAAGTAGATGTGTAGTTTCAGTTCTGCACAAAGCATTTTAAAAAGAGGTCAGAAAGTCATTTGGAGCTACACAATTTCCAAGAAAGCATGTGATTTTTATTACATGCTGACCAAGTTTCCTGTAATGTTAACTGATAAAGTGTTTGCAGGGTTAAACTGTTGAAACAGACTCGGAGCCGCTACTGATCTGAGTTCAATTCAGAATCAGATTCAAGAGAACAGTTTCACTCAACAGGAGTATAGTTTGTGAAGTCTGTGAGAATAGTATAGATGTTTAAGCTCCGAACTGAACTAAAATTTAAGTAATTGGAACTGGAAGGAGGTCTCTAGCCCAACAAACCTAGAAACAGTCAGTTAAATAAATTAACAAAAAGATTTAAGATAGGAGTATTGAAGTTAAGATACCAGTATCTTGTAAAGAATTGAGTATCTGTAAAGGATACTGTTGGATAACAAGTTAGAACTTTGTTTTCTTTGCTTTCTATGTTAAGACTTCGTAAATTGTCATGTTGTTTTGTTTATTGATTTCTTTTGCACAATAAGATTGTGTCATTTAATTTAAAAAATTGGCAGCCTGGTATGAATACATTTAGTGACCGTCACAGCAACCAACTGCAAAAATTAGACTTATGATCTGTCAAGCCATATTTCACTCTCGGATCTATCTTTTCAAGTATTACTTGAGATCATAGCATTTTAGCTTAAGAATGAAAAACAACAAATAGTCTGCGTAAATTTATCGGGAAGCTAGATACGCATATGAGGGAACAAGGTATAGAGGATATTCTGATAGTTCTAGATGAAAGTAGGTAGGAAATGTCAGCATATACCAGTTGAGCTGAGTGTCAGCTGGACCTCAAGTATATCCACGTAATGGGGCAACTTCAAGACTGACAATTTTTATTTACATTCTTAGAACTCCTCTATATCAATAAATGGAGGGCTACTGATTAAATACGTATGAATATTATAACAATGTATATTAAGAATATAGCGTGTTGTGGTTACTCTTCTTCTTCCTCAGTACCTGGCAGAATTCCAGCATCGTCCATCAGGAGTTCATCCACAGAGGATACGGCATTTTTGGAATGGAATGAACCACAGGAGACTAATGGTGTTATCACACAGTATGAGGTAATTATTGTGATAAGTAGCTGGTCAACATTAGAGCAAAAGATTATTGGTCACATAGATAATAGAAAAGTCATTTGCAAATTGCAAAGTCATTCAAAGATTCTCCTAATCAGATTCTATCAACAGAACAAATTGTGAATGAATGCTCAGGTGTATGGATGATTTGTGTTCTCGTTTTCCTCTCAGCGTTTCCAGACCACATATCTCCAACTGGCATCCAAATTCTGTCCAATCCTTAGAAGCAGAACCATTATAGTAACGAATGTAACAGTGCTTTAGTTTTGCTCTTTCACTCTAGGCCTGGGCATATATATAACAGTGCAGCTATGATCAGCAGTTTGTTGAAATGATGGAATGTAGACCTGAAGACAGATGTTCACAATAGTTGTGACAAAATACTGTTTGCTTGATACCTCACTAAGTGAGAATGTTTGATGCATGCTCATTTTGTTACAAACGCCATCACTGAACATCACTCAAGTTTCACCAAATACATGTTACCCACACTGAGTTAGCCGTTAGTTTCTTCCTTAAGCTAGAAGAGTAGACATTTCAATCTTTCTTGTAGTGATTGCAACGGAGTAAGCCAGGTAGACCTCATAGAATATGAGTTCCCTGATTGGGGCTGTTATGCTGATCTAATCAGGGAGCCCTGGCTGACAGGTCTAAACTGGAGTGTCAGAGGTTCTGCACACTCTGAAAGCTGACTCTGTGGAATCTGTACCAGGGTCAAGGACTCCCCACATGTTAAAAAAAGGGTAACTTGGTTAAGGGATACCAGACTCCATGAAATTATTTCACTTCCCTGTTTCCATATTTCCTCATACCTCTCCCTTTTGCTCTGTCTCAGGCCACAAACTTCTGATACTGTGTTGCAGACTTCTGGCCTTTCACTGCAATCACCAGCAAACAGTCCTGTTGGCAGATACACTTTGAGAATATTCCCTAATTGTACAATGGAAATGTTGCATAACTTAAAGCAGTAGTTTGGTAAATTTTCAACCATCAGTGAGCTAGTTTGGTATTCACACTGAGTGATTTATGTAAGCTGAAATCAGATTACAGAACATTATATGCCATACTAATGAGTTTGTACATGTATCTTTCATCTATTAAGTATAATTTTCTAACTGCACATTATATAAATTAAAGACTGAAGGAATTTTATTAATCTGTTTCTTAACAATTTAGTTTATGTTTTTATTACTCAACAATGCTAAGTAATGAAAAGAGAAAGTGCGAGAGAATCTCAGCAGGTCTGGTAGTATCTGTGGTAAGACAAAAAGAGTTAATGTTTCAAGTCTGATATGATTCCTCTTCAGAGCTGAAAGGAGCTGGAAAATATTGACTTTTATTTTGTTGACAGAGGGGGAGGAGGAGCTATTGGAGGGTTGAGGAAGTTGAGGGTGCCAAGTGCAAAAGACAAAGGGACTGCAGAATGTACACAAAAGATGCATAGTATAAATAAGTATAAATTTGTTAGTAGTGAAATGGAGAAAATGGATCCTCTCTGCTCAGAGTAAAGCCGTCTGTCCTGAAGAAACGTAATACCTGAAATGTTGACTGCTCCTTTCCTCCAGATGCTGCCAGGCCTGCTATATTCTTCCAGGCACAAATAATACATGGTTGGGGCAGAGGCGTCATGGTCCTATACAATTGGAAGACAGAGGTCACACTCTGAAATTAAACTCAATGTTGAGTCTAGGGGACTGAAGCAGAAAATGAGGTATCACTCCTCCAGCTTGGCTTGAGCTTCAGCGGAACACTGTAATTGCGTGGATGGAAGTAATAGTATGGAAGCAACTGGTTTATTGAAACAGAAGTAACTGGAAGTTTAGGGTCATTTTTACAGATAGATCAGTGATGTTCTCCAAAGTGCCGATCTAGTCTGTGTTTAGTCTTGCCAATGCAAACAAGACTGCATTGTTAACAGCAAAATGATAGTCTAGATTGATAGAGGTACAAGTAAAATTCTGCTTCACTTGGAATGCATTTGAGGCCTTGGACAGTGAGGAGACATGAGGTGAAAGAGCAAATGCCACAGCTTCTGCAGTTGCATTGGAGTTGCCTGGTGGGGTGGTTATAGGAGTGATGGAGCAGTGAACCAGGGTGTTGTGGAGGGAATAGTCTTGGTGGAGCACGGAAAGACGGTAGAGGCAGATATGTTTGGTGGTAGTCTCTTGCTGGAAGTGGTGAAAATGGCAGAGGATGGTCAGAGACCAACAGGATGGAAAGTAAGTGCTGTTGTACTGAGTGGGAAAGAAAGGGTATTGGAGGAAATCCTTAGTTGAGAAAAAAAGGGCGACATGTTGGAGGTGCCCCAAAGCAATGGCAGAGAGAATCTAGTAGAATGAATGGAACCATTACAGAAAGCAGGGTGTGAAGATGTAAGTCAAGCCAACTTTGGGTGTCTCCAGTCACTCAAACAGTGTTCTACCACTATCTTTTGTGTCCTATTACTAAGCCAGTTTCCGATCCATTTCGCCAAGTTTCCTTCAATTCCATGTGCTTTAATCTTCTCAATCAATCTCTCATGTTGGACCATCAAAAGCTTTGCTACAATCCAAATAAACTGTATCAACTGAACTTCTCTCATCAACACCCTCAATCACATTTCAAAAAATTCTAATAAATTTGTTAGGCCTGACCTCCTTCTGTCAAAGCTGTGCTGACTATTTCTAATTACCCCAACCTTTCCAAGTGGGTATTAATTCGTCCTTTCAGAATTTTCTCCAATAGTTTCATTACCACTGACTTAACAGTCAGCAGTCTGTAATTTCCTGGCGTATCTCTACCACCCTTCTTCAAAAGTGGAACTATATTCGCTGTCACCTAGTCATCTGGCACTTACCCTGTGGCCAGACAGGAAATAAAAACTTGTGTCAGAGCCCCTGCAATTTCCTGCCTCACTTCCTACAGCAGCCCGGGATGCAATTCAGCCAGGCCAGGGAATTTGCCTGTTTTTCAGCCCAACAGATCCTCCAATACCTGCCCATTTCTGATGTTAAACTGTGCAAGTTCCTCATAGTCTATTTTCCTGAATTCCATACCTATATTCTCCTTTTCCAGACTGAAGAAAGGTCTTTCATTCAACACCCTTCCAATATTGATAATATTGATTTGATTTGATTTAATGTAGTCACATCTACTTAAGTACAGTGAAAATTTTGTTTTGTAAGCAGTGCAGGTAGATCATAGCAAATAAGGACATACAGATCATAGGGTGCTTAGACAGTGAGGTGTATAAGTTTATGGCTGTACAGGAGGAGCACAAAGCAAGATCAACATTAGTGAGATCTACATTATTCGAAGTTAGAGAGGTCCATTCATCAGTTTAATGACAGCAGGGAAGAAGCTGTTCTTGAACCTGTGTTCAAACTTCTGTATCTTCTGCCTGACGGAAGAGGTTGGGAGAGAATATTACCAAAGTGGGAGGGTTTTGATGATGTTGATAGCCTTTCTGCAGCAATGAGAAGTGTAAATAGAGTCCATGATGGTCTGGGCTGTGCACACAACTCTCTGATGTTTCTTACGGTCCTGGACAGAGCAGTTGTCATATCAGGCTTTTACATACGTGGATAGAATGCTTCCTGTGGTGCATCTGTAAAAGTTGGTGAGAGTCCTTATGGACATGCTGAACTTCCTAAGCCTCCTGAGGCAGAAGAGATGTTGGTGTGCCTTCTTGACCGTCACATTTACATGGGAGAACCAGGACAGATTGTTGGTTATCATACTCCTCGGAACTCGATGCTCTCGACCCTCTCCACCTCAGCTCTGTTGATGTAGATAGGGGCATGTCCTCCTCCTTTCCTCCTGAAGTCAATGATCAGTTTTTTAGTTTTACTGATATTGAGAGAGAGATTATTGTCATTGCACCATGACACCAAGCACTCTACCTCCTTCCTGTATTCTGACTCAATGTTTTTGATATCCATCCTATCACAGTGGTGTCATCAGCAAGTTTGTAGATGGTGTTTGTATGGAATTTGGCCACACAGTCATGGGAGTACAGGCAGTACAGTAGGGGGCTGAGATTGCATCCTTGAGGGACGCCAGTGTTGATGATTATCATGGAGATGGTGCTGTTGTCTATCTTCACTGATTGTGGTCTGTGGGTCAGGAAGCTGAGGATCCATTTGCAGAGGGCGGAGCCAAGACCTAGTTCTCAGAGTTTTGGGATTAGTCTGGTAGGGATTATGATGTTGAAGGTGGAACTGTAGGAGCCTGACATAGAAGTCCTTGTTAACCAGGTATTTCAGGGATGAGTGTAGGGCTAGGGGAATGGCATCTGCTGTGGACCAATTTTGTCAGTAAGCAAATTTGAGGGGATTGAGGCAGGCTGGGAGGCTGGAGTTAATGTGAGCCATGACCAGTATTGTACGGCTTCACACGCAGTTTTCCCCCTTGGTACCTAATGGTCCCTATTCTTTCCCTGCTTAACCTCTTCCCATTAAAGTATTTATAAAATATTTTAGGATTCTGCCTAACCCTGTTTGCATGTCCTTTCTCAAGGTTCCTTTTGAGCTTCTAATTGCTTTCTTAAGTTCCCCTTCTCCACTTCCTGAATTTCTCCAGACCTGTAGCTGAATTGCTCCCATTGGACTTGCGAAAAGCTATACTCTTCCTTCATCCAGTCCTGATTTGTCCTTTTCATCCAGGGTTCTCTGAACTTAATGCTCCTGCATTTCCCTCTAAGAGTACATGTTGAACCTGTATTCTGCCCAGCTCCTTTTTGAATGTCCCCCCAATTCTCCACTGCAGCCTTACCCATTAGAACTGCCCTGTCTGCTGTGGCAATATCCCGCTTTATTTTAATAAAATCTGCTTTCCCCAATCTGAAGCCATCTTTTGCAGGCCATTTTTTTCCTCGTTCAGAACAAATTTGAACCGAACTGTGTTGTGATTGCCATCACCTAAATCTTCCCTCACTGCCACATCAAACAGTTTTCTGGCTTCTTTCCCCAGAACCTGATCCAGCGTTATGCTGTTGGGCTTTTTGGTACAAATACCTCCCCTGGATACATTTCAAGAAATCCACCCCCTCTAAATCCTTAACACTATGACTATCCCAATTATGTTGGGAAAGTTGAAATCCCCAGTATAGTTACCCGATTGTCACTCTTACACACTTCTGTGAACTGTCTACACATTTGCTCCCCTTCCTTGCTGAGTCTTTGGGAGCTTATAATATATTCCCTGTAAAGTAGCTGCCCTCTTAACATTCCTAAGTTGTACACACAAGCCTCGTTCGAGGGCCCTTCCAAGGTCAACACACAGGCTCACTGATTAGCACTACTGCCTCACAGCACCAGGGACCCATTTTTGATTCCAGCCTCAGGCGACTATGTGAAATTTACATATTTTCCCTGTGTCTGCATGGGCTTCCTCCCATAGTCCAAGGATCTGCAGGTTTTGTAGATTTACCATGTTAAATTGCCCATGGCGTCCAGGGATATGCAGGTTGGATGGATTAACCATGGGAAATGAAGGGTTACAGAGATAGGG
The DNA here is from genome assembly GCF_030684315.1 of Stegostoma tigrinum. Lineage (NCBI taxonomy): Eukaryota > Metazoa > Chordata > Chondrichthyes > Orectolobiformes > Stegostomatidae > Stegostoma > Stegostoma tigrinum. Next base: position 37,803,179 of record NC_081377.1, on the reverse strand, counting down.
TAGGTGCTGGGTCTGGGTAGGATGCTTGTCACGGGGTTGGTGTGAACTCAATGGCTTGAGTGGCTTGATTCCACACTGTAGGGATTCTGTAAATATCTTTTTTATTATAACAATTGACTCCTTAAGTAATAGTGCTACACCACCACCCTTTTTACACCCTCCTCTGTCATGCCTAAAGATCCTATACCCAGGAATGTTGAGTTGTGTCTCCAGCCCTTCCCTCAACCATGTTTCTGCGATGGCAGCAATGTCATTTTATTATTATCATGTGTCAATCCATGCCATTAATTCATCATTCTTACCTGTAACACTCCTAGCATTGAAGACCATCAGTCTTGCCTTACTCTTATGACACTCAACATAACTGAACTCACTATGACTTGGTTCCTTGTTTGTCGTGCCATGTGTCTGTTTCATCGATATTGTGTCCCCTTCCTCTCCAGACTCCTTCTAGTGCTGGTAGACCTACCTGCAAGGATTTTGGTCCCATTGTGGCTCAGGTGCAGACCTTCATGTTTACATGTCCCACATTCTCCAAAATCGGTCCCAGTGAGCCTGAAGTCTAAAATCCTTCCTTTTGGACCAACTGTTGTGCCATGCATTCATCTGCCCTATTATTCTGTTGAATAATATTGGACCAGGAATAATCCAGAGATTACAACCATTGAGGTCCAGGGAGGGAACACACCATCCTAGTGTCATGTCTTCGGCCACAGAAACACATGCCTGCTCCCCTGACTAAAGAATCCCCTATCACGATTGCTCTTCCTTTATTCTTCCTCGTCTCCTGTACAGTCAGGCCACTTGTCTGCCAGGAGCTTGGCTCTGACTACATTTCTCCAAGGTACCAGCACCTCCATCAGTTTCCAACCTGATTAGTGATTGGGTTAGTGAGAATGTTCTGACAAAGGGTCATTGGAGTTGAAATCTTAACTTGTTCTTCTCTTTACAGTAGCTGCCAGGCCTGCTGAGTTTCTCACATGCTTTTTTTTTCATATTCAGAAGTGTTCTTACACGTAATTGAATGTTTTTTCCATCACCAGATCACCTGTTGTTTATCTTTTTCATCTATGAAACACCACTAGCAAATCACCTATGTTTTCCAATTGATTTATTTACAAACAAAGCCTATTAAGTGGTGATGCAAGCCATCAAAGATGAGGGAGAGTGAAGGAGAGGAGAAGGAGCCTAAATCAAAATGGAGCTCGAAAGGGTGTCCAGCACTTCCTGTTTATGTTTCAGATATCCAGAACACACAGCTCTTCATTTTTATATTAGAGAAATTAAGACAGCAGATGTCATATCAACAGTTCTGAATGAAGATATCAAGTGCTTGTAAAAGGCTTTTAGAGAAAGATAGAGAAGTCCAGATGGATGTGATGTGTTGGAGATGGGTGAAAGGGCCTGCAAGGCTAGAAATGGACCCCTGTCCAGAGAAGTAGTCACAGAGAAGAAGGTAATGGAAGAAGACTTCAATGTCACACCCTGCTGAACTTTCATTGAGGTGGGGTCGTAAAGGGCTGAAACTTAGTCCTTTGCTAAACATAGATTGTTCAGCATCAGAAAGGGAAAGGTCCATAGGTACAGTGAATACAAGGCAAGAGGTGATATTAAAAGGAGGATGGAATTGGAGGGAAAGGGAAGGGAGAGATAAATTAGGAGATATTTGTCCTGTGAGCTATTTGGAGCTTGCATTTCATAACACCTGAAAAGGATCAAAGCACCAAATGTTAAAACATCAAATGAGGTGAAAAATGAAATGAAAGTAGTGACCAGAACAGCATTGAGGTAGTGTGAAGCGGTGCTGATGAAGAGGAACCAGAACAGCATTGAGGTAGTGTGAAGCGGTGCTGATGAAGAGGAACCAGAACAGCATTGAGGTAGTGTGAAGCGGTGCTGATGAAGAGGAACCAGAACAGCATTGAGGTAGTGTGAAGCGGTGCTGATGAAGAGGAACCAGAACAGCATTGAGGTAGTGTGAAGCGGTGCTGATGAAGAGGAACCAGAACAGCATTGAGGTAGTTTGAAGCGGTGCTGATGAAGAGGAACCAGAACAATATTGAGGTAGTGTGAAGCGGTGCTGATGAAGAGGGTCCAGAACAATATTGAGATAGTGTGAGGTGGTGCTGATGAAGAGACAGGTTGAGAATGCGCATGTGGTGGTGCATGACGATGAGTAAGGATCTTGGGATGCAGCAGGAACAGCTGCGTGAGGAGCATTGTATGTCAGGAAGATACCTATAATTTGGGTGGATTCTGAACATGAAGGATTCTATTGGAATTCGTGCAGTGTAATGTAGAGCTGGGAAGAGTCACTGAGGAATTAAATACGGATATGAACTGGGTTTTGGAAACACTTTATTGAACACTAGAAGAGAAATTAAATGAAATGAAGTTGAACAAACCAACAGACTAAAACAGAATTATGACCAGAGAAAAGAGCAAAACTTCCTCAAGGTGGGTATACCTGGAAGAAGAGTGAATATGAATTAATAAGTTAAATTAAAGAAATTTCTACAGATGCTTAATATTTGAAATATAAAGAGAAAATGCTGTGACAGGGCAGAGGGCAGGCGAGATTAAATGGCAAAAGTTCACAAAAGCTAAGGGAGTGGTAATATGCAAGGTAAAATAAAACTAAAGGTGTGCCAAGATGAGATGTAAATAGCTGGACAGCAGGTAACCAAATGAAATTTTAAAGAGATTAAGGAAAAAAAACAAGAGAAAGAGTCTGAACTCGACATTTAGTTCAACAATTTTAGATCATAATCTCTGCTCCCATGTTTTTCATGTTTGCTGGTTCACTTTTTTTTATTATTTTCTCCAAAACAGTTCAAAAGCTAAAAAGCTATGAAACCTTGGCTTGACCTCAACTGGTACTTTAGGAATGAATGAATTTCAATAATTACAGAAAAAATCTCAGTTAATGGGGTTCTAAAGATAAGGGATTTTGGCTATTTGGTTAATGTGGAGAGGCTGGAGTTGTTTTTCTTCGGGAAGAATGGGGAGGATAAGATAGCAGTATTCAAAATCATGTGCAGACTTGGCAAAGTGCATAGTGGGTACTTATTCCCCTTGATGAAAGGGGTGAGATCTAGGAAACAGAGATTTAGTGATTGGCAAAAGGAACACCGATGATTTCAAGAAAACATCTTTCATATTACAAGTGATTAGATTCTGGAATGTGTCTCCTGATGCTTTGATGATCACAGATCAATCATGGCTTTCAAAAGGGAATTTCACAAGCACCTAAAGAGAAAAGAAAATTGCAGGGTCATAGGGAAAAGGCATGCAAAAGGAATGAGGCTAGCTAAATTGCTGTTGTGGAAAACAGATATAGACATGACAAGCAGAATGGCCTCATGGTGTAACCATTGTACAATTTAATTATTTTTGGGTACTATGAGTTGAACAGGTGTACAATGAAACATGAAAAATGATAGTTTATAAAGCACAACTATGTGTCTAGTTAAAATGTTTTCTGTTCATCAGGTAAGCTATCAATGCACCAAATCCTCTGACCCAGCAGTGATTGTACCCTGTCCAAAGAAAACTCTCTTGAAACCCAGGACTGAGACCAACCACAAGTTTAAGAATTTGGAACCGGGCACTACTTATCGTTTCTCAATTAGGGCATCCACTGTCAAAGGATTTGGCTTGAGAGTATTTTCTATGATCACCACAAACATAAAAGGTAAGAGGTCCAATGTGGTGGCTGCAGTAATGATACATAAAAATTTGTAATAAAGCTCTGTAGTATATTATTGTTGGAAACTTGGATCCTAAAGAAGAAATAAAAGTGTTTTTGGTCTTCAGTTCTGTAACAGTGATTTCATCTAAAGATCAGAAACTTTTTTTGCTGCTGGTCAAAACAACATTTTCAAAAACTTGTGAGGTAAATGATTAAACAGGCTACCTGCTGAGATCATTGCCGATTTTTTTCACAAAGTTGAGCTTTTATTTCAGAGAAAGAGAGGCTACAGGCCAAAAACAATTTAGAAGAAAAGATCTATAGCAGCAAGTATGCTGCTTAGCAGTCCAAAGCACTCAAAGTAGCTGGAGGAATCCCTGACGTTTTTTATTAGCATTCATAAAGAGAAGTCAATGGGTCAGTCTATGCCCTTGTGACCTGGGAAGAAGCAGAGAGAATCACATTTGATGGAAGTGAAGAAATTTACAAAAAGTTGAACTTGCACGCACAGCAGTTAAGTAGGAAGTTAAAAAGTGAAGATAGTGATGAATGCTTATAAGGGAAATTTCAGGGGAAAAGGAGTTGAATCTTTCTTTTTGCTGTTTATAAAACGATCTTTTCAAATTGTCATATATAGGTTTGCTTTCTTACTTTTGCTGTAATAAACTTGTGTTATTTTGTTAAAGGAACGTTAGTAACTTTCTTGTGAATATTGAATTGAATTAGCTTTATTGTCACATATGTTCAAATGAGTGCAGTTAAAAGTTTGCAGTCGCCATATTACAGCACCATTCTGGATTCAAAGGTACCTATGTACAGATACTTAAGATCAAATTCTTAGGAAACAAAAAAAATTGGTAAAGTTAAGAAATAAATAGTTCAGCATTATAGGTCATAAGAATGAGTTAGAAACATCGAGAAGTAAAATGTTCAGAATATTAGTCTTTCTGACCCAGTCCATGCGGGCACCTGGGCTTAAGGGAGATCTCGCCGCCACTTTGCCAGAACCCACTTAGGCACCATCTGTTTGTCACTGGGCCCACTTCACTGATACTGTGGAACCCACACTCAGCCCACAACCAAGATTCCCTGTCTCCATTGCTAAGCCAGGCCACGAGTCCCATTTCAGCTGCAAATGTTGAAGGTGGGTATAGGAAGAGCAGGACTTGATGTCAAGCCCAGGGGCAGCAGCTGGTTGAAATGGAAGATGACAAGCCTATGAGATTTTGCAGCCGCAGGGCCCTCAAGATGTGTGCAGTCTATAAGGCCACCAAGGTTTCTTGACCCCAACTCCATTTCCAGGGGAATGAGTGAGGCTCAGTATTGGTGTAGGCTCCATACGTCACAGGATGCTACAATAGAACTATACCCATTGCTGGACCAGGACATGAGGACTGCAGGAGTGGGAGGCTATCCGCTCCCAGTGGCTGTGAACGTGACAGGCTCTTTGAACTTCCAGCTTCTTCCAGAGAGCAACAGATGACCTGCGATGGATCTCCCAGTCATGTACCCATAAATACATCCGCACTGTGACTTTGGCTGGTTTAATCTCTGCCATGCCACAACTTTTCATTTTCCTTTCAATGATGAAGTCAGTGCTGGAGGAAGTAGGAATCAGAAACATAGCTGGATTCCCCCAGACACATGGTGCTGTAGACAGGATTTACATGCATTTGGAAAAACAAGTACTAATTAGGGATAATCAGCATGGCTTTGTGTGGGAAATCATGACACACTAACTTGATTGGGATTTTTTGAAGAGGTGACAAAGAAGATTGATGAAGTCAGAGCAGTAGATGTTGTCTTTGTGGGCTTTAGTTGGGTGTTTGACAAGATCCCACCCAGTTGACTGGTTAGCAAGTTTAGATCACGTGAAATCCAGGGGAATCATATTTTCTATGCTCTCATTAGGCATCATCTTTAATAACTTTAAGGTGCTCAGGTAATAGTGAGATTACATGGGAGAATTAGCCCATATACTGTGTCAGGCTTTCCATAAAGTTTACCCTGTAGATTTCCACCAGTTCTTATCTTTCCCACCCTAGCCGGTACCTTTGACTACTGATGTACTGCAAGAATGGTTTTAGGACAGGATCAATTGTTCACATATTGATACTCCTTTTGTGATGTAGTGATACTACATCTTCCTGTACCTGTATGTGTAATTTGAGTTGGTTCCTTACAGCTGACATAGCTTCCATTCATACAGTTTACAGTTGCATTAAATCTGAACTGTGCTTCTTCTGTCTCATATATCAGAGGACAACAATGACTGAAGTGACTGCTATATTACATCTATCTAAAGACTTAGTGTATCACCTCCTATCTCGACTGCATATGCTGGGATATTATAGTACATCATGTAACACTATTCCACAATTATCCCAATATTCTCCATTCTATATATTGTCTTAGAGGGTGTTGATCCTGGTATAACAGGAATTGTCAGAACAATGTCAGTTAGCATATTATCACACAATTAATCTTATTTACATCTGTTAAACTCTTGAGCTGGCAGCCAGTGAGGCCATGCTCTCTGTTCTGTAACAGGTTTAATGAGTGCACGTTACTCATCCATAGGAGTGTCTCAGCCTCATTATTGTATCTCAGGTTTTCTCTCATTTCCCAAGTATCCATGATCTATGGATATTGCAGACATCATTTCTTATTACATCATTTGAGACACTTTTCTAAAGTTCAATTTCTAATGAAACATAATTCCCAGAATGTTGATAACGGGGGATTTGACTGCAGTGGTCATGCATTGAATGTCAGGGGGCAACTCTTAGATTCTCTCTTGTTAGACATGGTTATCACCTTACATTTTTCACCTGTGAATGTTACTTGACATTTATCAGCCCCAGCCAGGATACTATCCAGGTCTTGCTGTGTTAGGACACAAGCCACTTCAAATACTGAAGTGAATGGTGTTGAACATTTTGCTATCATCAGCAAACATCCCTACATTTTATCTTATGATGGTGGGGACGTGATTGATGAAGCAACTGAAGTTGGTTGGGCCTTGGACACTACCCCGAGGAACTCCGGTAATGCTGTCCTGGGACTGAGATAATTGACCTCCAACAAAATATGGCAATCTTCCTTTGTGCAAAATATGACTCCAACCAGCAGAGAATTTTCCCATCAATTCTCTTTGACTTCAGTTTTGCCAGGATTCTTTGATGCCATACAGTTAAATGTTATCTTGCTGCCAAGGGCAATTACTCTCATCTCACCAGTGGAATTCAGATCCTTTGGCAGTGTTTGGATCAAGGATGTAATTAGGTCAGGAAATAAGTGTCCCTGCTGAATCCAAAACGGACGTCAGTAAACAGGTTATTACAGAACAAGTTAAGATAATAAAGTGTGAAGCTGGATGAACATAGCAGGCCAAGCAGCATCTCAGGAGCACAAAAGCTGACGTTTCGGGCCTAGACCCTTCATCAGAGGTCTAGGCCCGAAACGTCAGCTTTTGTGCTCCTGAGATGCTGCTTGGCCTGCTGTGTTCATCCAGCTTCATATTTTATTATCTTGGATTCTCGAGCATCTGCAGTTCCTGTTATCTCTGATTACAGTCCAAGTGCTGCTTGATAGCACAGCTGATAACTTCTTCCATCACTTTATTGATGGTCAAGCTGAGACTGAGTAGGGGGTAATTTTCTGGATTGGATTTGCATTGGCCTGGATTTTTATGGTCAGAACATTCCTGGGCAATTTTGCAAATAGTTGATTGAATGCCATTGTTGTAGCTGTACTGGAACAGAATGGCTAAGAGCACAGCTTGATCTGGAGCATAAGTCTTCAGTACTATTAGCGCAGTATCCATTCCTCAGTTGCCGTGTGTCAATGTGTCGTTTCATAAATTCCTACCTTTGAAATAAAACTAGTCTGACTCCAAATCAAAACACAAACAGATTCTAAACAAGATCTTGCACCTGTCATGTACTGTCTGACCTAAAATGTGACCTCTTCTTTACACTGATAAATCCTTTAGTTCTCTCAGGGCACTGACTTGAAAGAAATTTGGGGATTTACATATACATATTAATCAATTAACTCATGTCCACATCAAGATTAGGCTTAATTACCTACCAAACATCATAGCAACAGATTAGAAAGCTTGACATCCTGAGTTCAAATCCCACTGTAAGACATAGCTTAATTTAATAAATGTAGCAGTTTGAGGGTTAGCAACAGAAATCAATGACCATTGAAGCTGCTAGATTATAGAAAAAAATCACAACAGATTTACCAATCTCCTTGAGAGATGGGAACAAAAAACATGTAATTGCTGTTGCAAAATTTGTGACTGATAGTTCATGGTCCCTAGTGACTAATGTTAGGTATTAAAAATGCTCACTCATTAACATTGCTGTATTCCAAGGACAAATAAAAATAAATGTAGTGAGGTGGAAGGACAGGACATAGCAAGTATGATTTTACTTCTTTGCCTAGGATTTCTCATTCAGGTACATTCAAGGTATAGAGAATAATTATGTACCAATTCAAAGCTGTTCCATATATTTTAGCTTGAATTCAAGTGGGATTAAAGCAAAGTGGTTTTGGGATGCTGTGGGGGGAGGGGATGAGCTGGGCTGGTTTTGTGGTGCAGTGGGGGGAGGGGAAGAACTGGGCTGGTTTTGGGATGCAGTGGGGGAACGGGAGATTTTGAAGCTTGTGAAGTCATTGGGGAAACCAAGCAGATGCTTGGGGACCGCTTTGCAGAACACCTCCGTTCGGTTCACAACAAACAGCTGCACCTCCCAGTCGCGAACCATTTCAGCTCCCCCTCCCATTCCTCAGACGACATGTCCATCATGGGCCTCCTGCAGTGCCACAATGATGCCACCCAAAGGTTGCAAGAACAGCAACTCATATGCCGCTTGGGAACCCTGCAGCCCAATGGTATCAATGTGGACTTCACAAGCTTCAAAATCTCCCCTTGCCCCACTGCATCCCAAAACCAGCCGAGCTCGCCCCCTCCCCCCACTGCATCCCAAAAGCAGCCCAGCCTGTCTCTGCTTCCCTAATCTGTTCTTCCTCTCACCCATCCCTTCCTCCCACCTCAAGCCGCACCTCCATTTCCTACTTTCCATCTGATCCCGCCTCCTTGACCTGTCCATCTTCCCTGGACTGACCTATCCCCTCCCTACCTCCCCACCTATACTCTCCTCTCCACCTATCTTGTTTTCTCTCCATCTTCAGTCCGCCTCCCCCTCTCTCCCTATTTATTCCAGTTCCCTCTCCCCATCCCCCTCTCTGATGAAGGGTCTAAGCCCGAAACGTCAGCTTTTGTGCTCCTGAGATGCTGCTTGGCCTGCTGTGTTCATCCAGCTCCACACTTTGTTATCTTGGATTCTCCAGCATCTGCAGTTCCCATTATCATTAAAGCAAAGTGAGATCTAGGGAAAAGGAACACTTCAGAGGAGGTGCAAGGAGGTGATTAAGTGCAGGAATGATATGCCAAAGAAGGCTGTGGAGACCAAGTCATTGAATGTATTTAAGACATAGGTGGATTGTTCTCCATTAGTAAAGGGATCAAGGGTTATGTGGAAAAGGCAAGAGAATAATCAGCCATGAATGATTGGCGGAACAGATTCAAAGAGCCTAATGGATAAATTCTGCTCCTATATCTTATGATCTAATGGAACTGAGAGGTATGAATATATATGTCAGACTGGGTAAGGATAACGAGTTCTCAAAGGATTTGTTGGATTTTTATGTCAATTTGGTGGCTTCAGATCACAATTGCTAAGGCCAGCTTCTTTTAATCTCAGATTTTTTTAAACTGACTTCAAAATCTCAAACTGCCAAAAAGGGTTTGAAGTATTCTGTCTGAATTATTAGTCCAGGATGCGGAATCAGCTGTCAGGCCCATAACCATCACACAGTGCTCTGATTGTTGTCTCAGAAAACAGAGTTGTCATGACATATTCACAACTGTTTATGCTGTGGGTTTAGGGCTAATGTCCTTTGAGCGTTCTTTTCAAATCAATTTTCATTGAGAAAAAGAAAACATATTGCAGTCTTTTTAATTTCAATGAATGAATATGTAAAGACCAGAATTTAAGCCATCCCTTTGAGGAAATAGTGGTGAGTTGTCATATTGAAACAAATGAGTGGTTTGCTGGGGCATTATAGGAAAGTTAAAAGCTAACTACATATTCTCGGAAGGGAGTAACATGTAGGCCTGACCTGGTAAGGACAACAGCTATCCTGCCTGCAAATGGGATGGGTTTTTAAGAAAATCAATGTTACCATTTCTGACAGTTTTTTATTGTATCAAATGTATTTATAGATTTAAGTGTCCTTGCTGTTATGGTGGGATTTCAGTTCTCTTGGACTGTCAGCTGAGCTTTCTCGATTACTAGTACATAAACATAGAATCTCCCTACAGTGGGGAAAGAAGCCATTTGGCCCATCAAATCCACACCAACCTCAGAACAGCATTCTACCCAGATCCCCACCCTATCACCATGACCCCACAATTACCAGGGCTAACCCACTTAATCTACACATCCCTGTACATTAAATAGAACATAGAACAGTACAGCATAGTAGAGGCCCTTCAGCACACGATATTGTGCCAAACTTTTACCCTAAACCTAAGATCTATCTAACCTCCACCCCTACTTTATACTATCATCCATATGCATACTTAGGAGCCGCTTAAATGCCCGAAATGAGGCCGACTCCACTACCCTCTCTGGCAATGCATTCCATGCCCCTACCACTCTCTGAGTAAAGAACTTACCTCTGACATCTCCCGTATATCTACCTCCACTCACATTAAAACTATGTCCCCTCATAATAGCTACCTCCACCCTTGGGAAAAATCTCTGGCTGTCCACTCTATCTATACCTCTGACATTTTGTAGACACTATCAAGTCACCTCTCACCCTTCATCATTCTAAAGAAAAAAGCCCTAAGTCTCTCAACTTTTCCTCATAAGACATTCCCTCCATTCCAGACAACATCCTGGTAAATCTCTTCTGCATCTTTTCCAATGCTTCCACATCTTTCTTGTAATGAGGCGATCAGAACTGGACACAATTCTCCAGATGTGGCTGAGGGTTTTGTATAACTGGAGCATAACTTCACAGCTCTTGAATTCAATCCCTCTATTAATGAAAGCTAACACACCAAACACCTTCTTAACAACTCTATCCACCTGGGAGGCAGCTTTCAGGGAACTGTAGACATGAACTCCAAAATCCCTCTGTTTTCCACACTGCCAAGAATCTTTCCGGTAACCCTGTATTCTGCTTTCAAATTTTTCCTTCCAGAATGAATCACCTCACACTTTTCAGGTTAAACTCCATCTGCCACTCCCCAGCCCAGCTCTGCATCCTATCAATGTCCCTTTGTAACCTAGAACAGCCCTCTACAATATCCACAACTCCACCCACCTAACAGGTGGTTAATACACCTAACCTGCACATCTTTGGACTGTAGAAAACCAGAGCACCCAGAGGAAATCTACGTAGACACAGGGAGAATGTGCAAAGTCTACGCAGCCAGTCACCCAAGGCTGATGTCCAGCCTGGGTTCCTGGCACTATAAGACAGCAGTGCTAACCACTGAGGCACCATGCTGCCCTGATGATTATGCTTCCACGCCCCTTATCCATGTCATCTCCACGAAATATATCAAATATTGGTAGAATTGATCAGCAATTCGTCAAGATGTGCGAACCTGGAATGCCTCTAGTCGTCTTTGGATCAGAGAGTGGGTTCTGTCTATCCCAGTTTAAAATGGTTGATCATATATCTGAAATATTTCACTCCCACAGCTCCTTCCTTTGAATATGATGGCATGCCTTCTCCATTGGCTGTAACAAACACCACCATTACTGTCCAGCTGAAGCCAGCACGAGGCCGTGGTGCTCCAATCAGGTGAGATTTCCTGCTGGCAAAGAAACTGTGGAAATTGGGAAGGCATCGGTCACCCCATAGTGAGCCATATATTCCATGCAGATTGCTATCACAAAAGATTTATGAACAGTGGGGAAGTTCAATATCTCAAGATCTTTGATTTTTGACTTTTCCAAATGGAAGAAAAATTAGAAACATGCAGTATCACATATCACATTGGGCAAGTCTGTGCTTTTTTTTACAAAACACAGATAAATGTGCACATACATTAAAGGATGTATGCGGGAAAGGGTTGGTTTTGGAAATTTACATACTACCAATAGCAACCTTCTAAATATATTCAAAAGTATGTTTCTAAAATTTCATTAAAATAGCTACATAGCCATTAGACATCATCCCTTTCATGGTGCATTATTTTGGTTGGATTACCTTCCTGTATGCATCTACCTTGTTACTCCACATGTCAATCAATTATTTTCACATATCTCCAAAAGAGGTAATAGGACAGGAGGAATTATAATGGCAGTTATGCATAAGAATTTCTTTGAAAAATCAACAAATTTCAATATATTTGTTACTCTGGACTTAAATTTAAGTAGAAAATAAATGATACGATTTTCTTATAATGAAGTTTCCTATTTATTTTACGTGAGACTCGGCATGGGTAATGATCCCTTTATGGTCTTCTCAGAGGTTCACCTCATTACTCACTACCTCCCACAAAGCCACACATCTGAAAAGAGATGAAATACCATGTTTAAATGCTTCACCTCAGCTTTTGCTTTACACCTTAAGATGTTTTCTCATGTTATCACAGCTGCAAATTATTTTAAATCTGTCCTCTGTCTACCGGCCTTTCTGTTGTATACAATAGTATATCTTTAATTACTCTACTAGGCCCTTCATAATTTAGAAGACCGCTATCATATCTGTCCTTAATCTTCTGTGCCTCAAAGAGAATAACCCCATCTTCTCCAGACTATCCATTTAACATTTTAAGGAAGGATGTTGTTATATTTTTATTCTAATTGTTTCCAAATAAGCTGAGCATACAATTTTATTAATTATAAATTTCTTCTGTGCATTGTGTGTTTAAAGTGTTTACCACATCATTGTGAAAGAGGACAAGCTACGTAAAGTGAAGCAAGAACCCAGAACACAAGAGTGCTTTCCTTTGTCCATTACATGGGAAGTGGCTGTAGCTGAAGGCATTCCACACTATTACAGTGCAGAGCTCATACCCAGAAGCCTTACAAGACCCAGGCCTTTCACTGTTGGAGATAATAACATCTACAGTGGCTACTTGAATGCACCACTAGAATCCATGAAGAACTATAGCATCTACCTCCAAGCTATGAGCAATTTCAATGGGGTTTGTATACAATGATTACAACTAAGCATTCAGCTCCTAACCATTTGTTCAGCAGCAATGATGGAGCCAAGTAATTCACTTTACTGTAGTTAGTTCTGAACTAGTTGGATCTCAATCCTGTTTTATGACAGGTCACTCTTGACATTGCCTCTCCAGTACCTCCTTGGTCTTCTTTGTTCCATATACCTCTGCTTGTAAAGAAGCTATTCCAGCTGTTTCCATTCTTGGAACATGTCCAAACCATTGCAGTTATTTCTGTCAAAATGAGAATATAACAGATAAAAACCGGTCAGTCAAAGCGCTGCAGAGCTTCTGGGGCCTATGGCACTGTGTCAACAATAGAAGACTGGAGCGGACTTTTTTTAGGGGAAGAATGCGTAACATTTCCTCTGATCATTCTTGTATGTAAAAGGATTCCTGTGCTGTGAGGAGAATAATGCATGATAAATTATATTCTTATTAAAAAAGGCTGCATAATTTCCTCTCATCTAAATTGATGGATGAAAAATCTAGCTGTTATGACGATGCAACTTTCCACATCAAATTTTCCACTGAAATGTTCATCCAGTCCATTCTTCATAGCTGAATGATTGATTGATTGATTAATTGAATGAATGATTGATTTCTTGATATGTGTGTCAAAGTACAGTAAAAATCTTTGTTTACGAGCAGTACAGGCAGATCATACTAAGCAAGGATGTACAGATCAAAACAAGTTAGACAGAGGTACAAGCTACTTTGTTTTAAAAAGAAACATTGTTGGTCATTTTTGCAGATTTAGAATTGAAGTTTTAAAGAATAGAATGGTTATGAGAAATGATAGTCAGATCTGCTGTAGGGAGCTCGCAAATGGCCCCATCTTGCCTGATGCAGCAGGTACAAATGCACCAGATCGAACATCTCGTTGAGGTTGGGACTATATCCTCAAGGAACATGTCTAGTTTCCTATCTCATTCTTGTGGCAGCTGTTATTCATGACCCACCAATTCTACCAAAACTGCTGGAGGTGAGATCATTTTGGAAAGCTGGCCCACTGATGAAGGTCAGACTGTATCTTTCCCTGCCTCCAGTCCTGCTGGCTCCGTCACACACTGTGGATCCTGGAAATCGAAAGAAACACAGAGAATGCTGGGGAAACCCATACTGTTAACCCTGTTGCTCTCTCCACAGAGGCTGCCAGAACTGCTGGATCCTGTAGCAACCTTGGTTTTTGTTTTGATTTTATTTATCCTGATCCAAACAGACAACAATTTTGAGGAATCTGAAATCAGGGGAGGCAGTGGTCTAATGGTATTATTGCTGTATTGTAATTGCAGTAACACAGATAATGAGTGAGTAAAAGAAGAAAATAAACACAATCAGTGTCCCCACCTCTAACCCTATGATGGAAAGAAGGTTAATATTAAGTAGCTGAAGTTGGTTGGGCCTGGATCTTTATCCTGTGAAACTGCTGACCTGAAACAATCACAATGAGTTTACTTTGCACAAGGTATCAGTGCAACAAGTAAAGATTTTTTTCTTTTCCCCCAATTCACAATGTTCTCAGTTTTACCAGTGTTTTTTGCTTTCAGTCAAATGTTACCTTGACGTCAAGTTCAGTCATGCACAACGCAACTCAAAAGTTCAGCTCGTTTGTCCATATGTGTACCAAGGCAGTAGTGACAGGAGCTGAGTCAGGCTGGTGGAACCCAAGCTGAGTTTCAGTGAGCTAATTATTTTGTTGATGAGAAAGAGTAAAGTGTCAGTAGTTCAAGTTGGATTTAGCAGACAGGACGTACATGGACAATTTTACACATCGCCTGATGGTTGCCAATTCAGTGATGTACCAGAACAGCTTGGCTAAGGATGCACATCATTTGAACATCTCTATTAAGCCTCCCCTCAACCTTAATTGCTTGAGGAGAACAACCCCAGAGTGCTTGAATATTGCATTCTATGTGTGTCAAGAAAGTAATATTACCCAATGTGAGCAATAATGTTCTGCATTTTTGTACTGCTTGTTGCTCCAATAAAGCAAATTTATTCCTTTCCTGGGACTAATTTCCGCAAGCTGAAGATGCATAACCCATATCAAAATTGGCTACCTGTTTCATAGTTCTAAAATTTTTTGGGTCCTTCAAATGCAGCACAGCAACAGCATTAGGATCAGTTACTAACTACAAGCTGTTTAGTTTGTGATGTCTAGTGTCTTTCGATTATGTTGTCATATTAAGATATGGTTTGACTCTCTCCTCTGCATCCTGTTGTGGTTCTACGTACATGTGCAAAGAGAAACAAATTTCGAAATAGGAGGAGGCAGCAAGCTCACAATATCCCTGTAGGAAGAAAAGAACATTGCCTTTAAAGATACTGTTGCCACTGTCACTGAAATGAGCATGTAAGTTCTAAAATTATTGGGTTGTGCCACTCTGCTGCTCATGTAAATACAAATCTAATAACATGCCAACATGCAATAAATCTCTATGGATTCCCAGCCAACCCATGTGCAGGTCACAAGTCATAATTATATCAATGTCAATAAACATTGTTAACCTCAGTGGAAAGGAAAATATTGTGGGCGCTGAAAATTTATATTTAGAAAAGTGAAAATGTTGAAAAAGCTCGGCACGACTAGCTGTGGAGAGATAAACAGTTAATTTTTCAGTTGATGTTTTCTCATCAAAACTGGAGAAATAGAATTTCCTTCATGGTTTTAAATCCACTCTTAGGCTATTACAAACACTTCCTTTGATTCTCTTTTCACCGACCCACTCTGATTCCCCTCTCCTCACACACAAAATTCTTCCCACTATGTTAATATGTATACTCTTTAACTTTTCAACATGTATGCAAGGTCATTGATCTGAAACATTGGGCTCACTTTTTGCTTGACGGAGCCAGCAGGACTGGAGGCAGGGTAAGATGCAGTCTGACCCTCATCAGTGAGCCAGCTTTCCAAAATGGTCTCACCTCCAGCAGTTTTGGCAGAACTGGTGGGTCATGAATAACAGCTGCCACAAGAATGAGATAGGAAACTAGACACAGAACATAGGACATTACAGCACAGTACAGGCCCTTTGGCCCTCGATGTTGTGCTGACCTGCCATACCAATCTGAAGCCCATCTAACCTACACTATTCCATGTATGCCCATATGCTTGTCCAATGACGACTTTAATGTTGGTGAATCTACTACCATTGCAGGCAAAGCATTCCATTGCCTTACTACTGTCTGAGTAAAGAAACTACCTCTGACATCTGTCCTATGTCTTTCACCCCTCAATTTAAAGCTATGCCCCCTTGTACTCGCCGTTGCCATCCTAGGAAAAAGGCTCTCCCTATCCAACCCTCTGATTATTTTATATGTTTCAATTAAGTCAGCTCTCAGCCTTCTTCTCTCTAATGAAAACAGCCTCAAGTCCCTCAGCCTTTCCTTGTAAGACCTTCCCTCCATACCAGGCAATATCCTAGTAAATCTCCTCTGTACCCTTTCCAAAGCTTCCACATCCTTCTTATAATGCGGTGACCAGAACTGTACGCAATACTCCAAGTGCGGCCGCACCAGAGTTTTGTACAGCTGAAGCATAACCTCTTGGTGCCGGAACTCGATCCCTCCAGTAATAAAAGCTAAAACACTGTATGCCTCCTTAACGGCTCTGTCAACCTGGGTGGCAACTTTCAAGGATCTGTGTACATGGACACCGAGATCT
Source organism: Stegostoma tigrinum (assembly GCF_030684315.1). NCBI lineage: Eukaryota > Metazoa > Chordata > Chondrichthyes > Orectolobiformes > Stegostomatidae > Stegostoma > Stegostoma tigrinum. The sequence continues at coordinate 37,786,553 of NC_081377.1, read as the reverse complement.
CTCTGCTCATCTACACTACCAAGAACCTTACCATTAGCCCAGTACTTTGCATTCCGGTTACTCTAAGTACATCAAAGTGCATCACCTCACACTTGTCTGCATTAAACTCCATTTGCCACCTCTCAGCCCAGCTCTGCAGCTTATCTATGTCTCTCTGCAACCTACAGCATCCTTCGTCACTATCCACAACTCCACCGACCTTAGTGTCGTCTGCAAATTTACTAACCCATCCTTCTCCACCCTCATCCAGGTCATTTCTAAAAATGACAAACAGCAGTGGACCCAACACCGACCCTTGCAGTACACCACTAATAACTGGACTCCAGGATGAACATTTCCCATCAACCACCACCCTCTGTCTTCTTTCAGCAAGCCAATTTCTGATCCAAACTGCTATATCTCCCACAATCCCATTCCTCCGCATTTTGTACAATAGCCTACTGTGGGGAACCTTATCAAACGCCTTGCTGAAATCCATATACACCACATCAACCGGTTTACTCTCATCTACCTGTTTGGTCACCTTCTCAAAGAACTCAATAAGGTTTGTGAGGCACGACCTACCCTTCACAAAACCGTGCTGACTATCCCTAATCAAATTATTCTTTTCTAGATGGTTGTAAATCCTATCTCTTATCACCTTTTCCAACTCTTTACCAACAACTGAGGTAAGGCTCACTGGTCTATAATTACTAGGGTTGTCTGTACTTCCCTTGTTGAACAGGGGAGCCACATTTGCTATCCTCCAATTGTCTGGCACTATTCCTGCAGACAATGACGAGTTAAAGATCAATGCCAAAGGCTCGGCAATCTCCTCCCTGGCTTCCCAGAGGATCCTAGGATAAATCCCATCTAGCCCAGGGGACTTATCTATTTTCACACTCTGTAGGATTTCTAATACCTCTTCCTTGTGAACCTCAATCCCACCTCGTCTAGTAGCCTGTATCTTAGTATTCTCCTCGACAACATTGTCATTTTCTAGAGTGAGTACTGTCGAAAAATATTCATTTAGTGCTTCCCCTATCTCATCTAACTCCACACACAACTTCCCACTACTATCCTTGATTGGCCCTAATCTTACTCTCATCATTCTTTTATTCCTTAAATACCTATAGAAAGCCTTAGGGTTTACCCTGATCCTATCCACCAACAACTTCTCATGTCTCCTCCTGGCTTTCTGAGGTCTCTCTTTAGATCTTTCCTGGCTACCTTGTAACCCTCAAGCGCCCTAACTGAGCCTTCACATCTCATCCAAACATAAGCCTTCTTCTTCTTCTTGACCAGAGATTCCACTTCCTTCGTAAACCATGGCTCCCGCACTCTACAGCTTCCTCCCTGCCTGACAGGTACATACTTATCTAGGACACACAGGAGCTTTTCCTTGAATAAGCTCCACATTTCTAATGTGCCCATACCCTGCAGTTTCCTTCCCCATCCTATGCTCCCTAAATCTTGCCTAATCTCATCGTAATTGCCTTTCCCCCGGCTATAACTCTTGCCCTGTGGTATACACCTATCCCTTTCCATCACTGAAGTAAACATAACAGAATTGTGATCGCTATCACCATATCCCTTTCCATCACTGAAGTAAACATAACAGAATTGTGATCGCTATCACCAAAGTGCTCACCTACTTCCAAATCAAACACCTGGCCGGGCTCATTACCCAGTACCAAATCTAATGTGGCTTTGCCCCTTGTTGGCCTGTCTACATACTGTGTCAGGAAGCCCTCCTGCACACACTGGACAAAAACTGACCCATCTATAGTACTCAAACTATAGTGCTCCCAATCAATATTTGGAAAGTTGAAGTCCCCATGACAACTACCCTGTGTCTCTCAGTCCTATCGAGAATCATCTTTGCTATCCTTTCCTCTACATACCTGGAACTATTCGGAGGCCAAGAGAAAACTCCCAAGTGGGTGACCTCTCCTTTCCTGTTTCTAACCTCAGCCCATACTACCTCAGTTGACGAGTCCCCAAACATCCTTTCTGCAACTGTAATACTGTCCTTGACCGACAATGCCACACCTCCCCCTCTTTTACCATCTTCTCAGTTCTTACTGAAACATCTAAATCCCGGAACCTGCAACAATCATTCCTGACCCTGCTCTATCCATGTCTCCGAAATGGCCACAACATCGAAGTCCCAGGTACCAACTCATGCTGCTATTTCACCCACCTTATTTCGGATGCTCCTGGCGTTGAAGTAGACACACTTCAAACCGACGTCTTGCTTGCCGGTGCCATCTTGCGTCCCTGAAACTTAATTTGGGACATCCCTACTCTCAACCTTTCCTATACTCGAACTACAATTTTGGCTCCCATCCTCCTGCTGAATTAGTTTAAACTCACCCGAATAGCCTGAGCAAATTTACCCCCCAGGATATCGGTACCCCTCTGGTTCAGGTGAAGACCATCTTGCTTGTACTCATCCCACCGACCCCAGAAAGAGCCCCAATTATCCAAGAATCCAAAACCCTCCTTCCTGCACCATCCCTGTAGCCACGTGTTCAACTCCTTTCTCCCCCTATTCCTCGCCTCACTAGCACGTGGCACGGGCAACAAACCAGAGACAACAACTCTGCTCGTCCTAGCTCTAAGCTTCCATCCTAACTCCCTGAATTTCTGCCTTAAATCCCCATCTCTCTTCCTACCTATGTCGTTGGTGCCTATGTGGACCATGACTTGGGGCTGCTCCCCCTCCCCCTTAAGGATCCCAAAAACACGATCAGAGACATCACGAACCCTGGCACCAGGGAGGCAACACACCAACGATGAGTCTCTGTCGTCCCCACAGAACCTCCTGTCTGTCTCCCTAACTATGCAGTCCCCAATGACTAATGCTCTGCTCCTCTTCCCCCTTCCCTTCTGAGCAGCAGGGACAGACTCTGTGCCAGAGACCTGTGCCCCACTGCTTTCCCCTGGTAAGTCATCCACCCCAACAGTACCCAAAACGGTATACTTATTGTTGAGGGGAATGGCCACAGGGGATCCCTGCACTGCCTGCCGGTTCCCTTTCCGTCCCCTGACCGTAAGCCATCTGCCTTTTTCTTGTATCTGAGGAGTGACTACCTCCCTGTAACTCCTCTCAATAACCCCCTCTGCCTCCCGAATGATCCGAAGTTCATCCAGCTCCAGTTCCAGTTCCCTAACACGGTTTTCAAGGTGCTGGAGTTGGGTGCACTTCCTGCAGATGTAGTCAGCAGGGACACTAGTGGTGACCCTTACCTCCCACATTCTGCAGGAGGAACATTCAACTGCCCTGACCTCCATTCCCATTATTCTAAATTCCCAAAGAGACTGTTGAGAAAAATCCTTAGGATACAGCCCCAACCTCAACAAGATGTTCGACCTGATGCATTGGTATCTGCTGCGTCAGAAAGCCATCCAAAAAATTGTGGTACACTCCCCATGGCAGAATAGATAGCTGGACTCTCCAGGCTATTTGGAAGTAACACTTTGACTGTGGGCCTCAGAACTGTAGGGGTTTTCCTCCTGATGCCCGGGAGATTCCAACCCTCCTACTTAAGTAATTTGTGGCTGGCAATCGGAGGTAGACGTGCCCTCAGTAGCTCCCACCTCAGATAGTTGAGCTGCCACTCTGACACTGCTGGACAACCTCCTAATTCAATGGGATTTTCTGGAGCAGTCACAGTTGGTTATGTCCAACAAAATCACCCAGAGTCATTTGTGAGTTTCTGCTCGTCATTTCATCCCAACAGTGGAAATTGAGTCCATAAAAGAAAAATCAGCATGTTTACTCTTTTCTATTCTCAGGATGTTGCCCAACCTGTTAACTCTTTCTAGCACTTTTTATGTGAATAACTTCTGTCTTTCACCTAGGGCCATTTGCAAAAACTTGAGTATAGGTGTAATTTTGAAAGATGCCCGATGTTTTTTTAAGGGCACAGTGAGAGTTCAGTATGTTGGGGACCAGTGGCATTATCACAACTCAATGAACCTGATTTATTAATAATAGGTTACATAAATTTTAATCTCCAACATGGCAACAACCAGCTCAGTAGCCCTTGGTAAACTCCTTTGTATGATTTTCTTTTTCTTTACTCATTCATGGGATGAGGGTGTTGCTGACTAGGCAGCATTTATTGCCCATCCCTAATTGCCCAGAGGATAGTTAAGAGCCAACCACATTGCTGTGGGTCTGGAGTCACATGTAGGCTAGACCAGGTAAGGATGGTAGTTTCCTTCCCTAACGGACAGCAGTGAACCAGTTGGGTTTTTCCGACAATTGACAATGGATTCACAGTCATCATTAGATTCTTAATTCCAGATATTTATTGAATTCAAATTCTACCATCTGCCATGGCAGGATATGATCCTGGGTCCCCAGAACATTATCTGTGTTGCTGCAATTACAGTCCAGCAATAATACCATTAGACCACTGCCTCCCCTGATTTCAGATTCCTCAAAATTGTTGTCTGTTTGGATCAGGATAAATAAAATCAAAACAAAAACCAAGGTTGCTACAGGATCCAGCAGTTCTGGCAGCCTCTGTGGAGAGAGCAACAGGGTTAACAGTATGGGTTTCCCCAGTATTCTCTGTGTTTCTTTCGATTTCCAGGATCCACAGTGTGTGGCTTTTAAATACAATCTGATCCAGGTTCCTGTCTTGTTGCATGACATGAATTAGCATTTGAGCTGTAATTATTAAATTACATAAGATGTCGGAGCAGTAGAAGAAACAGAAGCAAAGAAGATAGGAGCAAGAGTAGGCAATATTACCCCTAAAGCCTGCTCTGCCATTCAATATGGTCATGGCTAATCATTGAGCCGCCTTCGCTCCGTATCCATTAATTCCTTTAGCCAAAGAGAAAAACCTACCTCCCCCTTGAAAACACATAATATCTTAGAACACAGAACACTACAGCGCAGTATAGGCCCGTTGGCCCTCGATGTTGCGCCAATCTGTGAAACCAAACGGAAGCCCATCTAACCTACACTATTCCATTATTATCCATATGTTTATCTAATGACCATTCAAATGCCCTTAAAATTTGCGAGTCTACTACTGTTGCAGGCAGGGCATTCCATGCCCTTACTACTCTCTGAGTAAAGAATCTACTTCTGACATCTGTCCTATATCTATCACCCCTCAATTTAAAGCTATGTCCCCTCATGCTAGCCATCTTCATCCGAAGAAAAAGGGTCTCACTGTCCACCCTATCTAATCCTCTGATCATCTTGTATACCTCTATTAGGTCACCTCTTAACTTTCTTCTCTCTAATGAAAACAGCCTCAAGTCCCTTAGTCTTTCCTCATAAGGCCTTCCCTCCATACCAGGCAACATCCTGGTAAATCTCCTCTGTACCCTTTCCAATGTCTTGGCCTCAACCAATTTCTGTGGCAGTGAATTCCACAGGCCCATCATCGTCTCGCTGAAGAAATTTCTCCTCAGTCTTGAAAGGTTTACCCCTTAAATTTAAACAATAACCCTGGTTTCAGACTTACCCCAATCAGGAACATTCTTCCTGGATTTAACCTGTCTAGCTCTGTTAGAATTTTATAGATTTTTTATGAGATACCCACCTTCATTTTTCTAAACTCCAGTGAATATAATCCTAATCAACTCAATCTCTCCACATACATTAGCCTGCCATCCCAACAATCAGTTTAGTAAACTTTTGCTGCACTCCTACAGCAAGAATATCTGCACTCCTATAGCAAGAATGCTGCTTTTTGTGCTATCCTCACCACTTGTCTTCCCACCTATTTTTGTAATTACTGCAAACTTGGCTATCACATACCTTACACATATTGTAAACAATTGTGTTTCCAACACTGATCCTTGTCGAAAATGACCCCAACATTTTCTATTAACTCACCAATACTCTATCCATGGTAATATTCTACATAATAATCCATGGGCTCTTATCTTTTCAAATAGCTTTAAGTGGGGTGCCTAATCAAATGCCTTTTGGAAATTCAAATATATTACATCTAGTTCCCCTATATTCATCCTGCTTGTTACCTCTTTAAAGAATTCTAAATAACTTTGCCAGGCATGTATTCCTCTTCAAGAAGCCATGTTGACTCTGCTGGATTATATCATGTATTTCTACATTTTCAGCTACTACATCCTTTACAATAAACTCAACATTTTTCCAATAACATTTTAAAAGTAACTAGTCCACAGTTACCTGTTTTCTTGTCTCCTGCACCCCCCTCTTTTTCGCATTAGGGTATTATGTTGGCAGTTTTTCAACTGAGACTTATCCAAAATCTAAGGAATATTAGAAGATTACTACCAGTGTATCCACTATCTCTGTGGCTACTTAGGTATTTATTTCTTCTTGCCCTGGTCCACCAGGTTTACTCTGGATATCAATAACCCAAGGCAGTCCTGACAACAGAATATGCTTTTTTTTATTAAAACAAGGTACACTACAAAAATAATTGTGATACTTCATAAACTTACCTACACAATACTTACAGTCGCAAGTGAACTGGTTTACATGGACTGGTCCTTTAGATCCAAAAGTTTCCTCCAATACCTTTTCCTCTAGTAATAGCTATTATGTTTATTTACCCTTATTGTCTTTTGCCCCTTGATTATTTTGTATCTTTGGAACATTATTCATGTGCTTAATCATGAAAATTGATTCAAAGTACTTATTCAACCCCATCTGCCATTTCTTGGTTCGTAGTTGCCTGTATGGAATACCACATGCATTTAAGTTAAGTGATATTAATTTTGCTCTTTCGACACTTTTTCTCCTTTGGAACCTATTTGCTGCTATTTTTGTTTGTACACTTGTCCCATTCTGGGTTTCACTATCTACATTGCTGCCCTGCATTACTGCCATATCCTATAGCTACATATCACCTCTACAGAACCACAGAGCCCTTCCCAGTGTCCTGATGTGTGGACTAATATCTGCATGATGTTGATAAACTTGCTGGAGGTATTCTGTGTCACAGACCCAAAATAGACAACAATAATCTGTGTGACTTTTTTTTAATTCATTGATGGAATGTAGATGCCACTGGCTAGGCCAGCATATATTTCCATGTAAAATGACAGTGGATAACCTGATGATAGTAAATGCATAACCTATTACAAGGTTTTGGGGTAGACGGATCACCTAATTATATGCTGCCTGTTGGCAGGTGATCAGCCGATTTGCCTGCTTTGTTCAATGTAATGGTCACCAATGCTTCATTAATCTTATGGCAGACAAAGGACCTCCAGTCCCAGGATTCCTACCCAGTACTCCCAACCAGATAGTGTCAGTTTTAGTAGGGGCTGGCAGAGACTTTGCCATAAACATATGAAAACTAGGAATCAACGTATACAAGCCTAATTGTTCCATTCAGGCATGTGAACAGGAATCACTGGACTTTGACTTAATGAGACCTGCTCAGTATTTCCAACACTTTAATTAATATCCAATTAAATAAATTTTAAAATTTATTTACTTGTCAGAACAATTGAAAAACTATTGGAGAAGATTGGATCAGAAGGCCATTGTCTCAGAATAAAGGGGTACCATTTTAAGACCGAAAATAAGGAGGAATTTCTTCTGTCAGAAGGCTATGGGCCATTGGAATGGTTTGCCATATAGGGCTATGGGGCAGGGTTCTTTTTTATATTTAAGACCGAGATAGATTCTTGATCAGTCGCAGAATCAGGGTTTCCAGACAAAATGCAGGAGACTGGATTTGAGGAACATCAGACCAGTCTTGATTCAGTTGAATGGTGGAGAAGCTCAAGGGGCTGAACACCTGTTTCTGTTTCTTACAGTCTTAATCCTCACCCTTGTGGCTAAATAAGTAGCTCCCTTGACTCCATTCCAGAAGCTGAGATGTCCCACTCCAGGTCTTAAAGCTACCAAAGTGCATTAATGATGTATCTAAACTGGTTCATTTACAGCCTGCAAATTATGTGCTGCACCTGTTGCAGTTTTCTATTCAACCTACTGGTATCTGCAGTGCAATAGCCTCCCCACATTGAAGGACCATACAGATAGGCTTTTGATTTAAGCTTTACCTTATGACAAGCATCCTCCTTGCTTTCAGCAACTTCCTGAAGAAGAATCAATATGGAAATAACAGTAACTAAACTGTGGTAGATGTGTAGAAAGAATAATTATGTGTTTTTTTTAGAAACATGTTCAAGAGCTGTACTTTGCTAAGTTCAAACTACAATTTCAGATTACAGTGTATGGCCACAAGTAAAATTGAAGATATTAATGTTTTCACATCATCTGTTTCTGGATTTTGAACATCAAGGTCACTATTTAATTTGTATTCCAATTACCAGAATATAATAGTTTGCTTGATCCTGAATATGTTTGTCTATGTCTCAAGTTAACTTGCACAGAATTATTAGAACGTCACAAAGTATATTTTATGTTAAGAAGAAGTAGACACATTTTCAATTAGTAATGAGTTAAAAGATTAAGGAGAATGGGGTGGAAATTGTAGTTGTGGCTAAAATCAGATCAGCCATTACTGAATAAATTGCTTTTTTTTCTGCTACAAATTTAAAATGAAAGGGTTATTGATTTTTTTTTATTTGTTTTTACGTATTACATGCAGGAAAAGAAAACAAACTGTACGTTAATTGCTGAGAAAGGTAAAGGTTTTTGTTTTGTTAATGTAGTGTTTGCCTGATCATTACTTTGGCATTTCATTTGTTTTGTTATATTGAAGTAATATCATCTTTTAGTAGTAAAAGGACATTCCAGGTTTTCTATTTGGTAATAAACATTTGATACAAAAATGTTGATTAAATAAAAAGGCCATATTACATGGTGACAAAATCTGAAGCATTTGAGACTTGTTCTCTGTTCAGTTTGCTCTCTTTGCCTTCCCACCCAACACCCAACCATGTAAAAATCCAAATATGTTAAATTCATTAGTGATTCTGACATCTTATGGAGTAAATCTGTCTAATCACATTAAAACTAGTGGTTTCCCCACTATTTTATTTGCCAAAGGTGGAACTTGATGATGAGATCCTTAATTGGGGTTGTTAACCTGGGGCAGTCAGAAAGTCCTGGCTGACCACTATAAACAGGGGATTTAGAATCTCCTTAGGGGACTGACTCTGAGCTGGCTGATCATAGCCAGTGTACTGTGCCCAATTAAATAAAGGGTGACATGGTGATAGGATACCACTATCTGTGCAGTTATTTCACAAAGCTTTGATTTCTTTTAAATGAGTTTTCACACAACGTCTAGTTCATTTGAGTGAAATATGACCTTTTTTCAAAAGAAAAGATTGTGCTAGATAATTAAAATATTATGTATGCCTTGTCAAGCAGCATGCTTGTTTTTAAGTCTCTTTGTTGGAAACACATCTTTTATTTGAATGGATGACTTTCAGCCTTTGTTTTCTTTTTCAAAGTTAAAGTTACTGAATGAAAGTTTGTGCTAGTGCACGCTCTTCTCACCATGGAGCTCCATGATCAGCTGACATGGGAAAGATCTGTGCTTTGAACTAGAGCATGCCTGCAGATGGAGAGGAGCGTCTGATTACAAAGTATAGACTCTTAATGGAGGAAGGATAAGACACTATGTGTTGCATACTAATTGTGTTCACTTCTTACCTTTGAATGTCTCTAAGATGCTGCTTGGCCTGATGTGTTCATCCAGCTCCACACTTTGTTATCTTAAAACAAAAGAGAAGTTAACTTTTCACTTGAAATTTGCAGTCTCAAAGCGTTCACAAAGTGAATGTGTCATTGGTGGGTGGGAATGTGGATTGGAGGTAAAGATCACACATAGTCTAAGTGACTTAAGTACAAGATTGAGAGCTCATGTGGTTTGTTGATACTTCTAAAATTTCATGTTTTCATAAACGTTTGTGGTAAGAATTTCAAGTTCAACTCTAATTAATTATTCAGCCTTTCAGCTTCTAAATCAGAAACCTAACATATGGATGTTATTACACATTAAAATGGGAGAATTATTGCCCAAACTTGGTGTATGAAAATCACATCACAGAATATATATAATATCTATTGCAAGTGCCCAGAAAATAACACATTCCATTGCAACATAATTACTATCCCTATGCCAGTGATCCTCTCCACAGGGTTTGAGTTAAAATCAACACTAGATAAAGAAAAGTCTCACCCTTCCATATTTTTGAAAGTGTAAAAGTATGAACAGAATCACCAGGCTTCTTTCTCAAATACAATTAAAGGTTTCCTGCACTGAATTATTTCTAGCTGATGACATCAAGGAGTAGATCAGAAAAAGGTAAGAGTATTAAAAGTTCTTGTTTCTTTCTGACTCAATTGCCCATTAATACAATTAAGTTGTTTTTTTTTATAACAACTATAATTGTCCAGACAATGAATATTAACCTCCTGTAGTGCATTCCTACAAAACTTAATGCTGGAATAGGACTATTGGAGTAAATGAAACATTTTCAGTGCCAACTAGCATTTCAGCCAGTTCTGGTTTAGAATGGACTCTATTGCACTCTGTACTTTCAAGAAAACTGAGTAAACTCAGTCCAAGGACATTTGGTTTGATCTTCGGGAAAATAATGCTACGTTGTTGTCTTTTCTCTGTCCCTTTCCCAATCTGTCAACAGCTGCTTATAAAGGAAGACAAGTGGCTGCTCCACATTTTCATGGAATGGGCTTGATCCTGGGCATCTGCGTTGGAAGCTTGGCATTGTTTGTCCTGATTCTCTTGTATGTCAAGAAGGGGTAAGCATTGAAGTGCAAAATTGAATTTCAGGCAAAAAATAGTACATCCGTTACTTTTCTCATGCCGGGATTGAGCATGGCATATATACTTTGTCTAGCTCATATTACGAGTAAATAAACAATTCTCAAGACATATTTGGTGGAGACTGGTACAATTCAACATTTAAAACACATTTGGATGGGTATATGAGTAGGAAGAGTTTAGAGGGATATGGGCCAAATGTTGGCAAATGGGACTAGATTAATTTTGGATATCTGGTCAGCTTGGATGAGGGGAACCGAAGGTTATGTTTCCATGCTGTACGTCTGTGACTCTGTGCTATCCCAGTGCTTATTGTAGGTTTCTCTTGAATTGTAAAATGTCACAGGTAAGCAATTTTTATTAACTTAAAATTAAATAACATTGCTAATAACATAGATTTTCCATTAATCTCATTGATAAATAATGTTATACACTTGTAAATAAATGTTTTCGAACAGTCAGAGTCCACTCTCTTTTAGTTGAACTTTTTTCACTTAGCCACACTCGCTACAAATTCCTCTGATTTATATAATCTATTCACAGCTCAATTAACTGTTCTTTAATACACGTGTTCCTTCGGTTCTCAAGCATCCTGTCAATTTATATTATGTTCAATTTATTTCTTAGCAGTTTAAAGTTCCAAGCATTGTTCTATATTCCCAACATGTCCAACAGTTTCTTGAACTTTACTTCCTTCTTTGCAAAACAGTCAGATAACTGACTGCTGTTCACCTATATCAGTGTTGAATTTCTTTATTCTCCAATGACTGTTTTAAAATTGCATTATCATCAATCATTTTTCATTCACACATTTTGGGATAGCAGTGGCCCGGTGGTATTATAGAGACCAGGAAATGATCCAGGGCCCTGGATGTAAATCCTGTCACGACAGATGGTGGAGTTTGAATTCTTTAGAGAAGAACTAGAATTAAGAGTCTAATGGTGACCATGAAATCATTGTCTATTGTCAGGAAAAGTCCATCTGGGTAACTAATGTTCTTTACGGAAAGAAACTGCAGTAGTTGCTGGTCTGACCTACATATAACTCTAGTCCCACAACAACGTAGTTGACTCTTAACTGCCCTCTGAGCAATTGGGGATGGTCAATAAATGCTGGGCCTGGCCAACAATGGCCACATGCCCTGAATGAATATTTTAAAAATAGTTTTGTTGAATGTACCTTTCCCTAATCACTCACTTATTATCGATTGTAGTATTCAATAGACGTTGCTGCTGGATCCCTTAATTTTTAAAAATATTTTCACCAAGACAAATTTCAAGTTTACTACCTCATTAAAAAGTGAGAGTTTCTGCCGCTAAGTGTACTCTTTACTGTTCTGATATGTTTTTAGCTTCCCTCCATTACTTCTTTTTCTCCCAAGAATAAATTCCATTGGTACAAGAGGCATAATTTAAAAACAAATTGCATTTTCCTGGCATTTCCCAAATGATGGAAACTTTGAAACAAGATGCTCCATTTTTCATTTCTTTTCCATGTTTTTTTTTGCCTGAATAATAACTTCCACCTTATTATAGTTGCACTTCAAAACTGGCATCTGGCCTTCTTTGGGTTCTCAGCCAATTCTGCTATCCATTTCAGTTCTGAAAGCCACTATATCTATTTGTGAAGCCCTACTTTGACTAATAGCAATGGGGCTAACATTTCCTCTTACAAAGATGCCTCTCAAGGTGCCTGTAAAACATGTCACCTGTTTTTAATGGAAGACAGCCCAATTTTAATAAAGAGTATCAAGTTCTGGAGGCATTTAATCATACATTTTGGAATCTGAATTGGAATTAGATTTTATTGTCACATGTACTCAAGTACAGGAGTGCAGTGAAAAGTGTATAAAGTTGCCACTCTCCAGTGCCATCTTAAAATACAAAACACAGAACCAGAATTAAACAATAGAAGAAATAAAAGAAACAGAGCCAAATGAAAAAGGAAACTGTCCAGATCCTAAAGTCCTTATCCAATTTATTTAACTTCCGGAGTGACTGCACTTCATTTGGTACTGCTTTTGGAGGATAAAGGAATGTTTCCTTCTGGGCTGACCTGCCAGCAGACATGCCACTTTAATATCAATCCATCTATACTGCCAAGCATTTGCTTCTAACATGCAAAAAACACTTTCAAAATTGCTTTTCCTTCCACTTGTGATTCTACTCATATAGAGTCATAGTGTAACACAGCACAGAAACGGACCCGTCAGTCCAACTCTTTCATACCGACCTGGTATCCCAAACTTAATTAGTCCCATTTGCCTGCACCTGATCCATCTCTAGTAGGTATGTCCACAAACTGAATAAGAATACCTTTGTGAACACTTTTAACAAATTCCTCCCATCAAAGCCCTTTATGCTATGGCATCCCCAGTCTATGCTTGTGAAGTTAAAATCTCCCATCATTACAAGCCTATTATTAGTCATAGAATCAGCATGGAAATAGACTCTTTGGCCCAACTTGTCCATGCTGACCAAATATCCTAAATAAATATAGTCCCATTTGCCATTTTGCCAATATGCCTCTGAACACTTCCTATTCATATACCCATCTAGATGCCTTTTAATTGTTACAATTGTACCAGCCTTCACCACCTCCATTGACAGGTCATTCCACACATGCGTGAAAGTGTTGCCCCTTAGATCCCTGTTAAATCTTTCCTGTCTTACCTTCAACATGTGCTGTCTAGTTTTGGACTACCCTGCCCTGGTGAAAAGACCTTGCCTATATACCCTATCCATGTCTCTCATTGTTTATAAACCTCTATAAAGTCACCCCTCAGGGATAATACCCCCAATCTATTCAACCTCTCCCTATAGCTCAAACCTTCCGAGCCTGACAACATCCTTGTAAATATATTCTGAACCCTTTCAAGTTTCACAACATCTTTCCTATAGCAGGGAGACGAGAATTGCGCACAGTATTCCAAAAGTGGCCTAGCCAATGTCTTGTATAGCTATAACATGACCTCCCAACTCCTAAACTCAATGCACTGACCAATAAAGGCAAGCATATCAAATGCCTTCTTCACTATCCTATCTACCTACAACTCCACTTTCAAGGAACCCCAAGGTCTTTTTGTTCACCAACACTCCCCAGGACACTGCCATTAAGTGAGTAAGTTCTTTACTGATTTGCCTTTCCAAAATGCAGCTCCTCACATCTATTTAAATTAAACTTCATCTGCCACTCCTTGCTTCATCTGATCAAAATCCCTTTGTACTCTGAGGTAACCTTCCTCACTGTCCACTGCACCTCTAATTTTGGTGTCATCTACAAACTACCTAAACCATGCCTCATGTGTTCACATCCAAATCATTTGTATAAATGACAAAAGGCAGTGGTGACAGGCCTCCATCCTGAAAAGCAACACTCCACCACCACCACCCTCTGTCTTCTATCTTCGAGCCAGTTCCGTTTCCACATACCTAGTTCTCCCTGTATTCCATGGTATCTAACCTTGCTAACCAGTCTACCATGAGGAACCTTGTTGAATGCTTTACTGAAGTCCATACAGATCATGTCCACCGCTCTGGCCTCATCAATCTTCTTTGTTAATTCTTCAAAAAACTATTCAAGTTATTTTCTTACAGAAATCTAAGATCTCCCTACATATTTGTTCCCCAACTTCCTATTGACTACTGGGAGGAATTCTCTTGACTCCAACTGTCTACACCCAACATATGCCGCCGCCTTTTTCTTGACCAAAGCCTTCGTATCTCTTGTCATCCAGTGTTCAATATGCCTTGCAGCCTTGCCGTTCACTCACTGCAGGAACATATTGTCACTCAACTCCCATTATCTCATTTTTGAAACCCTCTGACATGCCAGATGTCCCTTTACTTGCAGATAGCCAAAACCACAAGCCTTGGTGTAGCTTTACAAGTGCCATCAGGAGACAACATTCCAACTTACATGATGTTGCTTGCAGTGGATCTCTGCATGGTCTACCTGTTCACTAGATTTTTTTCACGTGCTTCCTTTCTAGCAATCGGCTAGATCTGATTATTTCCCTTCACCTTATTTCCTCTTCACCTCAATATCTCTGTTTCTATCCTGGCTGCTTTTCTAAACTCGAACTGAAGTCCTGGTCTCCACCTAATGACAGAAGTTGGCTTGTGTGGGGAGTTCCACCTGCACCAACGACATTCTACCATTGGATGGAGTCTGGTCAATTAAAATTCAATCAGATAAATTAAATTTTAGTAATACAAAGCACTGTGGATGTTGGAAATCTGAAACAAAAACAGAAATTCTGGATATATAGCAGAGTTAACATTTCAAGTCCAATAACAATTTTCAGAACTCATCCAGTTTCTGTTTCTCCCTCCAAAGATGCTGAGTTTCTCCAGTGATTTGTTTTAGTTTAAGTTATATTTTAACATTTATTTCAACCAACTATGGTAATAATGTTTTTCTTCCATATCTTTAAGTGTATTTGTTTTAAAATTATTTTGTTTATGAATGTCAGCATTTAGAAATATACACTATTTCAATTAACTAATACTTTAAAGTTGTATTCTGATAAGAGTTTTTTTGTATTTAAAGATTTATTTTATTTTGCAAACTATTGTAACCCATAGTCATGCACATGTATAGTACAGTATTTCAACATATAATATTTTTACAAGCAATAAAATGTATGCAAGATCCTAACTTTGGCTTCGACAATAAGTAGCTTTAACCATATTCCATCTTTTAAAGGACAAAGAACAATATAGCACAGGAACAGGCCCTTTGGCCCATCGAGCACATGCCAATTACTATTCCTTACTTAGACCAGCTCGTTCTTGCCCATATATGGTTTCTAGCCCTCTGTTTGCCTCGTGTTCATGTGTCTATCAAGCTATGCCTTAAACTTTGCTACCATGCCTTCTTCCACGATGTCCAGGGGCAGTGCATTCCAGGCACCTACCACCCTCTGGGTGAAAAGCTTTAACTGCACTTCTCCCCCAAACTTTCTCTCTCTCACCTTGAGCCTGTGCTATCCAGTAGCCATTCTTTCCACCCTGGGAAAAAGCCTCTGACTACCCACCTTATGTATGTCTCTCATAATTTTGTAGACCTCTATCAGGTTGCTTCTCAACCTTCGTCTTTTTTCAGTGAAAAAGATCCAAATGTATCCAACCTCTCCTCATACCTAAAACCCTGCAGACCAGGCAACATGCTAGTAAACCTTCTCTGCACCATCTACACAGCATGCACATCCTTCTGGTAATGCGGTGACCAAAACTGCACCCAATATTCGAAATGTGGCCTACATAAAGTTTTATACAGCTGTAACACAACTTGCCAATTTTTATATTCAATGCCCCAGCTGATGAAGGCAAGTGTGCTGTATGCCTTCTTGACTACCTTATCAACTTGCATTGCCTCTTTCAGGGATCTGTGGACCTGTACACCCAAATCCCTCTATGTCAATGCTCATAAAGGTTCTGCCATTTATTGAATAATTCTCAGCTGAATTTGATCTTCCAAAAAGCATCACCTCGCACTTGTTCAGATTACACTTCATTGGCCATTTCTCTGTCCAATTCTGCAATCTATCTATATCCCACTGTATCCTTTGACAGTCCTCCTTGCTGTCTGCAACTCCGCGAATTTTTTTTGTCATTCACAAAACTCACTAATCAGACCACCTACATTTTCCTCCAGATCATTTATATAAATTACAGACAACAAAGGTCCCAGCACTGATCCCTGCAGAACACCACTAGTTGTTGATCTCCATTCTGAAAAGCATTCTTCTGTTGTTACTGTGTCTATGACCAAGCCAGTTCTGTATCCGTCCAGCCAGTACACCTTGGTCCCATAGACTTTACCTTTTGTACCAGCCTGACATGAGTTACAAAGAAAATTACAGCACAGGAACAGGCCCTTCGGCCCTCCAAGCCTGCGCCGATCAAGATCCTCTGTCTAACCTGTCATCTATTTTCTAACGGTCTGTGTCCATTTGCTCCCTGCCCATCCATGTACCTGTCCAAATATATCTTAAAAGACGCTAACGTGTCTGCATCTACCACCTCCGCTGGCAACGCATTCCAGGCACCCACCACCCTCGGTGTAAAGAACTTTCCGCGCATATCTCCCTTAAACTTTCCTCCTCTCACTTTGAACTCATGACCCCTAGTAATTGAGTCCCCCACTCTGGGGGGGCGGGGGGGGAAGCTTTTTGGTATTCACCCTGTCTATACCCCTCATGATTTTGTAGACCTCAATCAGGTCCTCCCTCAATCTCCATCTTTCTAATGAAAATAATCCTCATCTACTCAACCCCTCTTCATAGCTAGCACCCTCCATGCCAGACAACATCCTGGTGAACCTCCTCTGCACCCTCTCCAAAGCATCCACATTCTTTTGGTAATGTGGCGACCAGAACTGCACACAGTATTCCAAATGTGGCCGAACCAAAGTCCGATACAACTGCAACATGACCTGCCAACTGTTGTACTCAATACCCTGTCCAATGAAGGAAAGCATGCCATATGCCTTCTTGACCACCCTATTGACCTACGTTGTCACCTTCAGGGAACAATGGACCTGAACACCCGGATCTCTCTGTTCATCAATTTTCCCTAGGACTTTTTCATTTACTGTATAGTTCGCCCTTGAATTTGATCTTCCAAAATGCATCACCTCACATTTGCCCGGATTGAACTCCATCTGCCATTTATCTGCCCAACTCTCCAGTCTATCTATATTCTGCTGTAATTTCTGACAGTCCCCTTCACTATCAGCTACTCCACCAATCTTAGTGTCATCAGAAAACTTGCTGAACAGGCCACCTACACCTTCCTCCAAATCATTTACATATATCACAAACAACAGTGGTCCCAGCACAGATCCCTGTGGAACACCACTGGTTACAGGTCTCCAATTTGAGAAACTCCCTTCTACTACTACTCTCTGTCTCCTGTTGCCTTGCCAGTTTTTTATCCATCTAGCTAGCACACCCTGGACCCCATGTGACTTCACTTTCTCCATCAGCCTGCCATGGAGAACCTTATCAAATGCCTTACTGAAGTCCATGTATACGACATCTACAGCCTTTCCCTCATCAACCAACTTTGTCATGTCCTGAAAAAATTCTATTAAGTTGGTAAGACAGGGCCTTCCCTGCACGAAACCATGTTGACTATCACTGATATTCCCATTTGCAAGAAAATGGGCTTAGATCCTATCCTTCAGTATCTTCTCCAGTAGCTTCCCTACCACTGACGTTGGGTTCACCGGTCGATAATTACCTGGATTATCCTTGCTGCCCTTCTTAAACAAGGGGACAACATTAGCAAGTCTCCAGTCCTCCAGGACCTCACCCATGTCTAAGGACCCTGCAAAGATATCTGTTAAGGCCCTCGCTATTTCCTCTCTATCTTCCCTCAGTAGCCTGGGACAGATCCCATCCGGACCTGGGGACTTGTCCACCTTAATGCCTTTTAGGATACCCAATACTTCCTCCTTCCTGATCTCAACTTGACCTCGAGTAAGCAAATATCTATCCCTAACCTCAACATCCGTCATGTCCCTCTCCTTGGTGAATACCAATGCAAAGCACTCGTTAAGAATGTCACCCATTTTCTCTGACTCTGACTTCCCCCCCTTTGTCCGTAAGTGGGTCAATCCTTTCTCTAGTTACCCTCTTGCTCTTTATATATGAATAAAGGGCTTTGGGATTTTCCTTAACCATGTTTGCCAGCAATATCTCATGTCCTCTCTTAGCCTTCTTAATCCCTCGTTTTAGTTTCGCTCTACATTCCTGATATTCTTGCAAAGCTTCGTCTGTCTTCAGTCACCTAGAGCTCATGCATGCTTCCTTTCTCCTCTTGGCTAGTCTCACAATTTCACCTGTCATCCATGGCTCCCTAATCTTGCCTTTTCTATTCCTCATTTTCACAGGAACATGTCTCTCCTGCACACTAATCAACCTCTCCTTAAAAGCCTCCCACATATCAAATGTGGATTTGCCTTCAAACAGTTTCTCCCAATCTACACTCTTCAGATCCTGCCGAATCTTGGTATAGTCGGCCTACCCCAGTTTAGTACTCTTCCTTTAGGACTACTCCCATCCTTGTCCATGAGTATTGTAAAACTTACGGAATTGTGGTCGCTTTTGCCAAAGTAGTCCCCTACTGTAATATCAACCACCTGGCCGGTTTCATTCCCCAACACCAGGTCCAGTATGGCCCCTTCCCGAGTTGGACTACATATGTACTGCTCTAGAAAACTCTCCTGGACACACCTTACGAATTCTGCTCTGTCTTGACCCCTAAAACTGAGTGAATCCCAGTCAATGTTGAGAAAATTAAAATTTCCCATCACCACCACCCTGTTTCTCCTACACCTTTCCATTATCTGTTCACATATTTGTACCTCTATCTCACGCTCGCTGTTGGGAGGCCTGTAGTACAGCCCCAACCTTACCTTACCTTATGAAATGTCTGAATAAAGTCTCTCATCAATTATTTTTGTCACCTCCTCAAAAACTCAATCTTGATTTTCTCCACACAAACCTGTGCTGCCTATAACTAACAAGTCCATTTGTTTCCAAATGTGAATGAATCCTGTCTCTCAATATCTTCTCCAACAGCTTCCCTGTCACTGACGTTGGGCTCACCAACCTGTAATTATCTGGATTATTTCTGATCCCTTCTTAAACTAAAGAACAACATTAGCCATTCTGTAACCTTGCCGAAGGCCAGAGAGGATGCAACAACATCTATTAAGGCCCCAGCTATTTCTTCCCTTGCCTCCCACAGTATCCTGGGATAGATCCCATTTGGTCCTGGAGATTTGTCTACCTTAATGCATTTCAAGCCACTCAATACTTCCTCCTTCATTATGTTAACCTGCCTGAGAGCATTCACACACCTTCCCCTGCATGTCCTTCTGTTTGGTGACTATGAATGTGAAGTAATCATTTCAGATTTCACCCATTTCCTTTGGCGCCATACATAACTTCCCTCCTTTATCCTTCAATGGTCCCACTGTCTCCTCAGCTGTCATCTTGCTCCTAATACATTTATAAAATGCCTTGGGATTCTCCTTAACCATGCTGGCCAAGGACATTTCATGGCCACTTTTTTAGTGCTCTTAGATCCCCATTTGAGGTCCTTTCTATTTTCTCTATTGTCCAAGGACTTTGTTTTTAGTTACCTACACCTTAGGTATGCTTCCTTTTTATTTTGACTAAGGGGATAATTTTCCCTTAACGCAAGGTTCCAAATCCTGCCATTCCTGTCCTTCCTCGTCATAGGAACATGCCTGACCTCCACCCTAATCAACTTGTATTTAAAAGACTCCCTCATGTCAGATTTGAATTTACATTCAAACAGCTACTCCTAACCCACATTCTCCAATTCCTGCCTAATTTGGTTATAGCTCACCTTCTTCCAATTTAACACCTTCATCCAAGGTCCACTCTTGTCCTTATCTATAAATATCTGAAAATGTATAGAATTATAGTCACTATGCCCAAAATGCTCCCCCAGTGAAACTTTGATCACCTGGCAATGCTCATTTTCCAACACCAAGTTCTTCCATCTGGCTTCTGCTGCTAGCACTTCCCAAGGACATACCCGAGGTCTGAATACTCCTGCACTCAGTTTTTAAGTCTTCCCCAGTATAGGCTGGTGCAGTCTATTTGGTGTCACAAAAGCCAAAAATTTTCTTTGCTTTTGCAGACACAGGTACCTGCCAATATTCCCTGGGTACGTTTAACTTAGAAATACTTGTGCCATCTTCTCAATACAGTCTTCCAAATGTGGAATAGAATATGAATCAGATTTTATAACTGCATGGACTTTGTGACACTCATTACGTAATTACTGGGTACCATCTGGTTTTAGCACCATTACTGTGGGTGAGCTCCAATCACTGCAACTCACTTTGATTATATAGTCTATGACCATAAGTTCGACCTCTTTTTGAACTGTGTCAATTTTAGAGGGTTAAGTCTATAAGGATATTACTTAATTGGAACATCATTTCCTACATGAACAACATGTGTAATTAAATTAGTACTTCCCAGCTTATTCCCAGATATATCCACATCTGATTCTAATAACTCTTTCTAATCCATTTTGAGTTTCCTCTGGAAGGGAACTCAACAATTATTTCTCAATTTTTAAGAACTTCCTCATTATCCAATTTAATTTGCAGAATCCCCAATTCAGAATCATCTGAACTTCTTTCTTCACTTGTGTGCTGTAACACATTCTCCTTTTGCTTTCCCCATCAAAAGACCTTTTGACCATATTCATATGACACACTCTGTGAGATTTCTCTCTTTTTGGTGTTCTCGTCAAATAATTCACCTCACTCAATTTCCTTTCGATTTGAAAAGACCCACTAAACCTTGCTTTTAATGTTTTAGCTATCACTGGGAATAACACTAACACTTCATCTCTGTGAGCAAAATTGCGAATTTTTATCTTGCCTGCTTCCTGTCTCATCACCTTCCTGGACCTCTCTGTCTCCATCTCAGGCAACCACCTAGAAACCGATATCCATTTCAAGCCCACCAACTCCCTAGAATACACCTTCCACCCACCTTCCTGGAAAACTTTCATCCTCTATTTCGAATTTATTCGCCTCCGCCGCATCTGCTCCCAGAATGAGGCATTCCACTCCCATACATCTCAGGTATCTTCGTTTTTCAAGGACCGCAACTCTTTCCCACCTCCACCCGCGCCCCCCCCCCCCCCCACCCCGCAACCCCAGGCAGTGGTCGAGAACACCCTTGACAGTGTCTCCCGCATTTCCCGCAACACATCCCTCACACCCCATCCCCGCAATAAAAACCAAAACAGAATCCCCCTTCTCCTCAGGTACCACCCCACCAACCTCCTGATCCAACGCATCATCCTCCGACACTTCGGCCATCTGACCCCACCACCAAAGACTTTTTTCCATCCCCACCCTTGTCTGCTTTCTGGAGGGACCACCCTCTCTGTGACTCCCTTGTCCACTCCACACTGCCCTCCAACACCACCACACCTGGTACTTTCCCCTGCCACCGCAGGAAGTACTACACTTTCCCCCATACCTCCTCCCTCCCTCTCCCCCATCCCAGGCCCCAAGAAGACTTTCCACATCAAGCAGAGATTCACCTGCACGTCCACCAATGTGGTATATTGCATCCGCTGTACCCGGCGTGACTTCGTCTACATTGGGGAAAACAAGCGGAGGCTTGGGGACAGCTTTGCAGAACACATACGCTTGGATCGCAATAAACAACTGCACCTCCCAGTCACGAACCATTTCAACTCCCCCTCCCATTCCTGAGACGTCATGTCCATCCTGGGCATTCTGCAGTGCCACAACGATGCCACCCCAAGGTTGCAGGAACAGCAGCTCATATTCCGCTTGGGAACCCTGCAGCCCAATGGTATCAATGTGGATTTCACAAGCTTCAAAATCTCCCCTCCCCCTACTCCATCCCAGAACCAACCCAGCTCGTCCCTGCCTCCCTAACCTGTTCTTCCTCTCACCTATCCCCTCCTCCCACCTGAGGCCGCACTCCCATTTCCTATCTACTAAACTCATCCTGTCCCCTTGACCTGTCCATCCTTCCTGGACTGACCTAACCCCTCCCTACCTCCCCACCCACACCCACCTCTACTGGCTCCATCCCTGCCTCTTTAACTTGTCTGTCTCCTCTATCCATCTTCGACCTGCCTCACCCGCACTCTCTCTTTATTTCAGAATTCTTCCCCCCTCTCCCCCTTTTCTGATGAAGGGCCTAGGCCCAAAACGTCAGCTTTTGTGCTCCTAAGATGCTGCTTGGCCTGCTACTTTCATCCAGCTCCACACTTTGCTATCTCAGATTTTCCAGCATTTGCAGTTCCCATTCTCTCTCATCACATGCTGTGCAACTTTCAAATGCTGTCTAACCAACTCCCCTGCTATATTTAATATTTCCCTGAAATTTGACACATGATCCAAATATCTAGTTTCTGAATTCACCAATATGTGGACTCACCAATTTCTCCTTATTATTATTTTGGTGGCCCTCGCACCCCATGCCCAAAAACTAATTCAAATAGACTGAATTTAGTTTATTCATCAGGCCCAGCTCTAATTGCGAAACGTACAAATGGAATTCTTTTATTCCTGTCCTCTGGATCATCTTGACTACAAGCCCTCAGCATGGTCTTTTAAGTTTGATGCCACTGTTCTAATGTTTCCTACGATTCTGGATGACACAGTGGATTTGAATTGCTTTATTCCTAAGCCATCCATGACTTCTATAAATAATTTTCATGTAAAATTTGACCCTTGAGTTGACAACATATCTGTGGATAGTCTGTACACAGTTTTAAAAAATGGGTAAATCTTCTGCAATTCTTGTAGCCATGATACTGCATAAAGAATGGTCTCTGGAAATCAATTAGACATATCCAATATGGTCAGCAAATATTGATTCCCACATTTGTTTTATGTAGGGATCCTAAGAGTTAAGACTCTTATAAAAGGTTCTTCAAAACTGGAATAGGTATTAATAGTGCTGGTTTTATTATTGTGAGGTTTTCCAATTACCTTACACTTATGACATGCCCAGCAAAATTCCAACACATTTTTGCACAGTTCAAGCCAATGAAAATGTTTTTGTATTTTGGCTTGAGTTATCCTTACTCCCAAATTACTACTTACTGTTAATTCATGTGCTACCCGCAAAATCCCCTTTCTATAACCCACTGACATTACAATTTGATGAACTTCTGCATTTTTCATCCACTTCAATGCATGATGATTTCCATTTCCTTGTCAAAATGCCATTTTTAAGATAGTAACAGATGTAGATAATAGATACCAACAGTCATAGATAAGCCTTGGAAATGGTCGCCTAGTGAACCTCAGGGAAGTAAAGAAGTGGTTATCATCCTGTAAGATATTTGCACACTATGTTCCCAAATTTGATTTGGTATTGACATGCGATGCCTCCCTGTATGGCATCCGGGTAGTATTAGCTCATAGATGGCCCAATGGAAAAGAGCTCCCAATAGCAAATGCATCTTAGACTTTGGCTAATGCAGAGTGTAAATATGTCCAGATAGCAAAGAAATGTTTGGTCATATTTGGAGTCTGGAAGATCTACCAATACCTTTTTATAGTAACAACAGACCACAAACCCCCGCTAGGTGTTCTTAAAGAGGTCAAGGCAGTACTGCCCATAGCTTCAGGCCGAATTCAGTGGTGGGCTCTGATACTGTGTATGTATAATTACAAGTTGCAACACTGGCCAGGAGGCAAAGTAGCAAATACGAATGCGTTGAGTCACCTCCCAATGGCAGACACTCCAGCAGTGGTGGCACTACTGGAAGAGTCTGCAATAGCTTTTAAGTTTTCTGGAGACACTTCCAGTCACAGCTCACAATATCAGACTTTAGAGCCAGGAAGATCTATTCCTGGCAAAAGTGAAACAGCTGGTGGTGATCAGGGAAACCAAAGGGTCATCACAAACAAAACTGAAACCTTTATGAACCTAGAGAGAAAAAAGAATCACAGTAGAGGGTGGCATACTATTATGGGAGCAAGAGTGATTGTCCCAAGCAAAGGTTGCTACCTGATAGTGGCTGAGCTCCACCAGGGTCATCCAGGAGCTTCCAAAATGAAGATGTTGATAAGAAATTATGTCTGGTGACCAGGGTAGAATGCAACATAGCTGTGTTGGTAGGGCAGTGCCCAGAGTGCCAACAAGAACAGAAGTTACGGCCAGCAGCTTCGGGGATGGTTGGGTAGACACTAGATTCAATCACTTTTACTGCTCGGGTCCTTTCATGGGGTCAATGTTCTTAGTCATTGTGGACGCCCACTAACAGTGGCTAGACATGCATAGAGTTCATTCTATAAACATGGGACTACAATAGAGAAGCTTGCACATCTTTTGCAATAGATGGATTCCCAGAAGTTTTGGTCACAGATAATGCAGGGCCATTGTTTACAAGCAGGCAATTTGAGTATTTCCTAAAATTGAATGGTATTCATCATCTAAGGACAGCTCCATACCACCCATTACCCAACTGTCTGGCAGAAAGACCTGTCCAAACTTTGAAAACATGCTTCAAGAAACAGCCTACAGTTTCACATGTTACCAAACTGCCCTGGTTCCTGTTTCATTATAGGACCACCCCTCGTACAACTTCAGGGACAGCTCCAGCAAAGTTGCTAATGTGGAGAAGACTCTGTGTCAAGTTGCATCTAATCTTTCTGGACCAGGGAAGGAGGGTGAAAAGGCTTCAGGAATGCCAATGCCTGGCCCAAGACTCCTCAAAATGTGACAGACAGTTTGCTTCAGAGTGCAGTGCTTGGTATTGGAACCACAAGAATGGCCATTTATAGATAACAGGCATGATTGGCACAAGGTCAGGTGCAGTGATGTATAAAATTCAGAGGGTGCAATGGTCCTGAACAAGCACATGGACCACGTGAAAGCTGCAACCTCACATACAATCGGGAGCACAAAGTGACTGGCTCTTCGACTGCCTTTCTGACTGTTTCGGAATTCTTGGGCTCCCCCTGTCCATCAAGCATTAAAGATAGCTTGGAATCTGAGATGAGCACAGCAGATATCAGTGCCTCAATGCTTTTGCCGCATAAAGACCAAGATGCTCTGGGTTCAAGAGTGAACTACTGTGTGTTGTACACCACCTGTTTCAGAGACAGTGTTGGTGGAACTTGACGCACTGCTAACTGCCTCAGGAGGAGCTACAAAATAAGAACTGGCCTGTGTCCTTGGACAGAGAGGGGAAGGGATGTAGTGCCTTCATGAATATGAGTTCTCTGATTTGGATGTTTAACCTGATCCAATCAGGGAGCCTTGGCTGATAGATATAAACTAGAGTGTCAGAGTTTCTGCTCATTCTGAGAGCTTGCTCTGAGGATCAGTGTCAAGCTCTGTCAATGTATAAATAAATGGGAATAATCCAGAAGTTGCTGGAAAAGCTCAGCAGGTCTGGCACATCTGTAAAGAAAAGATGAGTTAACATTTCACGTCCAGGAACCGTTCTGAGGAAGGGTCACCAGACTCAAAATGTTAACTCTGATTTTTTCTTTACAAATGATGCCAGATCTGTTGATCTTGGCCAGCAACTTCTGGTTTTGTTCCAGATTTACGGTATCTGCAGTTTTTTCGGTTTTAATCTGTGACTTAGTAACTGGAGACTGGCCTTTGTGGGGTTATTTCAGGCCATTTCTCTGTGATTCTAATACTTGCAACTCTGTATTTATGACTGCTAGTCCTTACTTCTAGGCCAGTTTGTCTAGATTCAAGTTCCACCTGCCCAGGACAGAAAGAGTAGGTATATGAATTTTGCCTGTTTTCAATACAACAAAAATAGGTGACAGCCATTCGTGAGTTAATTTCTCAGGGCAATGCCTTGAACTATAAGAGTCAATCTGCCTGGTTTAGATCATAGATCATAGATCATAGATCATAGAATCCATACAGTGTGGGAACAGGCCCTTTGGCCCAACAAGCCCACATCGATTCTCAGAGCCTCTGACCCAGACTTATCCCCTTATAACCCACCTAATCTACATATCCCTGACGTGCAACTTAGCATTGCCAATCCACCCAGCCTGCACATCTTTGGACTGTGGAGGATACCAGAGCACCCGGAGGAAACCCACACAGATATGGGGACAATGTGCAAACTCCACACAGACAGTCATCCAGGATTCAACCCAGGTTCTTGGCATTGTGAGGCAGCAGTGCTAACCACTGAGCCACCATTTTTCAACTTTTAAAAACACTCATAGTTAACACTCAGCTATCATAATCTGGTACATTGCCCATGGTAATGCCTCTACAGAATATGGTCCACTTGCCAACTAATCAGCACTTATGAATCAGAGATAATGGGAACTGCAGATGCTGGAGATTCCAAGATAATAAAATGTGAGGCTGGATGAACACAGCAGGCCAAGCAGCATCTCAGGAGCACAAAAGCTGATGCTTCGGGCCTAGACCCTTCATCAGAGAGGGGGATGGGGGGAGGGAACTGGAATAAATAGGGAGAGAGGGGGAGGCGGACCTAAGATGGAGAGTAAAGAAGATAGGTGGAGAGAGTGTAGGTGGGGAGGTAGGGAGGGGATAGGTCAGTCCAGGGAAGACGGACAGGTCAAGGAGGTGGGATGAGGTTAGTAGGTAGCTGGGGGTGCGGCTTTGGGTGGGAGGAAGGGATGGGTGAGAGGAAGAACCGGTTAGGGAGGCAGAGACAGGTTGGACTGGTTTTGGGATGCAGTGGGTGGGGGGGAAGAGCTGGGCTGGTTGTGTGGTGCAGTGGGGGGATGAATGTTTGTTTTCCCTTAAAATTATATGTTTGCAAATTATCCTGCTGAGTGGAAGAAGGAAAGGTTTGACAAAGTACTTCTTTTCTCAGTAATACTCAGCTCTGTACAACCAAATGACTAATATTTATTTATTTAGATTTTGAGGCCCTTTGCACAATGACCTTTCATTAAAGAGACACTGCTTTTACGATACAAAGTGCCTGCCAGATGCATGACAGAACAACAGATATTGCATTGAAATAATATTGTTGCATTGCTGAAGTGGGATGTCATGACAAAACTAACAGTATCCTTACAATGACAAAATGGGAGAAATGCCAGAAATAAGTGAGATCTTCAAAAGAACATGTGGGTTATTGCTTCAACTAAGATCCTCATTGCAAACCTTCCAGCATTCTCTCTTCAAAGGGAAATAATGAGGCATGGTCAAACATAACCTCATTAAACTGGTGTCCCTTTAATAATGAAATATTAAACAACCAATCAGTGAGCAAATTTTGACTATTATTCATCTTAAATTTTAGAATTATCAAAATAATAATGAAACTACACTCATTTTATTTTTTAATTCACTGAATTTTTCACTCTTTCCCTGGTTGCCCTTTATAATTCCATTTGTTAGGATGAGCAATTTTACATTTTCCTGTTACCTGTAAGCGCCCAAAGCTATTGTTTTGCAATACCAGGTTAAACTGCCGCTAGCCATATCTCTAATCAGAGATCAACCTGTGGTCGTCTAGAACTATGGCAACCTTAAATCTGCTGATTTGATTAACTCCTGACTGCCTTACCTTTACTCAGACAAGTTGTTGTCAATATATAACCCGTTAAATGTGAGTTAAATTAAAAAACACATTTTTCTGTCCCATACAGAGTTGGAATGATCTTCCTCATTGGTTAATCATCTGTGTAGAAGAAAATGTCAACTAACATGACTTATGATGGTTCTTTCAACTTTTTATTTGCTTCACTGGCAACTTATTAATGTGTCAAGGCTGTCTGTTTTGCAGAAACAAGATAAGAACATTCTGCTTTACAGTTGATTTTCAAGGTTGAATGCAGGGTCCATGATTAAAACTCTTCCATTTCATGTATTGTTGTTGAGTGGGACCCTGTGATTCCAACAGTTCTAATTTTAGTTTCTGGATTAATATTGTTTCTGTCTATTATTAGGCAGCTTTCCATCTTAC
Source organism: Stegostoma tigrinum (assembly GCF_030684315.1). Lineage (NCBI taxonomy): Eukaryota > Metazoa > Chordata > Chondrichthyes > Orectolobiformes > Stegostomatidae > Stegostoma > Stegostoma tigrinum. The sequence continues at coordinate 37,758,354 of NC_081377.1, read as the reverse complement.
ATTAAAAGTGTCAACATGAACATTAGCCAATGCTTTCAGGGTGACTGCTTTCAATATAAATGGCTAACCACTGATGCAAATCTTGTTGGCAAACTATCCAAAACTACACTAATGTTCCTCCCTCTCTCCCATTATTGAAGGCCCTTATATTAGAAGACCACTGCCTGAATGAGAAAAGACAAACTTTTCTCAATGGAAGTGACTACGATATAGCAACAGGCAGTTCACTGTTCTCAACTTACAGCCTACTGACTTGGACCTAATAGTAGAACTGCTTGATTTACTGCTAGACATTGAAATATCCGCACTTGCTGCGAGCACCTGTTTTTATATTCTTTCCTACTTATGATGGAGACATGGTCCTCTGAGTGCTAACAGTCACCTCATGCCAACTGACAACTCTTTCTTTGTTGATTTTGATGGCAGGCTTGTCATTAGCTGTAGGAGTCTCCATTAATGTTTCCCAGCAATAGTTTTTGGATAGTAGGAACTCTTCTTAAATTTTTTCATTCTTCAGCTTAGAGATGCTGTGTTGGACCTCAATGTTTATGCTGAGGAATATCAAGAGCATCTTATGATGTCATGTGTACTTGTAGACACAACAACTTAGGATCTCAAAGGACTGCGACCTAACCTTGGTTCTCCTCAAAGGCTTTATAACAACCGTGTCAATGTAACCTGTGACTAATTACTAACATGATATTAGACGTTTCTAGTTGAACCAGCAAGTAACTTTTCTCTGCTACACTAAACTGGTCTTGTCGTTTCTTCCACTGAAACAGTGTAATGGTAGCCTTTATCATGAGCAGCAGTACAGTGAGCTGGCATACACATACAACAGTCGCAGCTAAACAAAAAGGGCAGGCTCAAAAATGGGATCTTTGCGAGCTACAGTGCTTACTATTGTATCAATTGATCTTATAAAAACAGGAGAAAGCCACCTTTAAGCTCAACTCTATCTTCCTTTGATCCATTTCCTTTAATGGAAAAAAAAACTGTAAATTAGTTGCACAAGTGAGCCATTTGGCTCTTTAAGCCAGTTTTGCCATTCGATAAGATCATGGCTGATCTGTTTCATTTTGAACATCATATTCCCATCTACTCCAAATAACCTTTGTCTCTTTCATTTAAATCTGTCTACATTTGCCTTAAAAATATTCAATGATACCACGTCCATTACCTTCTGAGGCTGGAAGTCAAACTCCTCAATTCTGAGAAAAATTTGTGATTTTTGTCCTAATAGGATGACTTCTAAAAGTGACCAAGATCTGGACTTACCAAGAGGTAAATGCTGTTCAAAATCTTGCATACATAATCAAGTCACTGCTCAATCTTCTAAACTCCAGTGACAGCAAGGGCAGCCTGTCCAACCTTTCCTGGTAACAAAACCCATTCATTCCAGATATCAATCACTAATGGACCTCATCTTAATTGCCATCAAGGGCATTATATCCTTCCTTAAATCAGGAGATCAAAACTACACACGGTATTCAAGATTTAGTCTTTATCAATCTGCTTTTTAACTGAAGAATAACAGTTATGTTCAATTCTCCTTATAAAAAGAGTTGTATCTTTTTTGTCATCTTGACTATGTGCTGTATTTGCATACTAATATTTTTGTGACTCATGTACTAAAACACCTAAACTCCTTTGCACCCCAGAATTCTGCACTTGTTCTCTGTTTAGATAATACACTTTTTATATTCTTCCTGCCAAGTGAACAAGTTCATATTTTCTCTATTTTGCAGCATCAACTGGATGTTTGCTCAATCACTCAACCCATCTACTTTGGTCTCCAAACTCCTTATGTCGTCTTCACAACACATTTACTTCCCTATATTTTTGTCATCTGTAAATTTAGTTACCAGGCCTTTGTTCCCTTCAATTAAGCCTTTGACATTAATTCATAAATCGCAAACAGTTGTGGCTCCAGCACAAATCCCTGCAAAGCTCACTGGTCACAAAAAAAGACTAATTTATGCATATTCTCTGTTTTCTGAGTACCAGGCAATTTTCTATGTCAAATCCCTTTTTGAAATCTCCAGATAGCATGTTAATAGTCTTTGCCTTATTCACAGTGCCAGTTAGTTTTTTCAAACAACTCCAATAAATTGGTGAAGCATTATTTCTTTTTCGTGAAACCATGCTGATTCTTTTTGATTCACTTGAATTTTTCTAAGTGCCTGGCTATAATGTTCTTGATGATCAATTCTAACACATTCCCATGACAGATATCTTGCTGACCGGCCTGTAATTTCCTTTGCAAAAACCTATTTCTCTGTCATGAAATGCCAATTCTCTTGAGTAACAACAGCACTTTAGAAGGCAGAGTTTCAGATTTCTACTAACATTTTCTTATGAAAATCTATTCAATAAATTTTTATAGTTTTGTGAGGAAATATTGTAAATGAGTGGTTACGTGCAGAGGCGGATCAATATCTTTTGATGCAGCACTTTCCATTTCCAGTCAAGCTTTTACATTGATTTATAGTAATGTGGATCATTTACATCTAAAGAATATATATTGTTGTAGATTTATGGGGGCGACACTTACTATGAATACCAACTTTAACTCTAGTTTGTAGACACACGAAGGAGAACTGAAGTCATTTTGAAAAAGCATGTATCCTTGAGGGTCCTTTTGCTAGGAAATTATGAAACACCAGTCACCTATAATCTGTACTGGTCTTGTTTTAGTAAGTTGTTTTGCAAATATAGGAGTAGATTTGTTATCATGTCTTCAAAGTTACAGAGTAGTAAACATGTTGCATTGAAAGTCCTTGAAGCTTTTCTCTTTAACGCTAATAAAGTGCAAGTACCTTTTAGCATCCACTTTCTAGTCACTGTGCAAAAGCACAGTGCAAAAATAAGTCTTTAGTTTTTAAAATGCACAAGACTAATTATGGAATGATGGATATATTTGACATCATGACATTTGACCTTGACTGTGAGAAAGCATATCATCCACCTCAATCTCAGTTTCAAAACTACATTATGTTTTTCCGTTGTGCCCATGTTTTCTATCATTATCTTATTGAAACTATGATAATCTGCATTGATCGTTAAGTAAACTTATTTAGTGCTGTCTTTGATTTTAATTTATTTCCATGCGTTCTGAATTACAGAAAGACTTGCTTATTTTAAAGCCACAATCTACTAACTGATTTGAATGCATTCCAATAGGAAATGCACCCAAACAGCCAAGACTTTTGCGAGTTCCCAGTGTGAAGAAACACACAGGAGGAATGTCATGGAAACGAGCTCCACTGACCAGGGCACCCTGCGAGAAACACTTAACAGCAGCAGTCGTAAGTTATTCAGAAGGGTAACATCTATTATAAATCCTTTTTATCTCTTGACGTTATTTGTGGGAAAATATCTTCCCTGCACTCTGGTAATTTTCTCCATGAAAGACCATATGCTTTATATGCAGAATACGGTTTTCAATGATGCAGTGAACTGCCCGTTATTGTGGAATACTTAACTGATCTAGATGCAATATATGATGCTTGCATTGAAACAACCATCTGAAAATATTACAGGAGCAAGATTGCAAAGCTCCCCAAAATCGAAGCAGGGTGAGCTCAGTCAATGTAATACAAGCAGCAAATCCTCTCACATGCTTCCTGGTTATTTGATATGGCAATACAGCATCTGGCGTGATTTGCCCTAAAAATGTGCATGTAAGCCATGGACACCACTTTGTTGCTTTCAAGACGCTTTTATTTCATGGAAGGTTTGATGTTCAGAAGCTCAGTTACTAATCATTTAGCTTTTAAAAGTGTCTGTTTTGTTTTGCACCTGTTTGAGATTGTAACTGAGTTACATCTGGCCCATTGCGATGAAGGTTTGTAATATAACATGATTTCAGAACTTGGGTTCTAAGGTAGAGATAAACATGTGTTTGGCTTTTAATTCTATAAGTTGCCTGCTTTTTCTTAAGAGTCAGAAACTCATTGTTTTAGCCTTGCATCAAAACATGAGAAGCCATGTGACTTGGGGAATTCCCTCCCTAATGGTAGTTTTCCACCACCTTCTCAAGGGCAACTAGGAACAAACAATAAATGCTGGCCAGTCAGTGATGCCCACATCCCATGAGTGAATTTTAAAAGTCTGAAGATATGTGTAGACAAAGTACCTGGTGAGATAACTGCTGACGAGTTTGCTAAGTCGATTTTTTTACTACCCAGAAAGAGCAGGTTCAGTTTAGAAGAAAACATCCACAACAGCAGATGTGGTGTTTGGCTGCCCCAAAGTTGTCAGAATAAGTGGAAAAAGCTTTAAGTTTTCTTTTCTGAGAGTTCAGTGAGAAAAATCAATGAGTCTTTGCATCTCAAATAGAGAGGAAGAGAATACATCTGGTAAATACGCAGAAAGTTAATGAAAAGGAATGCTTGCAAGTTCATCAGTTGAGGAAGAGATTAAAGAGTAAAGACAGGAGTGAGACTTTGCTAGAGTTGAGTGCCTGACTGTAAAGGATATTGCTGGTAAAAAGCTAAGTTTTTTTTGTTATTTTTCTATATTGTTTTTATATTTTGCCTTTTAAATTTTCCTTTCTGTGATAAACATTTTCTTTCATTAAAATTATATTGACAAACTAATGTGAATATATTCAGTGTCAACCGAAGCAACCAAGCTGTAAAACTAAAAGTTATGTTAATACTGGAAAAGAGATTACAGTCTGAAATCTCACTTAGAAGACCAGAATAACCAATAACAATGTAGGGGTTCCTGGCGGCTATCTATGATGTCTCACATTGGCAGTTATATACAGGGTAATATTGTCTTACAAGAATCATCTTTATCAATTATTCCTTATGATTTTATAAACCTCTGAGGTCACACCTCAACCTCCTATACTCCAATGAAAAAGCCCTAGCTTCTCCTTTATAATTCAACCCCTTCATCCCTGGCAACATCCTGGTAAATCTCTTCTGCATCCTTTCCAGCTTAGTGATATCCTTCCTGTCGCAGAGTGATCAGAACTGGACACGGTATCCCAGAAGAGGCTTCACCAATGTTCTGTATGACCTCAACATAATATCACAACTCCTATACTCAAAGTTCATCCTAAACCCCTTCTTAACCATCTTATCGATTATGTGATGCAAACTTTGAAAAATTATGTATCTGAACCCCTCTTTGATCCACAATACTGCCCAAGGCCCTAATTTTAATTGTATAAGTCTTGCTGTTGTTTGTTTGACCAAAGTACAATACCTTGCTTTTATCCAAAATGAATTCCATTTGCCACTCTTCAACCTGTTGATCCAGTTGATCAGGATCTCTTTATAATCTGAGCTAACTTTCTTCACTCTCCACTTTACCAGTGATCTTGGTGTCATCTGCACACTTAATAATTATGCCTTTTATATTGTCATCTAAATAATTTATATAAATGACAAACAAAAGTGGATCCAGCACCACTGAAATCCTGTGAACACCACTGATAAGAGGCCTCCAATCTGAAAAGCAAGCTTGTACCATCACACTATAACAAAAGTGTGAAGCTGGATGAACACAGCAGGCCAAGCAGCATGTCGGGAGCACAAAAGCTGACATTTCGGGCCTAGACCCATCAGAGAGGGGGATGGGGAGAGGGAAGTGGAATAAATAGGGAGCGAGGGGGAGGCGGACCGAAGATGGAGAGAAAACAAGATAGGTGGAGAGAGTATAGGTGAGGAAGTAGGGAGGGGATAGGTCAGTCCAGGGAAGACGGACAGGTCAAGGAGGTGGGATGAGGTTAGTAGGTAGCTGGGGGTGCGGCTTGGGGTGGGAGGAAGGGATGGGTGAGAGGAAGAACAGGTTAGGGAAGTAGAGACAGGCTGGGCTGGTTTAGGGATGCAGTGGGTGGAGGGGACGAACTGGGCTGGTTTTGGGATGCAGTGGGGGGAAGGGGAGATTTTGAAGCTTGTGAAGTCCACATTGATACCATTGGGCTGCAGGGTTCCCAAGTGGAATATGAGTTGCAGTTCCTGCAACCTTCAGGTGGCATCATTGTGGCACTGCAGGAGGCCCATGATGGACATGTCATCTGAGGATTGGGAGGGGGAGTTGAAATGGTTCGCGACTGGGAGTTGCAGTTGTTTATTGCGAACTGAGCGGAGGTGTTCTGCAAAGCGGTCCCCAAGCCTCCGCTTGGTTTCCCCAATGTAGAGGAGGCCACACCGGGTACAATGGATACAGTATACCACATTGGCAGATGTGCAGGTGAACATCTGCTTGAGATGGAAGGTCATCTTGGGGCCTGGGATAGGGGTGAGGGAGGAGGTGTGGGGGCAAGCGTAGCACTTCCCGCGGTTGCAGGGGAAGGTGCCGGGTGTGGTGGGGTTGGAGGGGAGTATGGAGCCGACAAGGGAGTCGCGGAGAGAGTGGTCTGTCCGGAAGGCAGACAAGGGTGGGGATGGGAAAATAGCTTGGGTGGTGGGGTTGGATTGTAGATGGTGGAAGTGTCGGAGGATGATACGTTGTGGATGTGAGTTTGGTCACTGAGCTGGAAGGTTAGTTTTCAGACGTTTCGTCACCTTTTTTTATTTGAAAAAATATGCTTTATTCATAGAATGTACAAAAAATAAAACATTTATACACCTACCCAGTCATGCAAACCACTCCAGATTACCCAGGGTGTACGTACATCAACTAAAAAGGAAAAAAACAAAACAGAGAAAAACAAAACAAAGCAAAGAAACCGCCCTGGCAGTCGTCACCCCGCATAGTCCCAGTTGGCCCCCTGACCAGTTGGGGAAGGCGCCAGCTGGGCCCAGTTACCAGATAGGGCCCTTTTTTCTATTCTGGACGAGGGGTTTCATACTGTGGTCTTTCCCCACCGTGCCTTGGCGGTGGCTGCCCCAAGCTTTAACGCGTCCCTCAGCACGTAGTCCTGGACCTTGGAGTGCGCCAGTCTGCAACTCTCGGTCGGGGTCAGTTCTTTCAGCTGGCAGACCAGCAAGTTGCGGGCAGAACAAAGAGCGTCTTTCACCACATTGATGGTCCTCCAGGCGCAGTTGATGTTGGTCTCGGTGTGCATCCCCGGAAACAGCCCGTAGAGCACAGAGTCCCGCGTCACGGAGCTGCTCGGGACGAACCTCGACAAATACCACTGCATCCCCCTCCAGACCTCCTGCGCATAGGCACACTCCAGAAGGAGGTGATCGACAGTCTCGTCCCCCCCGCAGCCACCTCGAGGGCAGCGTGCGGTGGCGCAGAGATTCAGGCATGCATAAAGGATCTCACTGGCAGAGCCCCTCTCACCGCCAGCCAAGCAATGTCCTTGTGCTTGTTTGAAAGTTCTGGCGATGAGGCATTCTGCCAAATGACTTTGGCAGTCTGCGTGGGGAACCACACGACGGGATCCACCCTCTCCTTTTCCCGAAGGGTCCCGAGGATACTATGCGCTGACCACTGCCTGACGGCCTTGTGGTCAAAGGTGTTTCCTTTCAAAAATTTCTCCACGAAGGACAGGTGGTACGGAATGGTCCAACTACTCAGAGCGTTCCGCGGCAACGAGGCCAGGGCCACCCTTCGCAACACCGGGGACAGGTAGAACCTCAGTAAGTAGTGACACTTGGTGTTTGCGTACTGAGGATCCACGCACAGCTTGATGCAGCCGCACACAAAGGTAACCATCAGGGCGAGGGTGGCGTTCGGTACGCCCTTTCCCCCCATTTCCCAGGTCTTTGTACATGGTGTCCCTGCGGACCCGGTCCATCCTCGACCCCCAAATGAAGTGGAAGATAGCCCGGGTGACTGCAGTGGCGCAGGTCCAGGGAATAGGCCAGGCCTGCGCCATATACAACAGTACCGAAAGCCCCTCGCACCTGACAACCAGGTTCTTACCCGCGATGGAGAGGGACCGGAGCGTCCACCTGCCCAGCTTCTGTTTCAATTTGGCGATACGCTCCTCCCAAGTCTTAGTGCACGCCCCAGCTCCACCGCACCAAACACCCAGCACCTTCAGGTAGTCTGTCCTGACGGTGAAGGGGATGAAGGAGCGGTCGTCCCAGTTCCCGAAGAACACAACCTCGTTCTTACCCCTGTTGACTTTGGCACCCGAGGCCAGTTCAAACTGGCCGCAGATGTCCAATAGTCTACTCACCGACGGACGATCGGTGCAGAAGACGGCGACATTGTCCATGTACAGGGAAGTCTTGACCTGAAGGCCTCCGCTGCCTGGGATAGTCATGCCCTTCAGGCTCACGTCCTTCCTGATGGAGGCGGCAAAGGGCTCCACACAGCACACAAACAAGGCAGGAGAGAGCGGGCAGCCCTGCCTGACTCCAGATCTAACAGGAAAACTGTCTGATTTCCACCCGTTGATCGAGACTGCGCTAACGATGTTGGCATAGAGCAGCTGGATCCAATTGCGGATGCCGTCCCCGAACCCCAATTTGGAGAGGACGTCCCTCATGTAAGCATGAGAGACCCTGTCGAAGGCCTTCTCCTGGTCCAGGCTGACAAGGCAGGTGTCCACCCCACTGCCGTGTACGTAGGCGATCGTATCCCTGATGAGCGCGAGGCTCTCAGCGATCTTCCTGCCCGGCACAGCACAGGTTTGGTCAGGGTGAATCACCGACTCCAGGACAGACCTGACCCGGTTGGCTATGACCTTGGCCAGGATTTTGTAGTCCACGTTCAAAAGTGAAATGGGACGCCAATTCTTAATTTCTTCCCTCTCCCCCTTCCTCTTGTAAATGAGGGTGATGATGCCCTCCCTCATGGACTTGCACATTTCCCCTGCCCGAAGCGCACTATCGTACACCTCCAGCGGGTCCTGGCCGACCAGGCCCCACAGAGCGGAATACAGCTCGACCGGTAAGCCGTCGCTTCCGGGAGTCCTATTCCTCTCCAAGGACTTGAGGGCTCTGGCCAGCTCGTCCAGGGATATCGGCCGGTCCAGCCACTCCCTCGTGCCGTCGTCTAAGACCTCCGTGATAGACGACAGGAACGACTCGGAGGCCGTGCTGTCCGTGGGCTTCATGTCGTACGGTCCGGCATAGAAGGATCTGCTGATCCTCAAAATGTCGGGCCGAGACAACGTCACCGAGCCGTCGTCCTCCTTCAGCCGGCTAAGAACAGAGCTCTCTTTGTGCACCTTCTGAAAGAAGAAACGCGAGCACGTCTCTTCCTGCTCCACGGAGCAGACCCTGGACCGGAAGATTATCCGGGAGGCCTCCGCGGCGAAGAGCGAGGCTTGCTGGCCCCTCACCTCGCGGAGGTCCTCTGTGACATCGACCCCCATCAACTGCAGAAGGAGCAGGTTCTGCACCCTTTTCTGGAGTCACGACAGCTTTCCCCGCCTCTCTCTTGCCTTCTGAACACCCTTGAGGACAAAGAATCTCTTGAAGTTCTCCTTCACTGTCTCCCACCAGTCGCACGGAGACTCAAGGAGGGGTTTCACGGTTCTCCAACCGGTGTACTCCCTCTTAAGCTCCTCGACGTTCTCTGGGGTCACCAGAGTCGTGTTGAGCTTCCACGTCCCCTTGCCGGCCGGCTGGTCGTCCTGTAAGTGACAGTCGGCCGCAGGAGGCAGTGGTCAGAGAAGAACACTGGCTCGACGCCGGTGGACCTGACCGAGAACGTCCGTGACACAAACAGGAAGTCTATCCTTGAGCGGATAGACCCGTCTGGCCGCGACCAGGTGTACCTCTGCTGCGCTCCGTCTGCAGGGGTGCTGAAGACGTCGAGCAGCTTGGCGTCCTTCACCGTGCCCATCAGGAATCTGGACGTGACGTCCAGTTGACTCCACCCACCCGCTGTCCCCACGCCGGATCTTCCATCTGCATCAATGATGCAGTTGAAGTCTCCGCCTAGGATGAGCGGCCTGGACGTAGCCAGCAGGGGTGGAAGCCGCTGCAGGACGGCCAACCGCTCACTCCGTACCGCTGGGGCGTACTCGTTGATCAGCCTCAGGGGAGTGTTCCTGTAGGTGACATCAGCCACTAGGAGGCGCCCCCCCTACCACCTCCTGAACTTGAGAGATGGTGAAGTCACGCCCCCGCAGCAGAATAGCCAGGAGCGACAGTCGTTACCCCCCGACCAGATTGAAGGCCCACAGGTCCAGGCGCCAGACCATTTCCCGTACCTGCTGAGGTGCGGTATCCCGCACTCCTGCAGAAACAGGAGGTCAGCCTTGACGGTGGTCAGGTAGGCCAACGTGGACACACATCTCGCGGTTGACTTAACGCTGCGCACATTAATGCTCGCAACTCGTACCCCCATTGTGGGCAGTGACCGCAGTACCCTCCCCAAGTCCAAGGTCCAGCCCCTCCATCTGTCCCTGCATGCCCATTGCCCGGGCTAACTGCTGGACGCTCTTCGGGCTCAGGAAACCGTCCGTGCTGCCTTCTGGGTGGCATCCCCCCATCAGGGGTGCGGAGGCAGGAGGGTCCGGCTCCGGGTCAGGCAGGGGACGTGCTGTTTCCTCCTTCCCGCCTGGAAGTTCCGGGGGGCCCTCCAGTGGCACTTGACTGGGTGTCGGAGAGAGCCTCAGGATGCGTCCCGTCACCTGGAAGCAGGGTGCTGCTTTCCTTCCCCCTCGAGATCTTTAACTTCTGCTTCGGATGGGCCCTCTCCGAATCCTCCTCGTCAGAGGAGCTCTTATAGCCCCCCTGTAGCTGCCTCTTCCCGCCTGATGGTTGCGGTTCCTGGGCCCGTCGACGCACCTTCCTTCTCGCTTTCCTGTCCACTCCCCTGGGTTGCCTGTCGCCGCCTCCATTGGTTCCGGGTTGTCGGTGAGGGGGGGAAAATCGGAGCTTGCAGGGGTGCTTTGCTGGCCTCGGGCCCATCCTGCAGGGCTGGGCCCTCCTGCACGGCCTGGCCCTCCTGCACATTAGTGGGGTCCTTGCTGGGCCGTGGTGCCTTCCTCTCCTCCGGGGGGGCTGGCCCCGCATTTCCCCTGCCAGCAACCTGGGCATAGGTGGTACCCCGCCGCGGGCATGCCCTATAGAAGTGGCCCGCTTCCCCGCAAAGGTTGCAGCTTTTCTCTCGTGGGAAATCCTTTGCAAGGTGTCCCTCCTCCCTGCAGATGGTGGCTTTGCAGTCGGCCGCCACGTGACCTGACCTACCACAGGCATGGCAGACTTTAGGTTGCCCTGCATAGGTCAGGTAGCCCCTGCTCCCGCCGATCACGAAGCTGGACGGTGGGTGTGCGACATTCCCGTCTGCGCCCATCCTCAGCGTCACCTTGACCTGCCTCTTACTCGTCCAGATGCCAAAGGGGCCCACGATATCAGTTAGGTCCCCTTCCACCTTCACGTACCTTCCGAGGAAGGTCAGGACATCAACTGCTGGCACATGCGGGTTGTACATATGCACAGTCACCATACGGCTCCTCTGTGCTGGCATCACAAACAGTGGGACAGCGGTCAGTACAGAGAGGGGGCCCTCACCTCCTTTCTCCTTGAAAACCTCCAGGAAGCGCTCGCAAAGCTTGGCACTCCTGAAGGTGATGTCGTAAAAACCTCCTCCGGGGAAATCCTGCAGGCAGTAAATGTCCGCAGCAGCGAACCCACAACAGTCCAACAGGACCCTCTTCACGAAGAAGGTGCGGTCCACAGGTGCACCTTCATCCACCTTCTTCACGGAAACACGAATGGTGTTCCGGACCCCCTGACCCGGGGCACGAGCACTTGCCGCAGCCATCGTTGCAGGTTGGCTGCTCCCCTGAATCAGCATTAGGCCGAAGCCAGCATTAAGATCCACTGGTCGCAAGGGTGCACAGCCAACCCGACATCCTCCTTTCACCTCCAAGATAGCACTCTCCTCCTCTCGGTCCACAAGAGAGCGGGTCTTTATTGTGTTCAAGATGTAAGCTGGTTCACTGAGCTTGAACGTTTGTTCCCAGATGTTTCATCACCATTCTAGGTAACATCAACAGTGAGCCTCCAACGAAGCGCTGGTGTTATGTCCCGCTTTCTATTTATCTGGTTAGGTTTCCTTGGGTTGGTGATGTCATTTCCTGCATTGGTGCTGTCATTTTCTGTTCTTTTTCTCAGGGGATGGTAGATTGATTTGGAGCCAATGTGTTTGTTGATGGAGTTCCGGTTGGAATGCCATGCTTCTAGGAATTCTCGTGCGTGTCTCTGTTTGGCTTGTCCTAGGATAGATGTGTTGTCCCAATCAAAGTGGTGTCCTGCCTCATCTGTATGTAAGGATACGAGTGATAGTGGGTCATGTCGTTTTGTGGCTAGTTGATGTTCATGTATCCTGGTGGCTGGCTTTCTGCCAGTTTGTCCAATGTAGTGTTTGTCACAGTTCTTGCAAGGTATTTTGTAGATGACGTTCGTTTTATTTGTTGTCTGTATAGGGTCTTTTAAGTTCATTAGATGATACGTTGTATCCAGAGGTTAGTGGCGTGGTATGTGAGAACGAGGGGGATCCTTTGGGGGCGTTTGTGGCGGGGGTGGAGTGTGAGGGATGTGTTGCGGGAAATGTGGGAGACGCGGTCAAGGACGTTCTCGACCACTGCGGGGGGAAAGTTGCGGTCCTTGAAGAACATGGACATCTGGGATGTGCGGGAGTGGAATGCCTCATCCTGGGAGCAGATGCAGCAGAGGCGGAGGAATTGGGAATAGGGGATGGAATTTTTGCAGGAGGGTGGGTGGGAGGAGGTGTATTCTAGGTAGCTGTGGGAGTCAGTGGGCTTGAAATGGACATCAGTTTCTAGCTGGTTACCTGAGCTGGTTACTTCTCTTTCGATTCCTCCCACTTCCTACAGACAAAGGGGGTGGCCATGGGTACCCTCATGGGCCCAAGCTATGCCTGCCTCTTTGTAGGTTACGTGGAACAGTCCCTCTTCCGCACCTACACAGGCCCCAAACCCCACCTCTTCCTCCGTTACATTGATGATTGTATTGGCGCCGCCTCTTGCTCCCCAGAGGAGCTCGAACAGTTCATCCACTTTAACCCAACCTCAAGTTCACCTGGGCCATCTCCAACACATCCCTAACCTTCCTGGACCCCCAGAGGATCCCCCTCGTTCTCACATACCACCCCACCAACCTCCGGATACAACATATCATCCTCCTTTTGTGCTCCTGAGATGCTGCTTGGCCTGCTGTGTTCATCCAGCTCCACACTTTTGTTATCTCGGATTCTCCAGCATCTGCAGTTCCCAGTATCACTTGTACCATCACACTGTCTCCTGCCATTAAACCAATTGAAATCCAATTAGCAAGATCACCTAAATCCCATGTGATCCAACTTAGTCTACCACGTGAAATCTCATCAACGGCATTACTAAAGTCCAAATTAACAATATCTATCACTCTCTGCCCTCATCCAATCTTGGTTACTTGCTCAAAAAATGCAGTCATGTTTGTTACACTATTTCCCTCACACACAATCATGCTGACTATCCCTAATTATCCCTTGCTTCTCTAAAAGCATAGAAATCCAATCTTTCAAAATCACCTCCAGCAACTTACCCGCCACTGAAGTCAGAGCCACTTTCCAGTCATACGGCATCTCACCCAAAAATTACAGATGGTACAAATAGTTGTAAACAATAAATATTTTTAAAAAGGCCAAAGCTTCGAACAAGAGACAACAGAATGGAGCTGGAGGAATACAGCAGGTCAGGCAGCATCAGAGGAGCAGGAAAACTGATGTTTCGGGTCAGGACCTGTCTTCAGAAATGGGGAAAGGGAAAGGGAGCTCTGAAATGAATGGAGACAAGGGGGCGGGACTGGGGAAGGTAGGTGGGATGGTGATAGGTGAGTACAGGTAGGCAGTGGTGGAGATTGGTCAGTGAGGTAGGAGGAGCGGAGAGGTGCGAGCGAAGATGGACAGATTGTCAGGTCAAAGAGGCAGGAATGAGAGGGAGGATTGGGATGATGCCAGAGGTGGGGACATTTTGAAACTGGTAAAGTCCACATTGAGACCACTGGGTTGTCGGCTTCCAGGGTGGAATATGATGTGCTGCTCTATCCTGATTTGCTCTTCCCAATTCTGAATCATGTTAATATTTCAATGTTGTTACATTTACATGAACACGTTTAATCAACCTCCTTCACAAACAATTCAGAGGAAGTAACGGAATATTTTTCCATCAGTTCTAAAATGGATCTGAAAGAAGTAATGCTGCAACATTAAGCATCTGTTACATTGCTGTTCAGTGAAATTTAAGAGGTTAATTCACACGAGGAGAAAAAAATTTCTATTTGCAATGTATAGAAAGTCACAAGTGCTTCTTTTAAATATTCATATTAAAAGACTTGTCAAAAACAGCCAAAAATATTTGACAGTTCACTTTAACCATCCCACAAGTGGACCTTTCAACTTTAAACCACCAAAGATTTGTGTTGTTTCATTTGGACAACTTTTGTCTCCCTGGGCTACTAACAGCTGAACTTTCTTCCCTTTTCTTTCCTCCCAAACTTTCCAAAAGATGAACAGCACAGCACAATGAGTATATCAAGCAGCTTATCAGAGAACTTCTCCCAGAGACCTTGTCATCGAGCTGGGTTTCCTTACCAGATTCAGGAGCTGCACCCTGCAATCCGACTGGTTGACCTCAAAGAGCACATCAATCAAATGAAATCATCAAAGGACTATGGCTTCAAGCAAGAGTATGAGGTGATGACCAGAGAACATGTTTGAGGCTGAGATTATTTCAAATCTCTTGGCACACGTCTAAACATGTATTAAATATTTCTATTCAAAGGAATGAAACAAAATTGTGATTTTGGCATAAGCCATTAGATTAATTTTGTGATGATCCCAAGATATTTCCTTTGGCTGTCAGTTTTCAGTCTTATCCAAAAATAGACCAGCCGTACATCACAGAAATAAAACCTTGAATAAACAGGACTGTAAACTTTAAACCGGAGGGAGGAGGGTAACTTCTTGAAGGTAGGCATCCTTAGAAGAGGCTTTGCAGTGGTGGTAAAATTATTTCAGAGATGGGAGGAACTGCAGATGCTGGAGAATCTGAGATAACAAGTTGTAGAGCTGGATGAACACGGCAGGCCAAGCAGGACCAGAAGAGAAGGAAGGCTGATGCTTTCGGCCTAGACCCAAGGGTTAGGCCTGAGGCATCAGCCTTCCTGCTCCTCTGGTGCTGCTTGGCCTGCTGTGTTCATCCAGCTGTACACCTTGTTATCTCAGATCCTCCAGCATCTGCAGTTCCTCCCATCTCTGTAAACTTTAAACATAATGTAGGTGAGAGGGGAGTTGAGAAAGGAGAAATGTAGACTTACATATCAAAAGGTATATGGCAGCATTGCAGAATAGTTAGTTAGGTAACGATATCCAGAATGGTACATGAACAGATAAAGTATACAAACATTAAAAAAATGCACTAAATTGGGTAAACAGGGGAAAGCATGTTAAAAGTCAAAATTAATGGCCCTTCACTTGAAAGCACATGATACACAGAAAAAGAAATGAAACAATGATAGAAATAAAGCTTAATGTGTATGATCTTCTGGTGATAACAAAGACTTGATTATAAGGAAATCAAACCTGGGAATTAAATATTCAGGGATAATGGGAACTGCAGATGCTGGAGATTCCAAGATAATAAAATGTGAGGCTGGATGAACACAGCAGGCCAAGCAGCATCTCAGGAGCACAAAAGCTGACGTTTCGGGCCTAGACCCTTCATCAGAGAGGGGGATGGGGGGAGGGAACTGGAATAAATAGGGAGAGAGGGGGAGGCGGACCGAAGACGGAGAGTAAAGAAGATAGGTGGAGAGAGTGTAGGTGGGGAGGTAGGGAGGGGATAGGTCAGTCCAGGGAAGACAGACAGGTCAAGGAGGTGGGATGAGATTAGTAGGTAGCTGGGGGTGCGGCTTGGGGTGGGAGGAAGGGATGGGTGAGAGGAAGAACCGGTTAGGGAGGCAGAGACAGGTTGGACTGGTTTTGGGATACAGTGGGTGGGGGGGAAGAGCTGGGCTGGTTGTGTGGTGCAGTGAGGGGAGGGGACGAACTGGGCTGGTTTAGGGATGCAGTAGGGGAAGGGGAGATTTTGAAGCTTGTGAAGTCCACATTGATACCATTGGGCTGCAGGGTTCCCAAGCGGAATATGAGTTGCTATTTATTTCAGAACCCTCTCCCCATCCCCCTCTCTGATGAAGGGTCTACGCCCGAAATGTCAGCTTTTGTGCTCCTGAGATCCTGCTTGGCCTGCTGTGTTCATCCAGCCTCACACTTTGTTATCTTGGATTCTCCAGCATCTGCAGTTCCCACTATCTCTGTTTAATTCTCTGTTCATTTGTGAGATGTGGGCATCGCTGGCTGACCGGCATTTTTTGCCCATCCCTAATTGCCTTTGAGAAAATGGTAGTGAGTTGCCTTCTTGAACTGCTGTAGTCCTCCTGTTGTGGCTTGACCCACAATGCTAATAAGGACATAATTTCAGGATTTTTACCCAGCAACAGTGAAGGAACGGCAATATACTTCCATGTCAGGATGGTAAGTGGCTTGGAGAGGATCCTGGAGGTGGTGTTGTTCCCATACGTCTGTTGCCCTTCTCGATGGAAGTGGCCAAGGGTTTGGAAGGTGCTGTCTGAGGATCCTTGGTGAATTTCTGCAGTACACCTTGTAGATAGTACTCAGTGCTGCTATTGAACGTAGGAGGTGGGGGGAGTGGATGTAGTGCCAATCAAGCGGCTGCTTTATCTTGGATAGTGTCAAACTTCTTGAGTGTTGTTGGAGATGCACTCATCCAGGCAAGTGGGGAGTGTTCCATCACACTCCTGACTTGTGCCTTGTAGATGGTGGACAGGCTTTGAGGATTCAGGTGGTGAGTTACTCGTCGCAATATTCCTAGCTTCTGGCCTGCTGTTGTAGTCACTGTGTTTGTGTGGTGAGTCCAGTTGAACTTCTGGTCAATGATAACACCCAGGATTTTGATAATGGGGTTTCAGTGATGGTCACACCATTGAATGTCAAGGGGTGGTGGTTAGGTTGTCTCTTTTTGATGATGGTCATAGCCTGGCATTTCTGTGGCACAAATGTCACTTGCCACTTGTCAGCCCAAGCCTGAATATTGTCCAGATCCTGTTGCAGAACATGGGCTGCTTCAGTATCTGCCAAGTCACGAATGTTGCTGAACATGGTGCAATTATCAGCCAACATCCCAACTTCTGATCTTATGATAGAGGGAAGGTCATTGATGAAGCTGGTGAAGATGGTTGGGCCAAGGACACTACCTTGAGGAGCTCCTGCAGAGATGACCTGGAGCCGAGATGATTGACCTCCAACAATCACAAACATCTTCCTATGTATCAGGTATGACTCCAACCATCCAAGAGTTTGCCCCCGATACCCATTGTTCCAGTTTTGCTCAGGCTCCTTAATGCTACACTTGGTTGGTTGCAGCCTTAACATGAAGAACTGTCACTCTCAGCTCACCTCTGGAATTCAGCTCTTTTATCCATGTTTGAACCAATGCTGTAATGAGGTCAGCAGCTAAGTGGCCCTGGGAGACACCAAACTGGGCGTATATGAGCAGGTTATTTGTGAACAGGTGCTGCTTGATAGCACTATTCATTACACCTTCCATCACTTTTTACTGATGATTGAGAGTGGACTGATGGGGCGGTAATTAGCTGGGCTGTATTTGTCCTGCTTTTCCTATAACTGCCAAGTATAGGACATACGGGACATAGTAAAATTTTCCACATTATCAGGTAGATACCAGCATTGTAACTGTACTGGAACAGCTTGGCTGAGTGGGCAGCAAGTTCCAGAGCACAAGTCTTCAGTACTATTGCCAGAATGTTTTCAGGGCCCATAGCCTTTGCAGTATCAGTATCTTCAACCATTTCTTTATACCACGTGGAGTGAATCAAATTGGCTGAAGACTGGTATCTGTGGGGACCGCTGGATGAGGTTGAGATGGATCATCCACTTAGCACTTCTGGCTGAAGATTGTTGCAAATGCTTCAGACTTATCTTTTGCACTGATGTGCTGGGCTCTTCCACCATTGAGGATGGGAACATTTGTTGATCCTACTCATTCAGTGAGATGTTTAATTGTCCACCACCATTCACAACAGGACTGCAGAGCTTAGATCTGATCCATTGGTTGTGGGATCTCATATTTCTGTCTATCACTTGCTACTTTCGCTGTTTGGTGTGCAAGTAGTTCTGTTTGGTGGTTTCACCAGGTTGATACCTCATCTTTAAGTGTGTCTGGTGCTGCTCCTGGCATGCCTTCCTGAAGTTTCCATTGAACCACAGTTGATCCCCTGGCTTGATGGTAATGGTTGAGTGGGGAAATGCCATTCCATGAGGTGACAGATTGTCCTGGAGTACGGTTCTGCTGCTGTTGATGGCCCAGAGCGCCTCATGGGTGCCCAGTCTTGAATCGCTAGATCTGTGTGAGGTCTGTCCCATTTAGCCAAGTGATAGTGCCACACAACTTGATGGAAGTTATTCTCAATGTGAACACGGGACTTCGTCTCGACAAGGGATTTGTGATGGTCGCTCTTAGTGATGCTGTCATGGACTGATACAACTGCAGCTGGCAGATTGGTACAGATGAGGTCAAGTATGTTTTTCCCCGCTTGTTGGTTCCCTCACCACCTGTCGCAGACCCAGTCTAGCAGTTATGTCCTTTAGGACCTGACCAGCTCGATCAGTAGTACTGCTGCCGAGCCACTCTCGATGGTAGCTAAAGGCTGATAGTCATCTGGGCTTAATTGGTTGCATCTTAGGATATTATAAGAAGTAGCTTCAAAGATGGATGTACTGATTATGATTTTTCAAGAATCTTAGATTCTAGAAAAATCCCAGAGGACTGGAAAACAGCCAATGTAATGCCCTTATTCAGAAACAGTGAATTACAAAACAAAACAGATAACTCTATGCAAGTTAGTTTAATTTCAATCATTGGAAAATATTAGTATTTTTAATAAAGGATGTAACAATAAAATATTTAGAAATACATAATATAATCAAGTAGAGTCAACATGGCTTCATAAAGGGAAATCATGTCTGACAAATTTATTAGAATTCTTTAAGAAGGGAACAAGCAGGATAGATAAACATGTAGCTGTAATACATTTGGATTTCCAAAGGTTTTCAAAAAGGCACCAGATGTAAGGCTATTTAATAATAACCCATGAATAGAGGATTGGCTGATAAATAGGAGATGGAAGTTGGGATAAGGGGGTCATTTTCAGAATAGCAACTTGTAACTAGAGTGCCACAGTTGTGAAATTACTTATAATATGCATCAATGACTTAGATAAGGGATATGAATGTTGTATCACCAAAGTTTGTGGGTGACGCAAAAATAGATGGGAAGGCAGATGGTGAAGACAATGCAAACAGTTTATAGAGCATAATACCCTTATCCTGTAAATGAATTTTTTTAAAATACGTAGGAAAAATCTTGGCAGGCTGTTTTACAGGATGAGTAGGGGAGCTGCATGTTATGCAAATAAAGGAAAACTTCAAAAGTCACAGCAAACAAGGGTTCATGGATCCTCTTGAATAAATCACAAAAAGCCAGTTTCCAAGTTCAGCCTGAGTGCTCTTATGGTGTGTGGTAGCGGCCTGGATTCTAAGTCTAATTCTGTGTCATAACATATCTGTACAAGTTAATTAAAAATACTTACAAATTCAGAGGGTGATAAGGAAATGAGTGTTTTGCTGTCCTTAATTTTAAAGTAAGTGGGGTATAAAAGTAGAGAACAAATTATGGCAGATGCTGGAATCTGTGCTGAAAATGACAAATGTTGGAAATCACAGCAGGCCAGACAGCATCCATCAAGGGAGAGCAAGGCAACGTTTCAAGTCTAGATGACTCTTCGTGGGAGCTGAAGTGAATTGAGGAGCGGACAGCATTTATGCTATAGTTTGGGGTGGACAGGTGGAGGTGAAGGTTTCTGGTGGAGAAAAAATGTTGATAGTTCAGATTAAGTGATTGGAATAGAAGAACAATGGTGTGTCTGCTGTCAGACTTGAAAGGACAGTAACTGGGATGGGTTGACGGGTGGGGAGACAAAATAACAAACTGGAGATGGTACGAACTGCAGATGCCGAAGAGTCTGAGATAACAAGGTATAGAGCTGGATGAACACAGCAGGCCAAGCAGCATCAGTGGAGCATAAAAGCTGACGTTTCAGGCCTAGACCCTTCTTCAGAAAATGAAATTCAGATCTTTTCTGATGAAGGGCTTAGGCCCGAAACATCAGCTTCCCTGCTCCTCTGATGCTGCTTGGCCTGTTGTGTTCATTCAGCTCTACACCTTGTTATAACAGGCTGGAGGTGTTCTGCAAAGCAGTCACCTAGTCTGCGTTTAGTTTCTGCAATGCAGAGTAGGCTACATTGGGTGCAACAAATACAACACAACACCTACAGTCTGTATGTGAGCAGGACCCCAATCTTCCCATAGTGAGTCATTTTAACACAGCATCCTGCTCGCTTGCCCACATGTCTGCCTTAAGTACGCCGCAGTGTTCGAGTGAGTCATAGCGCAAACTGGAGGAACAGCATCTCGTCTTCAGATTAGCCACTTTACAGGCTTCTGGACTTAATACTGAGATTGTATATTAATACTGACTTTAAATTGTAAACCATTTCTTCCCTTTCTTTTAACTTGTTATTACGTTCTCCCCTTCGCACATCCCAATTACTGTCCTTTCAAGTCTGGCAGGAAACCCATCTTTGTTTTGCCAATAGAGCAGGAAAGTTGACACTTTGGGTCGAGACCCTCTGAAAAAGGGTCTCAACCTGAAACGTCAACTTTCCTGCTCCTCTGATGCTGCTTGGCCTGCTGTGTTCACCCAGCTTCACACCGTGTTATCTCAGATTCTCCAGCATCGGCAGTTCCTTCTATCTCTGTAACAATTGTTTTGCCAAACTCACATTCCAATCACTTATTCTGATCAAGATCATTTCTCCAGTAGGGATAGTAAGAACTGCAGATGCTGGAGTCAGCGATCACAGTGCGGAGCTGGAGGAGCACAGCAGGCCAGACAA
Organism: Stegostoma tigrinum; assembly: GCF_030684315.1. Taxonomy (NCBI): domain Eukaryota; kingdom Metazoa; phylum Chordata; class Chondrichthyes; order Orectolobiformes; family Stegostomatidae; genus Stegostoma; species Stegostoma tigrinum. Next base: position 37,737,420 of record NC_081377.1, on the reverse strand, counting down.
CATCAGAGGAGCAGGAAAGTTTGTTTCGGGTAGGGGACCCTTTTTGAGAAATGGGGGAGGGGGAAGGGAGCTCCAAGATAAATAGAGAGAGGAGCGGTGGGTCTGGGGAAGGTAGGTGGGATGGTGATAGTTGGGTGCAGTAGACAATGGTGGGAATAGGCCAGTGAGGTGGGAGAGAAGATGGACAGGTTGTGTCAGGCCAAGGAGGCTGGAATTAGAGGGAGGGTTGGTCATGGAATGAGGCCAGCCATGGGGAGACCTTTTGAAACTGCTGACGTCAACTTTGAAACCATTGGGTTGTAGGGTTCCAAGGCGAAACATGAGGCGCTGCTCCTTCAGTTTCTGGGTGGCATCATTGTGACACTGGAGGCGGTTCAGGATGGACATGTCACTCAGAGTGGGAGGGGGAGTTAAATTGTTCATGACTGGAAGGTATTGCCATTTGTTGCAAACAGAGCACGAGTGCTCTACAAAGCAGTCTCCAAACCTCTGCTTGGTCTCACCGATGTAGAGGAGGCCACATCAGGAGCAGCGGATGCAGTAGGCCACATTAGTGGATGTGCAGGTGAACCTCTGTCTGATGTGAAAGGTTTGTTTGGTGCCTTGGATGGAGGTGAAGGTGGGAGGTGGAGGGGCATGTGTAGCACTTCCTGCAATGGTAGGGAAAGGTGCCAGGGGTAGTGGGGAGTGTGGAGTGGACGAGGGACGAGAGAGTGGTGCCTACAGAAGGCAGATAGGAGTGAGGAGGGAAATATATCCTTGGTTGTGTGGTTGGATTGCAGGCGGTAGTGGCAGAGGATGGTACATTGAATACGGAGTGGGGTGATATGTGAGGTCAAGGGGAATTCTGTCTTTATTTTAGTTGCAGGAAGGGGATGTGAGGGCAGAGGTTTGGGAAACACAAGAGATGCGGCCGAGAGTATTTTTGACCACTGAAGGGGGGAAGTTGCGGTCCTTTGAAATAAGAGGACATCTGGGATCTTCCATCTTGGCAGGCGTAGCTTGGCCCCATGCGGGTTCCCATGGCTACCCCCTTAGTCTTTCAGAAGTGGGAGGAGTTGAAGGCAAAGTTGTTAAGGGTAAAGATGAGTTCAGTTAAGTTCTGTTTCTCCACCAGCTCCCTACACCCACTACCAAACTCCCCCTCCACCAAACGACAGCTTAAAAATAGGGAAATGTAAGTAAAGCGGTATAAGGTACTAATCAGTCTACAACTGGAGTACTGTGAACAGCTTTGGTCACTTTATATATTGGCATTGGAGACAGCCCAAAGAAGGTTCACTCAGTTGATCATGGGAATATGGTAATGTCTTATGAGGAGAGATTGAGTAGGTTAGGCCTGAACTCATTAGACTATGAGAAGAATGAGAGGTGATCACAATTGAAGTGTATGAAACTTGAAAGAAACTTATCAGGGAAGAGGTGAAGAAGTTTCTTCTCTTTGTGAAAGAATCTAGACCCAGAGGACATGATGTCAGTGTAAGGGTTCTCCCATTTAAGAAAGAGATAAGGAGGAATTTTGTCTCTCAGTAGCTAACGAACCTGTGGAATCTTTATTCCACAGAGGACTGTAGAGGCTAGATCAGTAAGTTTGTTGTGGGTGGAGACAGATACATATTTAATCAGTAAGGAAATCAAATGTAATGGAGAAAAGGCAGCAAAGTGGAGCTGAGTATTATCAGTTTAGCCATGATCTAATTGCATGGCGATGCAGAATTGATGGGTCAAATAGCCTACTTCTGCTCCCTTAGAGGAAGCAGTGGCCTAGTGGTATTATTGCTAGACCATTAATTCATAATTTAGAGACCGCAGCAATGTAATAGCCACCTGGGTTCAAATCCAGTCTTGGCAAATAGTGAAATTTGAATTCAATAAAATATCTGGAAATGAGTCTAGTGATGACCATGAAACTGATGTTGATTGTTGGAAAAACCCATCTGGTTCAATCTTGTGAAAAAGATGTCCTTCAGGGAAGGAAACTGCCACCCTTACCTGATCTGGTTTATATGTGACTTCAGACCTGCAGCAATGTGTTTGACTCTTAACAGTGCTCTGGACAGTTATGGGTGGCAATAAATTCTGGTACGGCAAGTGATGTTTACATCCTATGAATGAATGAATAAAAAGAAGGTCAAGGTTTTATGACCTGGAGCTGAATCTGCAATAACTGATAGAGAATATTAATTCAGACAAAATTTTGGATTCTTCAAAGTTAGGAATGTCACTCACATGGAAAGGGAATATTTAATCATTACAGATATCTATACGTGGCATCAAAAATTTCCTGGTCAGATACAGCACAAAGTAAAATTTATCTACGCTGCTCAGGCAATCTGTCTCTGCTGACTTCCAGACAAACACCTTCGATAAAACGGTAAACTTGGGGCCCTAGAGATACAGTGGTAGTCTCCCAACCCCTGGACTAGGACACCTGGCTTCAAGATTCATCTGCTCCAGAACTGTGATATAATATTTTTGAATAGTTGATTTAAAAATATCTAAAAGGGCAAACTTATTAGAAGAGGTTGCTAACTTGTATTCCCTTGTGTATAAGGTATTTGAGATGTTTAGAATGATTAAAGGATTTTATAGATAAATTCAAGCTATTCTGCCTGCTGGGGAAACCTTGAATTGGGGTGTGGATTGTTTTGAGGGGAAGCATTGAATGGTTGGGGGGGCATTGTTTGGGAGCATTGTTAGGGGGTTGTGGCATATCCTTAAAATTACAGCTAGGATGTTCATGGGTGATCTCACTAACCAAAAAGCCGTTGAGATATTTTGGTTGTAAATTTCAAAATTGAGATTTTATTATACAAATATATTTATGGTTATGTAACCAAAGTGGGTAAACCAAGTTAATACACAGACCAGTCATGATGCGGTGACTGATGGTATATGCCAAAGGGGCTGAATGTCCTACTCTATTTAACATGTTTCTATATCCCTATTCCTGTTGTACGAAAGAGATATTTGTTTCACTTATATCTCACCCTTGTAGTTCCAAGTGATGTCACCCATTTAGTTCTAATTTTACCCCCTGAATTGAGACTGTCTATTTCATCTGCGACCAACAAGACAAACATTTATACTGTCTGGAAGTTTGCTATGGAAACTAGCCACTGGCTTGGAAATCTATTGCGGTCCATGTCATTTCTTTTCAACAAAACCATTGAATGTAACTGAATAATTGACCAGTTTCACATCAGTGCTCTGTTATGTTTATATAAGTATTTTCTAGTTTACTTTTGATAATTTAAGGTGAGATTTATGGTTTAAAAAATCCAATCTAGTTCAGCTATAAAATAACACAGCAAAATAGAAATTCAGTGCTGAATATTGAATTTTTGTATATCTGGAATTAAATAACTTGGAATTAAAAGTAGGTTGTTGCTAGCATGTGAATTAAATTTTAACAATATAATCCCATTTTAATATGTTGAAATGTTTAATAGTTTTATGATTGTTATTGCCAGCCTAAATGTTCATGTATTGAATGTATTTTCTAAGTGAACAATCATTAATTGGCACTTTCACATTTGGGCATTCAATTCTAGTCATGTACATATGATTTTTCAAATGTCCTGGCAAATGGGAGGCTTTTAAAAGTATGATATCAAGAATTCAGGGACAGGTATGTCCCTGTTAGGGTGAAGGGAAAAGCTGGCAAGTTTAGGAATCCCTGGCTGACAGGGGATATTGAGGCTCCGGTCAGGAGAAAGAAGGTGGCATACATTGGGTTTAAGCTATCGGAATCAAGTGAATCCTTAGATGACTTTAAAAAGTATAGGAGCACACTCAAGGGAAATCAGAAGAGCAAAAAGAGGGTATGTGATAAATCTGGCAGATAAAGTTAAAGATCACTACAAGAGGTTTTATTACTCTATTATGTGTAAGAGGGTGGCTGGGGAGAGAATAGGTCCCCTTAAAGATCAGCATGACTGTCTTTGTGTAGAGCCACAGTAGATGGGAGAGATTTTAATGGATAGGTCTCCTCAGCATTTACTGAGGACAGAATCATGGATGCTGTGGAATTAAGGGAAACAAGTGGGGATGTTTTGGACAGCATAAACATTACCAGAGAAGGGATGTTTGCGCCCTTAAAGGGCATTAAGATGGCTAAATCCCCTGGACCTGATCAAGTTCACCCTCCGACATGTGGGAGGTTAGGGAAGAAATTGCAGAGGCCCTTGCAGAGATTTTTGCCTCATCTTTGGCCGCTGGTGAAGTTCCAGAAGACTGAACGTAGGTAATGTTGTTCCATTGTTTAAGAAAGGTAGCAAAGACAAGCCAGGGACCTAGAGGCCAGTGAGCCTGACGTCAATGGTAGGCAAGTTACTGGAGAGGACACTCAAGGACAGGATCAACCAACATTTGGATAGTCAGCATGGATTTGTACGCGGTAAGTCATGTCTGACAAATCTTTTAGAGTTTTTCGAAGAGGAAACCAAGAGGATCGATGAGGGTAGGGCAATGGATGTTGTTTATATATGGACCTTAGTAAGGCCTTTGACAAGATCCCACATGATAGGGTAGTCATGGAAGTTAGGTTGCATGGGATCCGGGGAAAGCTAGCTAATTGAATTCAAAATTGGCTCGAATGTAGGAAGCAGAGGGTGGTGGTTGAAGCTTGTTTCTTAGATTGGAGATGCGTAACTACTGCTGTGCTACAGGGGTCAGTGATGGGACCTTTGTTATTTGTTAATTGCATAAATGATCTGAAAGTGAATGTACAAGGCACGATTAGTAAGTTTGCAGATGATAAAAATTAGGAGGTGTCATTGATAGCAAAGAAGGTTATCAAAAATTACAGAGGATCTTGATCAGATGGGGAAGCAGGCTGAGGATTGGCAAATGCAATTCAGTGCAGATAATTGTGAGGTGTTGCATTTTGGAAAGTCAAACCAAGGTAGGATTTATACTGTAAATGGTAAGGTCCTGAGGAGTGTTGTGGAGCAGAAGGATTTCAGAGTAGAAGAACATAATTCATTGAAAGCGACATCACAGGTAGACAGGGTGGTGAAGAAGGCATTTAGAATGCTGTTCATTCATCATTCGAGGTATTGAGTACAGGAGTTGGGATGTTATGTTACAGTTGTATGAGTCGTTGGTGAGGCCGCACTTAGAGTATCATGTACAGTTTTGGTCACCCTGTTTCAGGAAAGTTATAGTTAAACTGGAAAGTGTGCAAAGAAGATTTAGGAGGATGTTACCAGGACTAGTAAGCCTGCATTATAGGGAGATGTTGGCCAGGATAGGACTTTATTACTTGAAACATATGAGAATGAAGGATCACCTAATTGACATGTATAAAATAATGAGGGACATAGATAGAATGAGTGCATAATGTCTTTTTCCCAGGGATGGGTAATTGAAAACTAGAGGGCACAAATTTAAGGTGAGAGGGGAACTTCTTCACGGAGAGAGTAGTGCATATATGGAAAGTTGTTGAGGCAGGTATAATAGCAATCTTTAAAATAAAATTTGGCTAGGTGCATGGATGAGAAGTGTTTAGAGGGATATGGACCAAATGTGGGCAATTGGAACTAGATGAGTGAGCACCACGGTCAGCAATGACCAGTTTGGACCGATGGGCCTGTTTCCATGCTGTATTACTCTATGACTCTAAGTCCTGTACATAAGAGCAAAATTTCTGGGAGTGTTTACTTCATTTAGAAGTCCTCAACAATAGGGTAAAATTGCTGCTATTTTGTCTCTATGGCAATTACAGTCAGGTGCCTGTGAGCAAAATACATTGGATTAGCAATTTCTGACCTACATGAGCAAGAATGGCAGCCCATCTTTTGGTTTCAAGGATATATTTAAACCATTTTTAGAGAAACCTAATCAGTAGTAAGATCATCTGTTCACACTTATTAGATGAACTTTCGATTTCAATGTGATTTGTTGGACAATCTTCTTGTAATGTTGATGGTGAACTTAAAAAAAATTATCATTTTGTCTGTGAATAAACAGAGTAGTTTACAATGCAAATGCAGCTTTCCTGATGAATGAGTGGGGATAGGCAACATTTAGGGAAAACACAGCAGCAACCCATTTACCCCTCAAGACTTGTGCCATATTTACCTTAAGCGTATTTGCTCACTTCCTTGAAAGTCACTTAATGGTTTTTACATAATGAAATGTTTAAATGGGCCAACGTTCATGTTCATATAGTATGTGATTGCAAGCATAACTGCACAACATTGATGGATATTGATGTCAGCGAAGCATACCCATAGCAAGTGTAGTATTTGATCAGCAAACATATTGGTGGCAAAAGCTATTTTCGCTCCTCCTTTGAAGACCTATCCCACATTGGTGCCAGTTACATACTTAGCTAGCAAGGGGGAAGAGGGTCCACCTTACGAGAATCTCACCTGAGAACTGGCAGCCAATCAGAAGCCAACAGCTCTGCTTTGCATGTAGTGCCAGTTGGTGCAGTAACAGCTGCTGGCAATACACCGAGCAGAGAACCAGGATCGCTGAGAAACTCCATGCCAAAGGTATATGAGGGCAGAATGAAAGCACAGGGCAGGGATTATCACAAGGAGATGGCAGGGGTTCAACAGCAAGGGCAGTGTGATGCATTCAACATCCCCACTCCCCCCTCCCCCACCTTATAGACAATAGGTGCTGGAATAGGCCATTCGGCCCTTCGAGCCAGCACCACCATTTGTTATGATCATGGCTGATCATCCACAATCAGTATCCTTTGATCAGACACTGACTGCTTTTGAATCAAGAATGTCTTCCCTGTGAGCCTGCAGGTCACAATGACAGGGTTTGTTTTTGAGTTCCCCACTTGACAAGATCCTGCCACTACCTGTTGAATGCCAATTGCAACAATATGATACGCTTAAGTGGACATGTAGTCATACTACACTGGATTCAATCAGGAAAGCAGCAGAAGCTTCACTTGTCAACCCTCCATCTGATTAAACGCCCCCCGATTTCAAAACTCACCTAAAAGGAAAGCATTAAGTTGCACCTCAAGAAAACTGTTATAGAGAAGAATGAAGAACAAATGAAGCAGGCAAAGGTTGTACATTTATGGAACATTTTAATTGGACTTTTGTTTCCTCAGAGCTTCTTTGAGCGCAAGTCTTCCTGTCACAAAATGTCAAAGAAGAAAGTACGACGTTCTGAAAGTAGATATGTAAACATCACTGTCTGTAAGTACGCAGAGAATACTTATTTGAGACACTGTTGAATGTGTTGGGCTTCAAGTTTCTATTTCTAGTGAATCTGCCATTTTAAATTGAGATGATGTCTATTGGTGTTTTGAACACTGATCTATTGCAGGAGTTTGCAGGATCACTGGGAGGGCACTTCACTTTCAAAGGGCTAGCCAAATGTTAGTGCCACGACTTTGACTCCCATCTGCTCCATGCAATAGAAGATGCAAATACACCTCAAATGTTCCAGCTAAAGATCTGATCAGCTGCAAAGTAAAGGCATCATTCAGGTGGCATTCCTTTTTAACAAAAAAAAATGAATCACATAGAGGCCAGACAGCGATGATGATGTCACCTAGAAGGAAGATGAAACATTGCATGAAAACCAGTCAGTTCAGCAAACCAATCAACACCACCAACCACAACACGAGCTACAGATCTTTGTTAAAACATTAATCATACAGTCCTTCAGACTGCTTGTTATGCCACATCACTAGGTGCCTTCACAAAAATAATGAGATAGGACTGTGGAATGAAGAAGCACAGAAAGATCCTGGTGGACCCATTGTGCTTTTATCAGGTGTTTAATAGGGCTCACCAGTTAACAACATAAGGCTGCTCCTTCTCATTTGCCATGAAATTCCCCTCCCTGAGAATCTTTATCCAATTCCCTTTTGAAAGTTATTATAGAATTTGGTTCCATCACCATTGAGATGGTGAATTTCAGATTACAACAATTTGCTGCTTAAAAAACAAACAACTTTTCTCTGGTTGGTTTGCTTAATTACCTTAGATCTGTGCTTCTGAGTAATGAGCCCACCTGCCAGTAGCAATAGTTTCTCACTATTTATCTAATCAAACCCCTCATTGTCTTTATCACGATTAAATCTCACATCCAAGGAGAATAAGCTTCTTTATGTTCTTCATGTATTTGAAGTCATTCATCCCTGGTTGATTTCTGCTTCGTAGCATGATGAGGGTATGAGCATGAAGCATATGGCAGTGTAGGAGCAGGATGTCAACTGATGTTACAGTGGAAGAGCAGTGAAATTGTATTATCAAGCTCAATATTATACCAAGTGTTAATTCTGAACCCTAGAGATCTGGCTTTGTCAGCCTGAATTCCTCCCAGCTTTATCTCTGCTGGTGTGGTGTGAAACTGCTAAACCAACCCTCAGGAGAGAGTGAATGCATTTTGAAAAGGATACACAAAATGAGAATAAATCAAAGCGAAGTACATTCTTCACACAAACTAACTCCACCAATGACGCCTTGAATAAAACTGCCAAGGGGTATGACATGTGATAATGGGAACTGCAGATGCTGGAGAATCCAAGATAATAAAGTGTGAGGCTGGATGAACACAGCAGGGCCAGCAGCATCTCAGGAGCACAAAAGCTGACGTTTCGGGCCTAGACCCATCATCACAGTCTCTGATGGAGGGTCTAGGCCCGAAACATCAGCTTTTGTGCTCCTGAGATGCTGCTGGGCCTGTTGTGTTCATCCAGCCTCACATTTTATTATAAGGGGTATGATATTGCTGATTATTTGAAATTTAAATGGTGGCATTCCTTTTTCCAAGAAAGGTACCTAGTTTCCCACCAGTAGTAAATAGTGGCAGGCACTGGCATTGAAAACAAACAAAATGCAGTCTATTCCAAGACCATATTGTCCTTCAATAAATAGTTTGTGAATTGATGAACTAGGACCCATCAGAGAGTAAATTGAGAAAAGCAAATAAAAGAGACAAACTAAAAACCTGAGAATCAATAGGTTTTGAACACCATATATCCTTTGAAGCTCTCGAAATTACCTATTTGTCTGATAGTCTTTTCAATAATTAACTCAATGGTCTACTGCTCAAGTAAATTTAGAGGACTGAACAGAATTGTGGAAACATTGTTTTGTATTACTCTTTGGCATTTCCTTACAATGTTATTTTCGTATATTTATTTTAATACATGGATACAGCTACATTTCTTGGACAATTGATAAATTGGCTCTGCAGATTAGAATTGCGACCTATTTCTGGCAGTTTACCTGTGTCTCCAATGTGAGAGATTTGTCGACTTGAACTGGGGCTACTGTGCTTGTGAACTCAGTTAATTTGATTACATTTTGGAAATATACTAAATTGTAGTCGATATAAGGGGGTAACAGAGAATCCTCTATAATGAAGGATCAAGGCAATCGAATGCCAATTAATGTAAAACCAGTCAGAATAATTCAAATCCAGGCATGAAATTACTATTGTGATCAGAGATATTGGGCACTGCAGATGCTGGAGAAACCAAGATAACAAAGTATGGAGCTGGATGAACACAGCAGGCCAAGCAGCATCTTCAGAGCTCAAAAGCTGACATTTCTGGCCTACACCCTTCATCAGAGAGGTTGAAACATCAGCTTTTGTTCTCCTAAGATGCTGCTTGGCCTGCTGTGTTCATCCAGCTCCACACTTTGTTACCATGAAATTACTACTGCTGAATCAGATTTGATATACTTTCATTATATCAACAATTTCTTCCATAAACCACAATGCATTTTAAAAATACAGCTGTAGACTTCCAGTGTGCTGAAGTATTCCTCATTCACTGTCATCAATTTGGAATCGTGATACATAATAATGTTATATAAATCTTGACCAGCTATCTCCAGGCTCCCAGTTTTATGGGAATAAGTTGCTGCTCCTTTCTTTCAATTTTCTTTCAAAGAATCTTTATTTTTCCTTATTCTTAAAAACATTGATTCCATTTGGCCTGGGGTACTGTGGGTATTGGTAACCTCTGACACTTGCCCTGTTTAAGCTGCCATGTAAGCCTTGACAGAAGCATTTACAATGGTCATAATACTAAACTTAGTCAACCCATCCAATCACTGTCCCAGAAACTGTAGTGTCTTTAGAAATCTGACCACATTTCCAAAAAAATGGAGACTGTTGTTTAGAATTTTTATCTTGTTGAGAATTGTTCTTTTCAAAATATTAAACCCTTGATTAAAAGTTCCAAGCAAATAAGTTGCATTGTTATTTATCAGGATTTTACTTTTAACTCTACAAAGCATTTAAAATACATAAATGAGAGTGGAGGAGACACAGGCATTTTCTAATGGGGAGAAGTTTGCTATTTTGCAGAGAATGGATGATGAATGTCCCTTCTATGGACGTTTACTCAGTCATACTCATTTGTTTCAGTTCCAGTATGTACACCACAAGCTATTATCACCACATCTAATGAGCATATAAAAAATATTTTGCAGATGATTGTCGTCAAACCAAGTTACCTCCATATTTGGAAGATCCTGGATTTATTTATTTGAATCGTGAAGAAGTAAGTGATGCTGCCCATAATTATGCACAAATCTCCCTATTTTGACAAAATAAGTTGCCGTACATTGAGGTTAAGAGAAAATAGCTTGACTATATTCATTCTTCTAGGCTCATGAACGAAGAATGATAATTTGGAGAAGGCACTAAGGAGCTACTAGCAATGTTAGAACTGTGCAGGAGTCATAATTGGAAGAGTCAGCTCACTTAACTGGGAAATCAATGTGAAATAACTCCATGAAGGCCAGTATCACATCACCAAATCACCCTTTAGTTACTTGTGCACTCTACATGACACTGACCCAGCTAGCTCAAGCTCCTAGAGTATGCCGAACACCTGTTTATATTTGTCAGCCAGGACTCCTTCATTAGACCAGGTTAACACCTTCAATCAGGGAACTCATATTCTATGAAATGCACCTATCTGAATTTATTGTAATTACTACATCATTCCCCAACTAAGTCCTGGGAGGTAAGCCTGTTCTTTTTCCTGTAGCTTCTCCTGGGGCGTTTTCACACCAGGCCCAGTTACTCCAACTTTACGACATAGATACTGGCAGCACGTCCCAGACCATAGACTGCCTGCACCCAGAACATCTTGGCCTAAACTCATCTTCTTCAGGCAGTAGTGGCGTCAAGGCTGCAGCACCTGCAATGTCCATCTTGTCCTCAGAGGATTCTTTGACGGAAGTGGAGAACACATAGGTTCTGATGGCCTTATCAATGTTCTGAGGGGCCAGGTATGTTTTGCTCCCACCCTGTTTGTGAAGTTGCAGTTTCATTTGGTCCACATGCTTGTTTAGGACTGAGTCCTCTTACTAAATCTTTCATATTATGGGATCTGACCTCAGGCCAATGATGCCTCTTACCCATGCAGGGCCATTCCCATGTTTTGACAGTGAGCTTCATCTCCTAACGGAAACTAATTCTGTTGTATTGGTATTCCTGATGCTGTTTCACCCTTTTCCCCAGGTCCAGGAAGATCAGATGTAACCTGGTATAGAGTCTTTTCCCCATTTACAACTCTGCAGGAGCTATTTTAGTAGTTGTGTTATGGCTGGTCCTTTAATCAAACAGGATACTTGGTATCAAGTGATGTAGTCAGCTGTTTCTTTAAGCCTGCCTTCAACATTTGGACTGCTCTTTCCACCCAACCATTGGATAGTGGATGGTATGCAACTTTCTTTACATGCCAAAAGTCATTTAACTTTAGAGTCCAGATTTCCTGCTGGTAAATGATGGCCCACTGTCTGTGACCACCACCTTCGGGCGTCCATGCATTGAAAAAGATACTGGTAACTTTTCAATCATTGTCCCTGTATTTGATGAATGAACTCTATGCATATCCAACCATTTTGAATCGGCGTCTGCATACAGCCCATATAAGGACAGTCCTAGTCAAGGTGTAACCAATTCTGGGGTTTACCCGGCCATACCCACAAATGTGGAGGAGCTGCTGGTGGCAATTATTGTCTTTGTTGGCACTCTGGGCATTGCCTCCCCAACCAGCTATGCTGGTATCCAATCTTGGCCACTAGACATAATGTCTCGCTATCATCAGCATTTTGGAAACCCCTGGATGACCCTTGTGGAGTTCAGCTAGTATTTGGCAGTGACCTTTGCCCTGGACAATCACTGTTGTTTCCCATAATAACACATCATCCTCTATGGTGATCTGATCTTGCCGGGCCCAGGAGGGATTCCATTCTTGTTGTGATGGCTGTTTTGTTTCCCCCATCACCGGCAGGTGTTTTAGATTTGCCAGAATGGGATCTTTTTGTGTCCACAATCAGATATTGTCAATGGTGACTGGAAGGGTGTCCAGAAAATTTAAAACCAGAACAGTCTCTTCCAGTGGTGGCACCACCATTGGTGTGTCCACCAGTAGGAGGTGGCTCAAAGCATCCGCATTTACTACTTGACATTCCAGACAGTGGTCCAACTTGTAATTGTATGCGATGAAAATAAGACTGCACCACTGAATTCAACGAGAAGCTATGGAAAGCAATGCCTTGCTTCGTTAAATAGCCTGAATAAGGGTCTGTGGGCTGTGACCATGACAAATTCACATCTGTAAAGGTATTGGTGGAACTTTCTCACACCTAAGATGACTGCCAAATCTTTCTTCTCTATCTGGTTGTATTTTTGTTTGGCATCAGCCGAAGCCCAGGAAGCCCAGGCCACCTGTGAGCCAACACAGCCCCAATACCATACAGGGAGACATCGCATTTTGCTTTGGATCACTGCGCCAACACCTTAGACGGCAATCGCTGCTTCTTCACTTCCCTAAAGGCTACATCTTGGCTACGAGACCTTTTCCAAAGCTGTCCCTTCTTCAATGGCAAATGTAACAGTGCCAGAATGGAGGCCTGGTTACATATGAGTTTTCTGTAACAATTCAGCAGCCTAAGGAAAGGCCTAAGCTCCAGCACAGATGTACGAGCTAGGGTGTCTTTGATCATCCTCACTTTTTTTTCCAACTCTCATAATTTGGTCATTTCGAATCTGCAGCTGATGTAGGTCACCTGGGGTGCCTGGAACACACACTTTTCCCTCCTAAGGCATACCCCCACCTCGGAGAAATGTTAAAGCACTATGTTCAAGTTTTCTAAATGCTCTTTATTGGTCTTCCTGGTTATTAACATATCATCCAGATAAATGACGGCCTGGAGCAGACCTTGTAAAATGTTCTCTATTGTCCGTTGGAAAATGGCACAGGCTGATGATATCCCAGAAGGATGTCTCATATGTTGGTACAACCCTTATGGGTATTAATTGTAGCATACTCTGGGAATCCTTATCTAATTGCAATTACAGGTACATTTGGCTCATGTCCAGTTTCGGGAATGGCATGCCCACCACCAGTTTTGCAAAGAGGTTCTCTATACAAGGGATTGAGTATTTATCCAGCTGTGAAAAGTAGTTTACCATTTGTCTGAATTCACCTCAAAGGCAAACCAACTCATCAGGCTTCACGTTTGGTACAACCGTTGCTGCCCATTCCACTACTTGGATTGATTTGATGATTCCTTCGCTTTCCAGCCTCCTCATTTCTGCCTCTACTTTTGCCCATAAGGCAAATGGCTCTCCCACGCTTTGCAAAATCATGGTTTGGTTACTGGTCCACATGTAAAGTAGCTTTGGCACCTTTTACAGCCCGTAAAGTTCCCTGCAAACCTTCTGGGTCATTAAATAGAACTTCACTCAGGCAGCCAAATTCTAATTGAAGAATATTCAGCCAATCAAGTTGAATCTTTCTCAACAAATTTCACCGCATCAAACTTCAGCCTAAGCCTTTGACAATAGTTAGTGTTAACTGAACCAGCTGCTTTTCATAAGAGACCGGAACCGAAGTTGGACCGTTAATCTGTAGGGGTTCCTCTGTATAGATTCTCAGTCTGGCTGAGGTCTTAGCAAATGTAAAGATTGAAGTTCACAGCAAATTTTGGTAAAGACTGGTTTGGCAACCACGGATACAGCTGTACTGGTATTGGCCTTCGTTGGAACCAGGTAACCATTTAGCAAGGTGTTTATTTTGATTCATTCTGATTTGGATATTGCTAAGCAATTTAACTGTGCTGAATCTGTTGTAAGTGGACTTTCCAGGGTGTGTACTCTCCTGGATATGAGCCTGTGAATTCTTACTCAACTTGGACCTAGTGGGAATCTTTTGCTGTATCGAGCCAATATAGTGGCAGCACCGACAATGTTCTGCTAGCCATGATCCTCCAGGGAATGTTAATTATTTGGCCAAGTTTTGCTTTGGGGTTTTGCTGTGGACTGACCTCAAGTCCCTCTGTTCAGGATATGTCCTCTGTAAGGCTATGCAATTGCTTACAATCAAGTGGCATTCCTCAAGCTCAGTTGACCTGACAAGAGTGTCCACCTCCATTGGAATACCTATACGTCATTAGCTCCACTTGCCACTTTTTCAAATGACAAAGCCAGTTGTCGTGCTTGTCTGACGTCCAGTCGAGTTTCAGCTATTAGGCACTTCTGCAGGGTCACTTCATTAATCCTACATAATAACCAGTCTCCAGCATCTCACTTAGGGTTAAACCAAAATCACATGCCTCTGCTGGTCATCTTAACCTCGTAAAGAATCTCTATTTGGATTCTAAATTAAAAAACTATAGATGCTATAAATCAGGAACAAAAGCAAAGTTGCTGGAAAAGCTCTGCAGGTCTGGTGTCATCTGTAAAGGAGAAAACAGAGTTAACGTTTCGGGTCCAGAAACCCATTCTTATTTCTGAGGAAAGGTGACCGGAACCGAAATGTTAACTCTGTTTTCTCCTTCACAGATGCTGCCAGTCCTGCTGAGTTTTTCCAGCAACTTTGTTTTTGTTCTAAATGGATTCCACTGGTTTTCGAACTTTTGAGTAAAACTGACAGCATCTCAGAATTCAAGGAGTTTTGGGGTAGTAATATTCCTTAGCTAAATCTGTGAACTCTTGAAAAGTTTTAGTTTCTGGTGCCTCAGTGAAAGTAGGGCTCCTAATAACCAAAAAAAGTTGCATGTCCACATGCTGTCAGTATAATTGCACATTACTTTTCATCTGCTCCAATATCATTTGCCCAGAAAAAAATAATGCATTCTTTCCACACACAAGGCTCAGTTTTCAACAGCAGGGTCGAACAAGCAAAGCTTCCCAAAGCAGAATGATGCCAGAAATGTTTACCCAAATTCAAAGTTGACTGTTATGAACAAATGTCTTCAGGGGCATGTTTTTCTCTCATCACCACTGAAATAACTTCACAAAGGCTGGTATCCTGTCAATAAGTCACCAATTATTTACATGTGCATAGTACATGACACTGACCCAGCTAGCTTACAGATGGCTTCTAAAGTGAGCTGAGCCTCTGACAAACACCTGGCTGAAATGGAAGATTCTGCCTGATTCTTCAGAGGACAGGAAAAATTTGTTAGCATAATAGAAGCCCAGCAAAGCCAGGGGACTGAATATTTCATTCAGCATTGATAGAATTCTCATGTCAGGACCAATTCCAAGTCTCAACCCTACCAATGCCCAACAATACACAATCAGAACTGACCAATTAAGAGACTGCTTCTGCATTTACCAGGCAATTGTGAAATGTTTGTTCCCCACCTTAGAACATCATGTGAAACACCAACATAAGCAGCCCGATCGAAGGGCACACAGCATGAGACATTTGCCGTGTGGCTGTTGCTAGGTATAAAGAGAATTACAACCAGGATATCTCAACAACATTCTCCCCAGTGCCTGCAGAGAACTTAAAAATAAAGAAGGTTCAGAGATTTTGTAACCATAATTGTGGAAGTAGTGCCCCTCTACAGGATGATTGTGGCCTTGAATGTTGCCTTTCTACCCATGCCTCTTTGGACCATTGTCTCCAAGTAACCTCCAAGTCCTGGACTCAGGCTGTGGTCAGTCTGATGTCAAAAAATTCTGACCGGTTCTATAAACAGCCATTGAGTGGTGTCTGAATCGACTTCACATCCCTCTGCGCAAAATGTTGTCAGTTCCATTGACAGCCACATTTGCCCAGAGGAGAGATCAGCATTAGGGAGCCATCCAAATGTATAACCAACTGAATTTCCTTTCCCAGTACCTCAGAAGCCATCTCTATAGGCAGGAAAGTTTGCAGCATTTATGATGAACCCAAAAATTTTGAGTTATGTAGTTAAGTAAAGAGAGGAAATTCTAATTTAAGAACGCTAGTTAACTTACAGGGAAAATAAAGTGACTTCATTGTTTAGGATTCCATGTTGAAAATCATCTTTCTATGAAGTGAAATCACGATTGATACTATATTCTTATTAATTCATTGGTTGAGGGTGTTCGTAGCTGGTCCACCATTTATTGTCAATCCATACCTGCCCTTAAGAAGGTGACAATGAGCTACTTTCTTTGCAGTCCAATTAATGTCGGTACACCCACAATACTATTAAGGAATTCCAGAATTTTGACCTAATGACATTGAAGGAACAGCAATATATTCGAAGTCAGGATGGGGAGTGGCTTTAAAGGGAACTTGCAGGTGGTGGTGTTCCGATATATCAGCTGTCCTTGTCCTTCTGGATGGCACTGATCATGGGTTTGCTACCCTAACAGTCTTGGAAACCTTGTGCATTACATCTTGCAGATAGGACACGCTGCTGCTACTCAGCATCGGTGGTGGAGAGAGTGTATGTTTGTTGCTGTTGTCATTCAAACAAGCTGTTTTGTCCTGGATGATGTCAAGCTTCTTGAGTGTTTTTGGAGCTCGATTCAACTAATCAAGTGAAAGCATTCTATCACACTTTTGACTTATGCCTTGTCGGTGGTGGGCATGCTTTGGGGAGTCAGGAAATGAGTTGCTCACTGCATAGCCTCAGACCTGCTCTTGAAATCTCAGTACGTGAATGATTAGTCCAGTTCAGAGTCTGATCAATGGGAGCCCTCAAGATATTGATAGTTGAGGATTTAGTGATGGTGATGATATTGAATGTCATATCATGATGATTAAATTATGTCTTGTGAGAGATTGCCATTTGGTGGGACTTGTGTTCTATGAGCGTTAACGTATCAACCAAACTGGACGTTGTCCAGGTTCTGCTGCATTTAGCTATGGACTGCTTCAGTATCTGGGGAGTCACAAATGGTGTTGGAGAGGCTAACAACCTCGAGGTACTATCACTGGACTATTAATCCAGAGGTCCAGGTAAATGTTCTGGGGACCCAGGTTTGAATCCTGCCATAGCAGATGGTGGAATTTGAATTCAATAAAAATCTGGTATTAAGAGTCTGACAACGGTCATGAAACCATTGCTGATTGTGAGAAAAACTCTATGGTTTACTGATGTCCCTTAGGGGAGGAAACTGCCATCCTTACCTGGTCCAACCTACATGTAACTCCAGACCCACAGAAATGTTCTTGACTCTGAACTACCCTCTGGGTAATTGGGGATGGGCAATAAATGCTGGCCTAGGCAGCAATGCCCACACCCCATGAATGAATAAATTTAAAACATGGTGCTGAACATTGTGCGATCATCAGTGAGCACCTCCACTTCTGACCTTAAGATACCATGAAGGTCATTGATAAAGTAGCTGAAGATGCTTGGGCCATGGACACTACCTAGAGGAACTGGGTAGAGATGTTGTGGAACTGAGGTGACTGATCCCACAAACAACCACATAGCTATGAAGAGAAGCTGGATAAGCTCAGTTTGTTTTCTTTAGAGCAGAGAAGTCTGAGGGGGGAACTGATTGAGATGTATAAGAATATGAGCGACATAGACAGGGTGGATGGAATGCAGCTGTTCCCCATAGTTGAAGGGCCAGTAACAAGGGGTATAACTTTAAAGAGAAAGGCAGGAGGCTTAGGGGGGATTTGAGGAAAATTATTTTTTCCCAGATGATGCTGAGAATCTGAAATGCACTGCCCGAGAGAATAGTTGAGGCAGGAAACTTTACAACCTTTATAAAGTATTTGGATGAGAACTTGAAATATCATAGCATTCAAGGCAATGAGCCAAGTGCTGGAAAATAGGACTCGTGCAGATTTAGAACAGTTTTTTTTAGAGCAGACTCAATGGGCCATAGGGCCTCCTCTGTACTGTCTGATTCTATTATTCTAGCCACGAGAATCTTGCTTGGTACTAGGTATGATTCTAAGCAGTGGGCAGTTTTCCTCTGATTTCATTAACTCAAGTTTCATTTAGGATCTTGATGCTCCACTTGGTCAAATGTGGCCTTGATGCCACAGGCGGTCACTCTCACCTTACCTCTGGAACCCAAGTCTTTTGCACATGTTTGAACCATGGTGGTGGTAAGGAGGTCAGGAGCTGAGTATCCCTGGTGGAACTCAAAATGAGCATTAGTGATTAGATTATTGCTAAGAAAGTGCTGCTTGATAGCACTTTTGATGGCACATTCCATCATTTAACTGATGATTGACAGTAGACTTACAGGGCAGTAATTGGCTGGGTTAGAATTGTCCTGATTTTTATGTACAGAACACAGCTGTATGATTTTCCACATGGGTAGTTGCTAGTATTGTAGCTATATTGGAACTGTCTGGCCAGAGGCACACTTCTGGAGTACAAGTCTTCAGTACTATTATAGCACTATTATCAAGGCATATAGCCTTTGCAGTAACCAGTGCTTCAATCATTTCATGATATCATGAAGACTAAATTGAGTTAGCTGTCAAGCTGGGGACCTCTGGAGTAGACTGAGTTGAACCATCAGTGATTGAGTTGAATGTAGATGTTAGTAGAACCTCATCCTCCAGTGAGTTATTTCATTGCCCACCACTATTCGAGACTAGATGGTGCAGCACTGTAAATATTAGATGTGATCATTGGTGGTTGGTGCATTTAGATCTGTCACTTGCTGCTTAAGCTGTTTGTAGTAGTTTTGTTTTGTACCTTCAACAGGTTGACACCTCATTTTTAGGTACCCATGATGCTGCTCTCAGCATGCCCTCCTGCATTGTAAATTGGGCCAGGTTTGATCCTTGCCTTTGTGGCTATGGTAGAGAATGGTATAAGCTGTTCCATGGGTTACAGATTGAGTCAGAGTACAACTTGGCTGTTGCTGCTGGCCCACAGCAGCTAATGGATGCCCAGTCTTGTATGCCTAGATCTTTTCAAAGTCTTTCCCATTTACATGTTGATAGTGCCACAAATACAATGAAGGGTATTCTCAATATGAACATGGGAACTTTGTGCCCATGAAAACAATGCGTTGATCACTCTTATCGACCAATCTGGCCAATAGTGGTGCTGCCAAACCACTCTTGTTGATGGAAATTGAATGTACCCTACCCAGAGTATATTACACATCTTGCCACCTTCAGTGCTTCCTCCCAGTGATGTTCCACATGGAGGAGTACTGACTCATCAGCTGATAGAGGTAGTAAATGGTAATCAGTAGGAGGTACTAGCCTCCAGATGTTAGTAAGGAGGGCTTTGCAGGGTCAATAATGCTGTGTTTATTGTCATTTCTGGGAGCCTTAGTTGATGGCCGTGGTCTATCCAGTTTCATTTGTTTTCTCATTTTAAGTGATTGATACAAACCAATGACTTGCTTGTCCATTTCAAAGGGCAGTTAAGAACCAACTACATAGAATTACTACAATGTGGAAGTAGGCCATTCTGCCCATTGAGTCCACACTGACACTCCAAAGAGCATCCCACCCAGATCTACACCTCTACCCTATACTATCTCTGTAACTCTGCATTTCCCATGGCCAATCCATCTAACCTGCACATCTTTGGACTGTGGGAGGAAACCAGAGGAAGCCCACACAGATGTACGGAGAACATGCAAACTCCACACAGAGTCATCTAAGGCTGGAATCAACCCTGGTCCCTGGGGCTGTGAGGCAGCAGTGCTAACCACTGAGCCACCATGCAGCCCACATGGCTGTGAGTCTGTAGTACATATAGCCAGACCAGGTGATTATGTCAGTTTCCTTCTCTAAGGAATATTAGTAAACCAAATGACTTTTTATGACTATTGACGATAGTTTCATGATCATGATTAGACTTTTAATTTTAGATTTTTATTGAATTCAAATTCCACCATCTACTGTGGTGGCAGCAGTATTGCAACATATCAGTTCCAAAGTGGAGTATTGAAGTGCTGTACAGTATTCTCAGTGAGTCTGATGTGAGCCACGATGAATTGGTTGCGCTCGTGCTCTGACAATGGCAGCTTCCATATGTGGCCTGAGTCATTAGAAATGCTGGTCACTCTGCAGTCCCAGAGAAGATGCTGACAAATTGAATCAACCAGTTAAGCACTCTAACTTTCAAGTTAGGAATTGGTACGATCTAGTTCCTCACATTTTTTTAGGGGGAATAACAATCTGCATAAAAACGCATCGAGATTAGTTAATAATCAGATGTTAGTACATGCAGTTAGAGCCCTCTAATTTACTAGCAAGATTTCCATATAACTGTTGAAACCTTAAGGGGACTTTGTTTTCTTAGTGTTGAGAATCTTATTTTTTCATTCTCATCATATTTCCTCCAAGTTGTCGCCACTGCCTACATCATTCAGATACTGGGAAAATTCCACTCCCAATTTCTAGTCAGGTGAAATGCCAAGAAATTGATCATAGAAAGCATCAACTTCCAGAATAATTCTCAGGAAGTCAGCTGTGTTGACACACATCCTGAAGCACAATTTCTATCTGTGCTCCTGCAATGTTTGTAGAATCATAGAATCATGATTCCTTACAGTGTGGAAACAGGCCATTCGGCCCAATGAGTCCACACTGCCCCTCCGAACAGCATCCCACCCAACCCATTCCCCTATCCCTGCATTTTCCACGTCTAATCCACCTAACCTAAACATCCCTGGGCACTATGGGCAATTTAGCATGGCCAATTCACCTGCCCTGCGCACGTTTGGACTGTGGGAGGAAACCGGAGCAACCCAAGGAAACCCATGCAAAAATGGGGAGAATATGCTCCTATCAGAAAATCTGGACTAAATTAGTTTCACCATCGTACGCAATTACAGCTCTCTGGACGGTCTCTCTGTGGTGATAATTTGCTTTCCAGTTCTTAAAATCGTGAGATTAAACACCTGAATTATAGGAATTATTTAAATATCAGTAGACATATTATTACAGCAATCAAATAAAGTAAGCTATCGATACTATATTGATCCTACATATATCAAATTAATTGCTTAAAATTACTTTTAATATTTTGAAAATTTAAAAGTTAAATTAATTCCATTTGCCCTAATTCCCATTTTCTTATTGCCACATTACAACAGTAACTTTGGGAAGGCGATGACTAAGAAGTATTCGCCAGATTATTAATCTAGAAACTCCATTAATGTTTTGGGGATCTGGGTTTGAATCCCACCACGGTAAATGGTGGATGGTGAATTCATTAAAAATTTGGAATTGACTGTCTAACAATGACCGTGAATCCATTGTCGATTGTCAGAAAAACCCATCTGGTTCACTAATGTCCTTTAGGGAAGGAAACTGCCATCCCTACTTTGTTGACTTGGTTAACTATTAACTGCCCTCTGGGAAATTAGAAATGGGTAATAAATGCTGGTTCAGCCAATGACACACTCCTCCCCAGAGTGAATAAAAATAATTGCACTTCAAATACATTCGTCTCTCAAGTGCTCTGGTGACCTGAGTTCATGAAAGATGTCAAATAAATGCAAATCTCTTTATTTCGCCTGTCCTGCTTCAAACTATAATTAACCTTTTTGCTTGTGATTTTCTTGTTTACTTTTCTGAAAACAAAATTGGGATAATTTATATTTTTGATTGCTGGATCTCACTGTGCATTTTAAAGGTGGGAGGTGCTTTTAGTCAATAGCACATATTAATGCTGATGTGTAAATGTGTGTTTTTTTTTGTTTTAGCCAGTTTAAACCTGAGAACTTAAAGTTAAATAATCACTTTGTAGAACATTAGGCTCACCAAAGCCAAACCTGCAATAGTTATTAATGGTTGAGTCAGTTCATTCCGAACCAACAGTAACCATTTGTTTCAGATCAAGCTACTCAGCAGACCAGTGATGCAAGTAGAGAAAACAGTAGAATGTTGTTATGTTACTATTTAAGTAATCCAGGGGCCTAGATTCTTGATACATGAAACATAAGTCTAAATTCTACCATGGCATCTGGGGAATTTGAATTCCATTCAATAAATAGGTTGGGAATAATGGCAACTGTAATGGAAACCATGAAATTATCACATTGACATTAACTGTTTCTGTTGTATTCTTTAAGGAAGGAAATCTGCCCTCATTTGATGGGCTTGGCCTATATATAAAACCCAGACCCATTTTAATGTAGTTGATGATATGATACTGACAATATACATGCTGTTTAGCTTTGCTTATCTATTCTTAATCTATCAATTAAAAATAAACTGTGCCGTTGTCTTTCGATGTCAAGAGAGCTGTTCCTAACACCACCACCATCCACACAATTTTACTCATTTATATAAAGAAAACTTATGAATAATCTACCTGTTCAATCGTGGAATGTGGATATTGCTAATGAGGCCAGTATTTTTGGGCATCCTTAATTGGAGGTTTTCAAATTTCCAATCGGAGGAAAGCTCTGTTCTGAGTGATCTTTAAAACTAAATTATAGCCTCCTTTGTAAGGAATTTCTTTAGTATACTTGGTGGAAATTCACTTCCTGACTTCCATAAATGGAAATTTCTATACCAAGGAGATAACCTGGTCAAACCAAAAACTATAATACTCACTTTATCAAAACTTTAATGATTGACATTCACTGATCTTAAATTGTTGAACTACCAAGTCTCCAAATAGCTGTATTTTATTCCTTAATTGTCAAATGAATGTGTTTCAAGCTATAAACTGTGTATAAAGGGAAATGGTACATGAGTAGATTGTTCCAACTAACCTCAAGTTGTCGTTGCTTGGCCTATCTACAGAGTAAGGAATATAGAAGATTGAACATAAACGGGACTAAAATGCGGTATAATCTTCTGTGTGCAATGAAGTTTAAGGTATGTACCTTATTTACTGCATGATGGAAAGTGATCAGCAAGAATAGTTCTTTAACATTGTGTAGTTACAATGGCAACTTATTCTGAAGCAAGTAAAAACCAATATCATTTACACGTTTGATTGCTGACAACTCATGCAAGCATATAGGTAGTTATAGTTGACAGGATATTTGGAGCAGGAATAAACCTTTCCACACTGTCTTTGTATGCCATCTTTGCTCTGACTTCCTGGATACACTGACAACAAAAATAACTTGCATATATATAATGCCTTTAATGTCATAAAATGTCACTAAAGCACTTCACCAAGACGTTATCAGACAAAATCTGACACCAAGGCATTAGGACAAGCGACCTAAAGTTTGGCCAATGAGGCCAAGAAGCAAGTTGAAGGAGGAGACAGAGAGATACAGGCTTAGGGCTAACATTCTGGAGCTTAATTTGATGTTGCCAATTGTATGTGCTAAAAATCAGGGGTATGTTCAAGGCCAAAATTGGCATAACACAGAAATCCTCACCTAACAACATGTTTATCTATGTTCGTCTTAATAATTCTAATTGGTCCAACATCCACTGCATTTTTGGGGAAAGAAGTTCAAGTGTGGAATGGGCTTTCTGAAAATGGAACTGAGGTTGATAAATTACCTATGGAGAATAGGATTAGTAGTTTCAAGATTGGATAATGAGATTTTGGTATTCTTGATATGATGAAAATATACAACAAATATTCATAAATATCGTGGCACTAATGAGTAATGCTGGAGTGAAGCAGGCCAAAGTTCAGTAATGAAGATGATCATTATTATTGAATTATTCTGATAACCAGTAGGGTTCCTGGCTGACACCACTTTGCATGTGTCAACTATAATCTAACTAACTTTGTTAGTCAATTTCTCATTAATCTAAAAACCTAAACCTACACGACGTAATTCAATCATTAAAGATCCTGAGTGATCCAATAAGATTTGTCAGAAATCAACAACAAAATATTTTGGCTTTCAACCTAATTAGACTTTATCTGTTCCTTGGCTATTGTAGATACGTTATTAAGCCAAACAAGATATGGTTTAATATTGAAAACTTAACTTGGCTAACCCAACAAAGTGATAAGCTCATAGAACAATTTCAAATTTAAACATTAAAATAAAAGCAAAGTATTGCAGATGGTGAAAATCTGAAATAAACACAGACAATACCATAGAAACCAACAAATCTGGCAGCTTCTGTGGAGAAAAACAGAGCAAACATTTTGAGTCCAGTATGACTTCTTCTGGAATGCTGAGTTTCTCCAACATTCTCTGTATTTGCATCGAATTAAAATATTATTCATTACAATAGAAGATTGTATACAATTCATTTTTTGTATTTGATTTCTTATGATTTCGAAGATTAGGGCATCAACAGCAAACAATTCTTGATAAGATAGTGCACATTCAGTACAAAGTAATATTCTCTCTACTCTTCCCAACATTGTACCATAATTCCCAAAACATACTGCGATAACCTTAAACAGTTCTATTGTTTCCCCCACCAGCCACCCTTTGAGCCACTCTGAATATAACTGTCATTGTTCGATGAATTGTGCTAAAACCAGAATTAGATTTATGTTCTGAAATCACTCTAGATTAAGACAGTTGAATTATCTAGTCTCAAAACCATTATAGTTTTTTTTAGTATGGATTCTTGGGAGGTGGGCATTGCTGGCTAAATCAACATTTATTACTCATCCCTAATTGCCCTGGAGGAAGTGGTGACGACTCATCTTCTCAGAATCCTGCAGTCCAGAGACTGCATGGCTTGTTGGAAGGGGTTGGTGGAGACAAGAAAGATTAATCTCTGTTGGGCTAGTGCTAGAAATGGGGGAAAAAAAAAGTTCTGATTGACCATGACATTAGTCCCTTGAAGGTGTACAATGACAGAGCTCCTCTTTCCCTGTCTCCACACATTCATTTTAATGTTGACATTTCATCAAATTCAAATCCCTTAATCAGTTTCATGAACATGTCTACGTTATAATCTGCAGAACTATTAGGTAAAAACACAAATTTATTAAGTTTTTTTGGAATTCTTAATTCACAAATGGCCAAACTTTGGTTGAGATTCCAGTATTTTCAGGCAATAACTTGAAATATGTTCAGCACAGGGCCAAATATTTGATCCTAGTAACAATACTTTTTTGTATGTGAATATTTAGGTGAGCCAGTGATTCCGGTAACTCAAATGTCAGATTAACTCATGACCAATAAGGCTGAAAGTCAGTTGATTCCTTCATATTGCATGTTTCAAGGCATGGTCATGATATTGACACACACTAGAATTGAGTTCAGATTTTAGATTTGGAACTGTTGGTTCCTTGCCAGATTGCAAAATCCTTCCAAAATGATATCAGGCATTCAGATGCAAGCCATCACCAAGCTGGAGGGGAGTAAAATTGGGACCTCCCTGCTCAGTGACAGAAGTTGAAAATAACTACAACTAGATTTTAGGAGCTCTTAATTGCTGATTGTCAAACATAAATATTTGTCTCTTCCCATCAGCCATACAAATCCCGCATATATTATTCAAATATATTGCAAATTTCCTAGTCTCAGAACCTGCAGCTCATGAAGTCTGAAAGGCTCAAATGTTTGGAATGTGTTTTCTATCTGTTGCCTGTCTCCTTTTGTAAAGGAACTATCTCAATCACTTTGCCAGTCCAAATTTGTTCAGAAGTCTTTTTAAACAAAGGCAAATATGGCTTTATTTAGATTTGTTCAGGCAATTTTTATTTGTATTTATGGCTGGCTAGTGTGCCAATAGAGTGACTTTAGCTCATTTTCTCAGAACTGGTCTATTTCTGGTTACATCAACTTTGACTTCAGTATTATCAAAAACAAACAAGAAATTGTAATAATACCTTGACATCAGTGTAAAATTAGAGAAATTGTTTAGAACATAGAACCTAGAACAGCACAGCACAGAACAGGCCCTTCAGCCCACAATGTTGTGCCGACCATTGATCCTCATGTATACACCCTCAAATTTCTGTGACCATATACATGTCCAGCAGTCTCTTAAATGACCCCAATGACCTTGCTTCCACAACTGCTGCTGGCAACGCATTCCATGCTCTCTCAACTCTCTGTGTAAAGAACCCGCTTCTGACATCCCCTCTATACTTTACTCCAACCAGCTTAAAACTATGACCCCTCGTGCTAGCCATTTCTGCCCTGGGAAATAGTCTCTGGCTATCAACTCTATCTATGCCTCTCATTATCCTGTATACCTCAATTAGGTCTCCTCTCCTCCTCCTCTTCTCCAATGAAAAGAGACCGAGCTCAGTCAACCTCTCTTCATAAGATAAGCCCTCCAGTCCAGGCAGCATCCTGGTAAACCTCCTCTGAACCCTCTCCAAAGCATCCACATCTTTCCTATAATAAGGCGACCAGAACTGGATGCAGTATTCCAAGTGCGGTCTAACCAAAAAGTTTTATAGAGCTGCAACAAGATCTCACGACTCTTAAACTCAATCCCCCATTAATGAAAGCCAAAACACCATATGCTTTCTTAACAACCCTGTCCACTTGGGTGGCCATTTTAAGGGATCTATGTATCTGCACACCAAGATCCCTCTGTTCCTCCACACTGCCAAGAATCCTATCCTTAATCCTGTACTCAGCTTTCAAATTCGACCTTCCAAAATGCATCACCTCGCATTTATCCAGGTTGAACTCCATCTGCCACCTCTCAGCCCATCTCTGCATCCTGTCAATGTCCCACTGCAGCCTACAACAGCCCTCTATACTGTCAACGACACCTCCGACCTTTGTGTCATCTGCAAACTTGCTGACCCATCCTTCAATCCCCTCATCCAAGTCATTAATAAAAATTACAAACAGTAGAGGCCCAAGGACAGAGCCCTGTGGAACCCCACTCACCACTGACTTCCAGGCAGAATATTTTCCTTCTACTACCACTCGCTGTCTGCTGTTGGCCAGCCAATTCTGTATCCAGACAGCTAAGTTCCCCTGTATCCCATTCCTCCTGGCCTTCTGAATGAGCCTACCATGGGGAACCTTATCAAATGCCTTGCTGAAGTCCATATACACCACATCCACAGCTCGACCCTCATCAACTTTTCTAGTCACATCCTCAAAAAACTCGATAAGGTTTGTGAGGCATGACCTACCCCTCACAAAGCCGTGTTGACTGTATTTGATCAAGCCATGCTCTTCCAGATGGTCATAAATCCTATCCCTCAGAATCCTTTCTAACACCTTGCAGACGACAGACGTGAGACTTACTGGTCTGTAATTGCTGGGGATTTCCCTATTTCCTTTCTTGAAGAGAGGAATTACATTTGCCTCTCTCCAGTCCTCAGGTATGACTCCAGTGGAGAGCGAGGATGCAAAGATCTTCACAAGTGGCGAAGCAATTGCATTTCTCGCTTCCCAAAGCAGCCGAGGACAAATCTGGTCCAGGCCTGGCGACTTGTCAATCTTAATGTTTGACAAAATTTTCAGCACATCAGCTTCCTCTATCTCTATCCATTCCAGCATGCACACCTGCTCTTCAAAGGTTTCATTCACTACAAAGTTTGTTTCTTTCGTAAAGACAGAAGCAAAAAACTCATTTAGGGTTTCCCCTACCTCCTCAGACTCCACACACAAGTTTCCTATGCTATCCCTGATCGGCTCTACTCTTTCTTTGACCATTCTCTTATTCCTCACATAAGTGTAAAATGCCTTTGTGTTTTCCCGATTCCTTCTGCCAAGCCTTTCTCGTGCCCCCTCCTGGCTCTCCTCAGACCATTTTTGAGCTCCTTCCTTGCCTGTGTGTAATCCTCTCTTGCTGAACTTGACCCTAGCTTCCTCCACCTTATGTAAGCTACCTTCTTCCTTTTCACAAGAAGCTCCACCGCTCTCGTCATCCAAGGTTCCTTTATCTTACCCCTTCTTGCCTGCCTGAGAGGGACATATTTACTCATCACTCGCAACAACTGTTCCTTAAACAGTCTCCACATGTCTATAGTTCCCTTACCATGGAACAATTGCTCCCAGTCCATGCTTCCTAACTCATGTCAAATCGCGTCATAGTTTCCTCTTCCCCAATTAAATATCCTCCCATTTTGCCTAATCCTCTCCTTCTCCATAGCTATGTAGAATGTGAGGCAGTTATGGTCACTATCACCAAAATGCTCTCCCACCACAAGATCTGATACCTGCCCCGGCTCGTTTCCGAGCACCAAGTCTAGAATGGCCTCTCCCCTCGTCGGCCTGTCAACGTACTGCGTTAGGAAACCCTCCTGAACACACCTTACAAAAACAGCTCCATTCAAATCTTCTGCTCGAAGGAGGTTCCAATCAATATTAGGAAAGTTCAAGTCACCCATTACAACAACCCTACTGCGTGCACACTTTTCCAAAACCTGTCGACCTATGCTTTCTTCAATCTCCCTGCTGCTATTGGGGGGGACCTGTAGTAAACCCCTAACAAGGTGACTACTCCCTTGCTGTTCCTAATTTCCACCCATACTGACTCAGTAGGCAGATCTTCCCCGACAATGGAAGCTTCTGTAGCTGTGATACCCTCTCTGATTAGTAGTGCTACACCCCCTCCTCTTTTTCCCCCCCTCCCTATTCTTTTCAAATGTTCTAAACCCTGGAACATCCAGCAACCATTCCTGCCCATGAGAAACCCATGTCTCTGTTATGGCCACAACATCATAGCACCAGGTACTGATCCATGCTCTAAGTTCATCACTTTTATTCCTGATACTCCTTGCATTAAAGCAAACACACTTTAATTGATCCCTTGGTTCCTTCCCAGGAAAATCCTTCCCACTAGCTGGTCTACCTCTTGCTACTGCCTCACCTGCATCAACTCTCACCTCCGGTATACAGCTCAGGTTCCCACCCCCCCTGCCATACTAGTTTAAACCCTCTCAAACTACTCGAGCAAACCTTCCACCCAGGACATTGGTCCCCTTCCAGTTCAGATGCAACCCGTCCTTCTTGTACAGGTCCCACCTTCCCCAGAAGGCATCCCAATTATCTACATATCTGAAGCCCTCCCTCCTACACCAGCTGCGTAGCCACGTGTTCAGCTGCACCCGCTCCCTGTTCCTCGCCTCGCTATCTCGTGGCAGTGGTAGTAAACCAGAGAACACTACTCTGTTCGTCCTGCTCTGCAGCTTCCATCCTAACTCCCTGAAATCACTTTTTATATCCTCAATCCTATTTCTGGCTATATCATTAGTGCCAATATGTAACACGATTTCTGGCTGTTCGCCCTCCCCTTTTAGAACCTTATCGGAGACGTCCCAGACCCTGACACCAGGGAGGCAACATACCCTCCGGGAATCCCGATCCTGACCACAAAATCTCCTGTCAATCCCCCTAACTATCGAGTCCCCTACCACAAGTACTTTTCTATTCTGCCCCCTTCCCTTCTTTGCCACAGTGTCAGGATCAGTGCCAGAGAACTGACTACTATGGCTTTCCTCTGGTAGGTCATCCCCCCCAGCAGTATCCAAAACGGTATACTTATTGCTGAGGGGAATGCCCACAGGGGATCTCTGCACTGTCTGTCTGTCCCCTTTCCTCCCCCTAACTGTAACCCTTGCTGATATGTATGGTCACTGCTTTCCTTCCCGGCTGCCCCTCTGGTCCTCGTCACCTCCTCCGCTGCTCCCGCTCCTTCTCTGAAGGAGAAAAAACACCGCTGCCCGCTACCGGTAAGTAATTTTAAAAATAAACTGCTTTACCTTAGCTGCAGTCGCCCGGGTCCATCTTACCTCCGCTGCTGCTCGCACTCAAAATGGCCGTTGGCATCGAAGGGTGAGTATTTATACAGAGCAAAAAACTCAACTGCCAGGTCATCCAGATTCTGGAATACATCTATTCATCTAAGTGCAGTCAGGAAGGGGAGAGTTCCAGGGTCAATTCAGAAAAGGTTTGAAAGTGAGAGTCCAGAATTTGAAATGTTATTAGGACTTTAATTATTATCAATCTCCACTATTCACAATAACTGGAGCTCAGACCAAATAACAAGCGTGGAAAAGAAAAGCCTTTGAGTTGTGATTTAAGTGTTCTCATTTTGCAATTTGTCATGGTTAAAGAAAAATTATAATTAGTGGAGATAAGGTCATAAAGTATGAATCTTTATATATAAAAACACTATTCAAATTACTTCCCAACCATTTTGATTCATCATTAGTGCATAAAAAATGCAAATACATACAAGGGTCTCTTGGTCTTCTGAACAAATATGATACATATTATTTGTCCATTTGCTGAGCACATTCACCCAGTAAACAATTGAATCAAAGAATAGGCATGTCTCACCTTCAGTTCTTGGTCCGAGTAGGCTGGATTAGAAGTAGGAATACCACAATTGAACTCAGCACTGTTAGATTAAGGAGAAAATTGATCAGGGATCCTGTTCTTCAATGTGATTTAATGATAGTTCTTGAGAGTGCACAAACAGGTATCAGATTAAATTAGGATATACTGGGATTATTGCCTAATCTTCCCCCTCCTCACCATGATGAAACTATTTGTCATCGCAAGACTTGCATTAATGATGGCTACTTATGTGATGTGCCAGCGAAATGGCAAAGAATAAAGAGAGTATCATATAACCCACAACAGTCATTTATAGTGTAAGGTTATACTGAAATTCATTTTTTGAATTAGACTTATCTGCCAAATGGTTCTGCAAAAGAGTTTTGCACATTTGCTATGCAAAAGAATTGATTGTACGTGAGAATTTCTTATTTTTATGATGTGTCCTGATAGGATTTTTTCCTTTTCTGATATACTCGTGTCTTTGTTGGTTTTTACACCCCTTCCTCATCTGGAGTGTAGGCAAAGATGAACAGTGAAGTGAGTATAACACAAAATGCATCGTGTTGAGAGTACATCAGTTCTTGTGGTGAATTTTAATTATTTGTCTTTTATTTAAAATTTGTGGACAAGTTGATTTTTTTTTTCTCCTGCCAGTTTTAGGAGCACTCTTTTATATAAAGAATTTGAGTGAATTTTGCATGCCATTAGAAATTGATATATTGGACTCTGACTCCATCTGGGAAAGCACTGATGTAATACAAAGGATACTGCCCCTCAATCATATGTTCATCTGTTCAATGCTTTGGAATGTACCTGAAACTTGACGCTTTTGATCTGCGCCTCAATTAAAAGGATGGGACACAAGAATGCAGTGATAGAGAAATCTTCAGCCAGATACTTTTCCCTGATTTTTCAGTCCTTCAGTAAGTGGCAATGACAGTTGGTTGAATGAAATTGCACAACTACAAGAAGCTCATACTCTGTGAATGCAGATGAACATAGAATGTATTGGAATGTGATAAGCGTGGTTGCGGGTGAGATGGGGGACTGGAGAAGCTGTATACACTTGAAGTAGTTAGGTAATGGTTGGGAACCCATCTAAATTCCAGAACCCAGTTCTCACAAATCCAAGATTGGATTCACAGTGTAAAAATACATAATTTTTACAGAAATATAGTTGTGCCTTTTACAGATCTTTTTAGTTGAACTATTGAGGAAGGCATATCAATGAAAACAAGAATAAGTCAGTACTGTAGCAACTTTGTTATGTTCACTAGCTGTTCCATTTTGTTCTAACTATGCATTATTCAAAAAGTTGCAGGATTTAATATTATCCATCATCAAATTCGTGATGGTCTTTTATCCTGTCTGTTGACTGACACATTGAGATGTCCTGGCATGCTCAGTTGATTTGAGATTACATGAGAACTTCCAGTTAGTATGTTAGAATTGATAGAACGTTGCCTCTTAGAATGCAGCTGAGCCATGTGTGTTCTGAGCAACTGTTGCAGATTAGTAGTATATTTCTTGAAAAGAATACATCATTGCATGGTGTGAGTGATAGTTTGGTAAAGAAGGATGCATTTACAGACTTGTGTATGTGGAGTGGATAAGGGAGGAGTGCGTACTTGAAGAATATATTGTGCTGTATATGAGATGCAGTGTTACTGCTTAATGCATATTTTATTGTGAATGTGTTTGTCATTGCCTTAAGTGAATGTTTAAATCCAGTTGAGAGTCAGCTTTGATTCCCAGGGTGAGTCTGTAATAAAGCTCCAATGTAACAGATGTGGCAATTTTGGAAACATAAATGTGGGTAACACATAAATGTGAGATAGAGATGATGTGTTTATTTGAGAAACATAAAATATGATACAGTGGAGTAGGTGGTGACAGATTGGAATCACATCATTCAGTGCAGCTGAACAGATGGAAGATTGCTAATTTCACCCTAGTGGTGAAAACTGATCAACGGGGAGGTGAAATCAGTAGTCTCTCCCATCCAGTAATTTTCTGCAATGCCTTTCAGTCCAATTTTCAATGAAACATAACTTCTTGCAGATAATACCTATTGCTGATTATAATCTAATGATTAGTTTCAGTGCAGTACTTGAATTGATTAAAACAGGTTTCCACATCTTCGAAAGCTCGAATTGAATTTATTTTGTTTAAATTTTCAGTTACCTATGCCGTTATTTAATGTTTGTTTTCTGCCACTGAGATTGGGAGAATATTTGAAATGTTGCTGACTTTGTGTAGGCACTGGGCAAAAGTAAATGCAATTAAACCCTGTGAAACCCTGTTATCATCCTCATTTAAAATGGTAGCAACTGTCCAAATAAAAATTCATCAGCTCTGTGTGAAATTGAATGAATGTTTTCCTGCAAAACCACATTATAGTGCCCATGAACCATGTCCACATTAACAGGCACCGTATATATAAGTAAACACTGAATAAAGTTGACATGACTTCTGAAGTAACTGACACAGTTTGGTTTGAATTATGTTGTGCATGCAGCCATTCTCCAGTAAATGCAAAATGTATTTTCATTAATACAGTTTTTTTTGATGACCTCTACAGGTCAATCTTAAAGCAAAACAATTCATTGCAGCACAAGGTAAGTCTACAAATCTGTGTAGAATGACAGAAATTTAACATTGTAAAATTATGCAAAACAAAATTCTGCAGATGCTTAAAATCTGACATGAAAATAAAGTGCTAAAGAAACTCAGCAGATTTGGCAGCATCTGTGGAGAGAGAAAGAGTGAACGTTGAGTTAATTATGACTGTTCTTTGGATCTCCATTGGAATCCCACTGTGGTCATAATTACATATGAAGCAGGTAATGCAGAATTTAGAACAACCATCTTCACCAGGGACAACATAATAAACGAACTAGTGGGGTTGAAGACAGGGCTTGATGGTCTATTCAAAAGAAGTGGCAGCAGAGATAGTGAATCCATTAGTTATAATATTCCAAAGTTCCCTGGATGTGAGAAAGGCTTCACTGGATTGGTAAAATGTGAATATAACACTCTTATTCAAAAAAATCAAAAGAGTAGGAAACTACAGACTGGTTTGTTTAACATCTGTTGAAGGGAAGTTGTTAAAATCCATTAAGGAAGTAACTCCAAGACATCTAGAAAGTCAAAATGCAATTCAGAGTCATTATGATTTTATGAAGGGTAAATCATGTTTGACTAATTTGCTAAGTTTTTTGAAGACGTAACAAGCAATTTGGATAATGGGGTTCCCTGCAGATGTCATCCATCAGAACTTCAGAAACCATTTGATAAGGTGCCACACAAAAGGTTTATACATAAGATGAGATCACGTGGAGTTAGAGGTAATATTATCAGCTTAGGTAGGGGATTAGCTGACCAACAGAAAGCAAGAGTCAGAATTATTCGGCCTTTTTCTA
Organism: Stegostoma tigrinum; assembly: GCF_030684315.1. NCBI lineage: Eukaryota > Metazoa > Chordata > Chondrichthyes > Orectolobiformes > Stegostomatidae > Stegostoma > Stegostoma tigrinum. Next base: position 37,703,677 of record NC_081377.1, on the reverse strand, counting down.
ATTGGCAATATGTATCCAGTGGGATGCCACAGGGTGCAGTCCTCAGACCCAAACTACTTACTATCTATATTAATGACCTGGATGTGGGGATAGAAATTACTATAGCCAAATTTGCAGATAACACTAAAATAGGTGGGAAAGTAAGTTGCAACAAGCAAATAAGAAATTTAATAATAGGTAAGGATAGGTTAGGTGAATGGGCCAAAATTTAGTGTGGACAAGGGCAACATTATCTATTTTGGTGGGAGGTATAGAGGTAATTTATTATCTAGATGGAGAGAAATTTCGCAGTACTTCAGTGCAGAAGGATTTCGATGTCCACACGCTTGAATTATAGAAAGCTAGTATGCAGGTACAGCAGATAATAAGGAAGGAAAATTGCACTTCAATATTTGGGAACATAGGAACAGGGGTAGACCATTGAAGCCCTCAAACCTATTCCAACATCATTGCTGATCTGTGGCTGAATTCCATGTGCTTCTTTTGGGCCCATTTCCCACAACACACCTGCAGAAAAAAATGTGTCTGTCTCAGATTTAGCAACTGAATTAACATCGGCCACTATTTGAGGAAGAGAGTTCCAAAACTCTACTGTTTGTATTTGAGATGTGCTTTCTAACATCTCTCCTGAATAGACTATGCCCTGGGTCTCGAATCACCATCCAGTGGAAATAATTTATCTACCCCATCTTTCACTGTTAATATCCGAAGATCTCGATTACATGACCTCTTAATTTTCTAAGAGACAATAAAGGCCTAATTTATCTAATCATTTTATTCCTGAACTCCCTCCAGGGCCAAACCATCGTTCCCAAGGATGCCCAGATCTGCTCACAGTACCCTAAGTGGAGTCCAATTCCCTAATCACTCTGGAAATCCATTGTATTTAACTTGGTGCCTTCTAAATGAAGTATACTTCTTTTGGTCTGAAATGGATAACCTACCATTCATTTATATTAAAGCCTATCTGCCATACTGTTTTCATTTGCCTAGTCTATTAATATTCTGTGTAATTTTATGCTGTAGTCAACATTGTTACAATGCTGCCAATTTTGTGTCATTAGCAAATTTGGATATTTGACTTTTTATGCCATTATCCAAGTCATTAATGAATATTGTGAATAATTGAGGTCCCCAAAGCAGATCCCTGTAGAACACCACGAGTTGCAATGTGTTAATTTGAATACTTATCTGTTATTCCAACTCTCTATTATTGCTGAAAGGAGGGAGAATAAAAGTGGGGAAGTGTTGCTGTAACTGTACAAGGTACGAGTGAGACTGCACTTGCATATAGATTTCATTCTTCTTCTTCTATTGGAGGCAGTCAGAGGAGGTTCACTAGATTGATTCGAGTTGAGTAGTTTGTTTTATGAGCCATTTAGGTCTATATTCTTTGGAATTTAAAAGAATGAAAGGAGATCTTACTAAGCTATGTAAGCTACTAAAGGAGATTGACAAAGTAGATGTGGAAAGATATCTCCCATGTGGGGTAATCTAGGTCAAAGTTTTAGGATAAAGGATCGTAAATTTAAAACAAAGATAAAAGGAAATTAAAAGGTAGTGAATCTGTGTGATGGATGCTGTGCATTGAATAAATTTAAGGAGGACATAGATGGATTTTTAAACTAGTAACGAGTCGAATGGTTATACAGAATGGGCTGGAAAGTAGACTTGAGGCTGAAATGAGATTGGCCACGATTATATTAAGTGGTGGAGCAGGCTCGAGAGTCTGCATTTTTTTCCTCCTACTCCTAATTCTTATGTTCTTTCTTCCACTGAAAACCTTTTACTATATGTATATTTCTCCCTTTATGAAGCAGATTGAAGTATACACAAATACCGATTTATGCCAAAGTAATTTGAGCTGCAATGTTCTTCAATACAGCATTGAACACAAGTTCATACTTCAAATTCATTGTGTAATTTGAACTATTCATTGGCCTATTGCAGGCAAATTACAAATAGAACATAGGAAGGGTAGCAATGTGAACCACAAATTACTTTAGGTAGAGAGTAGGGAATGGATTTTATCACATACCATTAGATGGAATTTGCTGCGAGAGAACTTAAACAACAGCAAATGGAAGCAAGATGTTCAACATAGATGCAAGATTTGCTGTGCAGGTTAATGAGAGGAAGTAAAGAGAGCTGCAATTTTATATAGCATCCCACTGTGAATCCCAGAGTATTTCGCAATAAATGATTTCTTTTTAAGTGTGATCATAGGAAAATCCATTGATTCACAACTGAGATGATAGAATGGATGATTACATTTCTAGGTTTGTTGATGACAGAAAGATAGATATCATTACAATCAGCTCAGATGGAAGCAGTAAATTGAACAGCAACATTAATGGATTAAGTAGGTAGGTAAAACTGTAGAAAATGGATTTGAATGTCAGATTTGTGACGTGATCTACTTTGGGTCCAAAAAAGGAAAGAGTGGACTACTTCATAAATGATGAAGGGCTGAAAACTGTGGAGGTCCAAGGTAATTTAGGAGTCCATGTACATAAGTTAATAAAATGTCTCAGGCAGGTACTAAATATTATCAGAGATTAATGTGTATGGTTGTTTATTTCTCAAGAATTAAAATACAGGATGGAAGATCTCATGCTACAATAGTACAAATCTGCAAATAGACCACACTTAAAGCACTGTCTTGGGTTCTGAACACCCGACTTTAGGAAGAATACAATAGCCTTGGAAGGAGTGCAGCGTACATACACCACAATGAAATCTGGATTGAAGGATTAAATTACATAGAGAAACTACTAGAGTCAAATTCCTCAACTTTAAACTGTGGAGGGTTGATCTGAATGCAGTTTGAAGATATTATAGGGAGCTTACAGGATGGGTAGAGAGAAATATTTTTGGTGGACATGGATTCTAGGATTAGGAGCATTGCCCAAAATGACAGCCAGGTGCTTCAAGAGTGAGATTAGGGAACTTTCAATGTTTCCCAGTCTTTCATAGAATCAAATCCCTACAGTGTAGAAACAGGCCCTTCAGCCCAACAAGTCCACACTGACCCACAGAGCATCCCACCCAGACACATTCCCCTATAAACCCATCTAATCTACACGTCCCTGAACACCACAGGTGATTTAGCATGGCCAATGCACTTAACCTGCACATCTTTGGAGTGTGGGAGGAAATTGGAGTAGCTGGAGGAAACCCACACAGACACAGGGAGGATGTACAAACTCCACACAGAGTCACCCGAGGGTGGACTCAAACCCACGTCGCTCGCACTGTGAGGCAACAGTGCTAACCACTGAGCCACCATGCCACCCCATTTTGTGTTTAGAAAATTTTTCCTCAACTTGTAATTGATGCTGAATTGATTCAAAATTTTGAAATCTGACACTGATAGATTTTTGATTGCAAGGGGTGTTATGTGCAGAGAAGAGGAAAGAAGAGGAAATGCTTCAGGGACTCGACAAACATAGATGGAAGCCAAATGCAAATAGCAGAAGAATGCAAAATTCCATACATTCCACACACCTGCTTCAGCAAATATCAGCTGTCCAACTATTGCCTGGTTTGCAAGTCCAGGCTGACAATAGCAGAGAGGGAGAAAGTCAAACTTGATCCCGATCGTATTATATTAAAACAGCTACGATATCATTGAATGGTGGATCAGCCTTGTGGGACTAAATGGCCTTGTCTTGTTTTTGTGTTTAATCAGTTGAAAGTGTGATTCAAACCTGAATATTTTTCTTTATTTCTTAGGACCCAAACGAGAAATGATGTATGACTTCTGGAGGATGGTGTGGCAGGAGCATTGTAAATGTATCGTGATGATTACCAAACTGGTGGAAGTTGGACAGGTAAGCACAGCACCACAGTTTGTCAGAGAGTAAGTAAAAGATTGGTTGAATCTTACATTGATTTGAACTCATATATAAAAATGCCATCCATTTCCATTAAGGCTTGACAAAGTGAAAGGTTTGGATGACTTCAGAGTCCCTCCTTACCAACAGTCTAGTTGTGTTGATAAATGGTCTGATAGGACTCATTGCTACATTGAGCCTAGAGGTCTGTCTGTCTGTTTATCTATCAATCAGTTTTAACAAGAAGTCTAAATGTAGGGCATAATAAGGATTGGTTTTCTCCATCTTTGTGATGGGGAAGCTTGGGCATAACAGAGAACCTATTTCCCATTTTCTATTCCCTGATGTTGTCATGTGCAGTACAGTTTCTCAAGAAATAGGATCTCCAAAATGTTTCCCTAAAAGTAATCTAAAGGTTTCAAGAACTGGAGCCTCAAGGAATTTTAAAGTATCTATAATTGTATAACGGGAGAAGAAACCAGTGAGTGAAAGCTCGTTATTTTTCATCCCTTTCCCTCAGTGTGCTGTATTCCAGTCAGTTGCAGCTGGATGTGTTTTAAACACTGAAGCAGTTCCCAATGCATCATGAAATTTTCCATTTTTCTTGTGATTAAGTTGTGCCTTGCACAGTTTGCTATAAGCCCATCCAATACTACTACTAGAAAAAAGGAAGCATATGTAAGGTTTAAGAAACTGAAATCAGATAAGGTCCTTGAGGAATATAAAGGAAGCTACGAAATCTCCTTCTCTAGTGAAGATGATTGTAATCCTGGAGAGATTTAAATCACGGATGAGAATCAAACAGCTGTACTGGTGAAAGTGTGATGTAGCTTAATGGGGTCAGGTTAGCAGAACTTGATGCGAGTTAGAATTTGCATGGGATGCTTTTAGATGTGCTCAGGTTTTCAGAGGGAGAAAGTTGGGAGACCAGGCAGACGAGTGTTGAAAGTCAAGTCTAGAGGCAACTAAAGTATGAAAAACATTTTGCAGGGATTCCTAATCCTCCATCTATATGTTCATGATCAGTTAGCCACAACAAATATGGAATAATTGGGAGGAGCACACTCATCTTTAGAGTTTATCCAGCTTTCCTTTTGTTCGGATTCGTGGATAGGAAGCAGGCATTATAATCCAACAATCATGCAATCAAAGACATTGCAAGAATCAAATTTTTTGTTTGTTAAAGTAATTGTGGGATGTTAAGAAAAGGTGAAAAAGTGGAGCTGAGGTACACAATATCAATAACTTTAATGATAGAGTGGCCTCTATGAGCTAGTTTGTCTATGTTTGTTTCTAAGGCATCCGGGATTGTTAATTTTTATTCAGCTCATTTTTTTTTTATACTGGCACTATATATGGCAGCATCATGTTCATTAACAGAGGCTAACTGGACAATTCCTGGGATGGCAGAACTGTCCATAGGATAGATGGCGGATACTGTGCTCATCTTCTTCAGTTTAAACGAATAAGTGGTGATTTCAATCTACAAAATTGTTAATGTGGCCAACAGGGAAGATGCAAAAAGGATGGCTGCCCTGGCTAGGGGTCTAGAACTGGGGTACACAGTCTTAGAATAAAGGGCAAGATTCTTTGGGCTAAGATGAGGATTTCTTTTTCATTTTGAGGCTCGTGAATCTTTGGAATTCTCGACCATGGAGGGGTGTGGAAACTCAGTCATTGAGTACATGTAGGGCAGAGATAAACAAATTTCTATATTCTAATGATTTCAAGTATGGGGATAGAGTGGAAAAATGGCTTTCAGATAAATGACCAGCGATGATCTAGAATAGCAAAACATGCTCAAAGAACTTGATGATCCACCACTGCTCCTATGTTTGTAGAGTCCCAAATCCCATCAAAGCAGCTCACGAATTTTAATTCAGTCAATTAAATTACATCTGGAATAATAAGCTTATATCAGTAATGGTGATTGTGAAACTGCCAGATTGTCAAAAATCTGACTTGCTAGTGCCTTTTAGGGTAGGAAATTTACCATCTTCACCTGTCTAGGCTAAATGTGATTCCAGATTTGCAGGATTATGGTTGGTTCTTAGCTGCCTTCTTAAATGGTCTCGCTAGCACGACTAGGAAGTGGCTCAACGCTATCTTCAAGAGCAATAAGACTTTGCTTCATGACAATGCCAGTGATGTTCGCATCCCAAAATTGAAAAAACACTTAGTTGTAATAGTTACGCCTATTTGACAGAAGTAAGAATTAATGCATTATATATTTAAAATAGAAAAGGACGCAGGACAATTAAAAGTTGTGGTGCATTTCCTCGAGTAGGTGATGCTGTTTTCTATTTCCTCTGTTCCATCCTTGGTCACCTTCCTAGTGCTATTTCTTAGCCCTCTACAGGATCTTGTGTCCAATCACTTCCTTAACCTTTGCCTTTCACCCGCTTTATGTATAAAATTTCCAAACATAACCAGCCATTCTTTAAAGATGAAAGGCGAGGCAAAGCCAGTTATTACTGATTATTATTCTAGACACCCAGGTAATATTCTGGGACCTGGGTTTGAACCTCAGCTTGAAGATTGTGGAATTTAAATTAATTTTTTAAAATATGGAATTAAGAGTGTAATAGTGAAAATGAAACCATTGCTGGTTCACTGATATCCTTTAGGGAAGGTAGTGGCCATCCTTAACTGGTCTGGTCTATGTGTGCCTCCAGACCGTCAGCAATGTGGTTGACTTGTACCATAATTAGGAATGGGCAATAAGTGCTGGCCTGGCCAGAGACTGCAGAATTTTACAGTTTTCTATCACTCCAACAATTTTCTACCATGTCACTGTGTGTGCACGTGCACGTGCTGGTGTATGCCCACATGTTCATTAGTGCAATGAAATTAGGCATGACTGTGTTGTTGACATACAGTATAGTATCACTATATATGAGGCCATATTGGACAGTATAATACACAGATGGACGTGGAAGATGGGATGATGCAAAATACCAATTGATTACCACTTCAACTTTTCTTCTTGGTGAATCTGCATTGTGAGAGAATGGACTCAAACATTAAACAGGGTGCATGAAGTGGGCAGTTTGAGGTCAGATCTGGGCAATTCTGCCCTTATCATTGTTAAAGAACAGACCAATGTCACTCAGTAGCCAATCCCATTACTCTAAATAATGATTCTCAAAAATCTCAGATTTGGCACTACAAGTGGTTTCATAAATAACTTCAAGTCTCAGCAGTTTCAAATGATCAAAGTTTGACATATGTTCTGAAACATTAGGGACACATTATAGCCCAGAACATGGATCAGGAGATTAGCTAGTCAGAAACCATGATTTTCCAGACAAACAACATATTGCAAAAGATTCAACTTTCTCTAATGAAGTCCTTTCTTTTTCAAGTTTTTCTTTGCATCTCTCAATATTCTCCTTTAATGTCCTTAAAAACTGTAAACATGAGATATCTCTCTCATCTGGGGACTGGTTGCTAACCTCTAATCATTTGTGACAGGTTTTTAAGTAAGTGTCAGATGACTACTTAACCATGAATAGCATTGTAATCAAGGCCTCCATTGTCATTACCCCACCTTTAGGTTCATGCCCTTTCTAGCAGGTGACACTAGATTGCAGTCAGAGTGGGAGTTACAGCTGAATTCATCTCCCAAAGGCATACAATGAGACTAATTTAACAGAAGAGTAATGTTTGAAGCACGCATTAGTAACAGGAAACCTCATCCACTTGGAGATGGAGTCAAAAGTTGATAAAGCCAAATTATACTGAGTGTAATACTATTTGGGGCTAGGGTGTGACACTCTGGGGAAAGTCCTTCTCTGCTGTCTCCCAAACAAATAGGATTCTCGAAATCTTCTCTCATTAAGGCACAGTGATCTGTATTTCAGAATCTTTCCTTTTCTCAGTGTTCTCCAGCATCTCCCTTGTTTCTCTTTGTTGTGGCTTCCAACAGTATTTCAAGATTCCTTCTATTCTAGACAGTATTCACCCTGTCCCTTACCATGCTTGCTGAAGGATCTACCAGTCTTCAGTAGTACTTTGAGCTTTTTCCTCAGGGCTGTAGGCCTGGAACAGACTTTCATGCATAGCTCTTATCCCTGGATTAGATGTTAGCCTCCAAGGGCTTTAGAAGCCTGGCCTTTATGATTGAAATTCAAGTAAAGCAGCAGGCAGTATTTTTTGTATGAGGATAACCAATCTGAAGATGTTGTCTGGTGGTCTGCGGTCAAGAACAGTATGATAGTCTGATTTAATAGTGCACATTTCCCTTCACCAGTTGAGTGAAAGTTTGGCAGAAATGAATCATATTTAATAGCATTGAATTGCAAACAAAATTGAGCTATATAAAGGTTAAATTTGGCATTTTGTCTATATCACAGGTCAACTGCTGCAAATACTGGCCTGATGACAAAGAGCTGTATGGAGACATAAGTGTTACTTTCATTAAAGCAGAGTTTCGAGCAGAATATACTGTCAGAATCTTCTCACTTCAAAAGGTATGGTTCAAAGGTTTCTCTGCTGAGCAGCCTCAAAAGTTCAGAGATAGTAGGAACTATCGATGCTGGAGAATGAGATAACAAGGTTTAGAGCTGGATGAACACAGCAGGCCGAGGAGCAAGAAAGCTGATGTTTCGGGTCAAAACCCTTCAGTATTTTAAAGTTAAAATTGCCATATGTTTTGACTCATTTCTTGCAAAGTGACACTTGTGTATACAAAACTGGAAGTAGGCCATTCAGAACCTCTTGCATGTTCTGCCAATCAATAAGATCATTGTTGTGCTGCTTGTGTTTCAGATTCCACATTCCCATCTAACCCAATGACCTTAGGTAGGAACAAATTACTACAGATACTGGAATCTGTACTGAACACAGTGGGGATTACAGTGGGTAAGACAGCATCCATGGATGGGAGGTAAACAGACGGCCAACTACCATGTTTCTAAGATAATAAAATGTGAGGCTGGATGAACACAGCAGGCCAAGCAGCATCTCAGGAGCACAAAAGCTGACGTTTCGGGCCTAGACCCGAAACGTCAGCTTTTGTGCTCCTGAGATGCTGCTTGGCCTGCTGTGTTCATCCAGCCTCACATTTTATTATCTTGGAATCTCCAGCATCTGCAGTTCCCATTATCTCTGATACCATGTTTCTAATCTTGTTTTGATGGGGTACCTTTACTTACTGGAACATCTTATCTGTTTACTGCCCCCAATGCAATGGGTTATGACAGGGACAGACAAACAAATCAAGCCACTTTCCTAATTCCTGTATTCAAAAAACAGTAAAATTAAGGCATTCAATGACCCTCAAAGTTATCCCAAAGGTTTCTAACCAGACTTTGTAAATAACTGATACCAAACACCAAGGTTATAGCTTTAAAAAAAAAAGAATTAACAATACAATAGTTTTAGCAAAGCAAAGTTAAACAATAATATAATCTAATTAATGTCTGTTTTTGACTCAATCTTCTTTGATTCTAATCCCTACTCTCACAAAACAGAGACAGTTAGTGGATAAATCAAAACAAAAGAGAGATATAATTGTTCACTTAAACAGTTCACTTAAGCAATTCCCATGATCCACAATAATACAGGCACATGAGATTGTACCTTGCTTGGTTTCTGAGGACACTAGTGAGTCGAAACAGCTTCAAAAAATATTCCCTTAATCCTGATAACTGAGATTCTAGTCTCTGAACTTTCAATAAATTGATAATAGGAGGATAACCAGAGTGCAAACCTCCTTTCCTTAGCTTTGGCACCACAATCTTTCTGAAAAAAAAAAGTTCAAACCTGTTCAAAAACTTGTTTCTTTTCCTTGAAAAAGTTGACACTGGTATCCCTGAGATGCTCCAGTTAGTATCTTGTCAGAAGCTAGGAACACTGCAATGAGTAGCTTACCTCCTGACTTCTCAAAGTCTGTCCACCATTTACAAGGCACAAGTCAGGAATGTGATGGAATACTCTCCACTTTCCTGGATGAGTGCAGCCTTAAATCACACACAAGAAGCTTGACACCATCCAGGACAAGGCAGCCCACTCGATTGGCACTATATTCACAGGCATCCACTCTCTCCATCACCAATGGTCAGTAGCAGCAGTGTGTACTATCTACAAGATGCACTGCAGAAATTCACCAAAAATGCTTGGATAGCACCTTCCAAACCCATGACCTCTTCCATCTAGAACAGCAGGCATATGGGAACACCATCGTATTCAAGTTCCCCTCTAATCCACTCACCATCCTGGAGTTGGAAATATATCAGCATTACTTTACTGTCACTGGATCAAAATGCTGGAATTCCCTCCCTGTCTGCATTGTGGATCAACCCACAGCAGGAGGACTGCAGTGGTTCAAGGTGAAAGCTTACCACCACCTTCACAAGGGCAACTAAAGATGGTAAGAAATGCTGGCCAGCTGGTGACATTCATATTTCACAAATGAATTTTTAAAAATCTGCCATCTGCTTGAGCACAATGCTTCTCCAGACATGAAACATCTTTAGGGTTCTTTGAACAAGAATCCATCTGCAATTAACTTTTAGGCCTAGCCTCATAAGCAAATATTAGTTTGTTTGTTTTCTCTCTCTCTCTCTCTTTTTAAAAAGAAGCTGCTGCTCACAGTACAAAGGTCGACTTCAGCTCTCCACTCACTATTCACTACTCCAAACCAAAATGATGAAAGTAAAGGCAAAATAATGAGGATCCACATAAATGGCAACATGTTAGGCTATCTGAAATAACTCCAAGGAAGCAACTATCCCATAACCAAGTCACATTTTACTTACATGTGCACAGTATATGGACTCTGACTAACTTGCTCAAAGCCAGTGTCAAGTATGAGGAGAATCACAAAGTGTCCTGTTTATATCTATCAGTCACAGCTCCCTGATTGGCCCAGGTTAACAACCCCAATCAAGGATCTCATGCTGAGATCCACCTGGCCTTCGTTCTAATCACTACATCCCTCCCCACCTAAGCCCAGAGATATCAGCCTATTCTTTTTCTTTTAATTTTTCCTGGGACATTTTTTTCCCAGTTCAGATTCCTCTTATTCGGACTCAGGTAATGTTTACCAGGTCATAACACATCTCTTGCACCTGGAGCATCTCAGGAGAGTTTCCTGCTATTTTTCAGGAGGTAGTGGTATCAAGGCTGTAACATCGGCTGCATCCACCTCAGATTCTGAAATTTCTTCGATTCAAGACAGATGGGGAATACCTATGGTTTCTGACAGCCTTTCTGGCTGTTCTGATGAGCCAGCTATGCTCTGTCCCTGCCTCATTTGTGAGGTAGCAGCTTCCATATGTTTGTTCAGGACTGCCTCACCTAACCTAACCCTTGTACGTCACGGATCTGACTTCACATCAAACTCACCTCTTACCCAGGCAGCACCATTTCAGTGGTTTCACAACTAAACTTCATTCCCTGCAGTAAACTGTCTCTCTTGCTTAGAGGAGGCATTTGGCTGGCATTTGTGTTCCTACTGCCGTTTCACCCTCCCTCCTCAGGTCCACGAATATGAGGTTTAGTTGGTGTGGATCAGGGGAGGCAATGACCTAGTGGTATTATTGCTGGACTGTTAATCTGGAGATCCAGATAAAATTCTGGGCACCTGAGTTTAAACCCTGCCATTGCAGATGGTGGAATTTGAATTCAATAAATATCTGGAATTTAAGGTAATGATGACTATGAATCCATTGCCAATTGCCAGGAAAAAAACACCATTTGGTTCACTAATGTCCTTTAGGGAAGGAAACTGCCATCCTTACCTGGTCTGGCCCACATGTGACTACAGACTGTCAGCAATGTGATTGACTCTTAACTGCCCTCTGGGCAATTAGGGATGAGCTGGCTTGGCCAGCAATGCCCTCATCCCATGAATAAATAAAGAATAAAGGAGTCTGCTGGAGGTATCCCTGTAGATGTATGAGAGATGGTTCTATAATTAAACAGGAACCAGGACAGTTTGGTATCAAGTGAAGCTTTCTCTAAGACTGCCCTCAATGTTTGGATTGCTCTTTCCACCAGATCATTGGACAATGGATAATATAGAGCTATCCAAACATGCTGAAAGCCATTCAACTTTAGGAAATACTCAAATTCACTGCTGGTAAATGACGTCCCAATGGTCCGTGACCAAATCTTCTGGGAATTCGTGTATGGTAAATGATGCATGCAGCTTTTCAGTTGTCATCCCTGAGTTTGTTGATTCAATGATATGCATGTCTAATCATTTTGAACAGTCATCCACAATGACCAAGAACATTAAGCTCATGAAAGAACCAGCATACTCTGGGTGTAATTCAGACAAGTGTTTTCCCAGCCATTCCTACAAACATAAGAGAGCTGCTGGTGACAGTTTTTGTCCTTGTTGGCATGTTGGGCACTGCCCCACCAAAGAGGCTATGTCAGTATCCAATTCTGGAAACTAGACATAAAGTTTTGCCAACATTTTCATTTTGGAAACTCCCAGATGACCCTGATGGAGTTCATGCGGCAACCTTTACTCAAGACAATCATTCTAGCTCTCCATAATAATATGCTGTCCTCCACAGTTGATCCAGTCTGACTGGGTCCAGAAAGCTTTCAGTTCTGGTTGTGATAGCCCTTTTGTTCCCCCTATCACCACCAATTATTTTAGTTTTGCCAGGATGGGATCTTTTTGTGTCCACACTTGGATATTGTCAGCAGTGACCAGAAGGGTGTCCAGGGAGTCTAAAACCAAAATGGACTTTTCCAGGGGTGGTGTAGCTGCCAGAGGGAGGTGGCTTAAGGGATCAGCAATTGCCTTTTGGCTGCCCGGACAGCGTTCTAACTTGCAATTGTATGCAGTCAGAATAAGAGGCCACCGCCAAATTAAACCAGAAGGTATTGGTGGCACAGCCCTGTCTTCTTTAGGTAGCCTTAGCAGAGGTTTGTTGTCCCTTACTTTACAAATTTACATCTATAAAGATATTGGTATAACTTTCTCGCACCAAAAATGATGGGCAAACCTTCCTTCTCTATCTGGACGTATTTGTATTCGACATCAGCCAAAGTCCAGGAAGCATACGCTATCGGGCGTTCCACTCTGTTAGGCCACCAGTGAGCCAATACTACCCCAGTACTGTATGGGAAGGCCTTGCATGTTGGTGCCACATCTCACTTGGTACCACAGTGGGCCAACACCTTAGATGGCGATAGCTGCTTCTTTACTTCTCTCAAGGCTACTTCTTGGTTATGTAACAATTCCAACGCTGAACCTTTAAGTCTAAGGTTGCTAAGATGGAGGCCTGGTTACGTTTGAATGTTCTGTAATAAATCACCAACCCAAGGAAAATCCTCAGCTCTGGCACAGATGCACGAGCCGGGGCCCCCTTGATCACCCTCACTTTATCTTCCAATGGGTGTAACCTGGTCCTGTCAACTCTGTAGTCCAAGTAGGTCGCTTGGGGTGCCTGGAACATTCATTTTCACCCCCCATAAGGCATGCACCTGGCTGAGGGAAATCTTTGAGCGCTATGTCCAGGTCCTCCAAGTGCTCTTTATTAGTCTTCCATGTCAGGCAGATAAATGGCAACCTGGGGTAGACTTTGTAAAATGTTCTCCATAATCTGCTGATAAAGGGCACAGTTTTATGTACCCCAAATGGCAGTTTTGAATATTGGTACAAACCCACATGGGTATTAATTGTGGCATACTTCTTGGACTCCTCATCTAGCTGCAATTGCACATATGCTTGACTCATGTCCATCTTCATGAAGGACAAATCCCGACCAGTTTTACGTACAAATCAGCTATACAAGAGTTTCAATGTCTATTCAGCTATGAGAAGCAGTTTAACGTTTGCTTAAAGTTCCCACAAAAGCAAGTTGACCAGGCTTCATAATTGGTACGACTGATTCTGCCCACTCACAAATAGTTTGATTCCTTCGCTCCCCAGACTTCTCATTTCTGCTTGTACTTTTGCACATAATGCAAATGGCACTGGGTGGACCTTGCAGAATTGCAAATTGCTTCCTGATCAACATGTAGGGTGGCATTAGCTTCTTTGATAGTCCCTACACCTTCCTAAAAAACCTCCAGGTACTTAATTAGGACTTCACTCAGGCAGTCATTTTCTAATTGAAAAATGTTGAGGCAATCAACGTGAATTTTTCTCAACAAATTCTGCCCAATCCCAAACCTTTTGCAACAATTAGTGGTAAGTACACCAATGCCATTTCATTGGAGACCAGAACCAAGCCCATACCTTAACCTGTAAAGGCTCCCAAATATATGTTCTCAGTCTGACTGAGGTCTTGCACAAACCTAAGGATTGGAGTCCAGAGTGTACCAGTATCGATCTCTATTGGAAGGTGACGATTTAACTAGACATTTATTTTTGGTTCTGATTTGGATGTTACAAAGCAATTTACCAGTTCTAAGCCACATGTAGGTAGACTTTCCAGGGTATACTCTTCCCTGGATATTGGCCTTACTCATGTCAGGTGTCATAAGCCTCCTTTACTGGCTTATAGTCATTGCTGCCAGTATGCAGATTTGAGTTGCCGGCCCGGATCCTGAAGAAATTATTAGCTAGTTGCCATGGCTTAGCTTTGTTTTGGGCTTTTGCTGCGGGCTGACCTAGAATCCCTCTGCTTAGGAGGCTATGTGATTGCCCACACTCAAGAGGTATTCTCCAAGCTCAGTCAGTCAGATGAGGGTGTCTACTTCCATTGGGATATCCTGTAGTTCTCATGTTCCGCTTGCTGCATTTTCCATTGATAAAGCCAGTTGTGGTACCTGTTTGATATCCAGTTGGGCTTCAGCTGGTAGGCACTTTTGCATGCTTACATCATTAATCCCATGTACCAAATAGTGTCTCATTCAAAGTTAACCCAAAATCACATGCCTCTGCCAGCTGTTTTAACCTCATCAAAAATCAAGACATGGATCCCCCTAGTTGTTGAACTGCTGAACGAAACTGATCGTATCTCAGAACTAGAGTTGCTTTGGAGTCATAATATTCCTTCCCTAATCTGTCAACTCTTAAAAGTTTTCAGTATCTCATGCCTCAGGGAAAGTTAGTTTCCAAATAACCAAAAAAGCCGCGGACCTACAAGCAGTCAGAAGAATTAATTGTTACCTTTCATCTGCTCCAATGTCATTTGCCCAGAAAAAAAACGCATTCTTTCCACATACTGGGTCCAGCCTTTGATGGAAGTATCGAACAAGTCAAACTTCCCAAATAAAGGCATGATGCCAGAGATCCTTACTCCACCTCAAAGTCAACTATTGTGAGCAAATGTTCTTCAGGAGCATGCTGTTTTCTCTCATTGCTGCTGAAATAACTCCAAGGAGGCAGATATCACATCACCAAGTCAGTTTTTATTTACATGTGCACTGTGGATGGACTCTGAGTAGCTTAGAGCCTGTCCCCCGAATGAGGAGCCTCTCTAAGACTCCTGCTTATATCTGTCAGCCAGAGCTGCCAGTTTGGCCTAGGTTAATAACACCAATCAGAGATTTCATGCTCAGAGATCCACATGGCCGTTTTTCCAATCACTACATTATTGCATAATTTCACTGTCCTGTATGATTCTTTTATAACTGTGCAACATGACCATTCACTTTAATCCTTTCTCCTCTGTTGTGCCCTGTTTGTTCTGCTAACATGTCTGGCCTCATGCAACCTTAATGTACTGGATTAATTCAACTATTTTTCCTTCACTGCATTACTTCTTCCAATTACTATCATATGTAAGATTATTTAAGCTGTTATTTTAACTGGTTTTCCCCTTTCAGTTTCCAATATTAGAATGACATCTTGTCATGAACATACTTTTCTGAGGCATGCAAGCACATAGTGCTTGAGTACAATCAGCCTGCTGCCTGCTACCGGCTACAAATGATCTAAAGGACATGTTTTCTGATATGGTCCACCAGTCATTGGGACATACAGCCTACTTACCAACCCAGCAGCACTAAAACCGATATCCCATCACCCGTTTGCATGGTAGGCAAAATGTCATTTTTGATTGTTAACAGCATTCTGTTAGTGAAAAATGCCACTTGTGACAACATGAGAAAGTGGCTCCACCAATTGTTCAAATTTTTGAGATATCTTCCTCTTATTGTGCACCATTCAGGGTCAAAAATAGTAGACAAATGTCCTTTCATTAGTTTTGTAATATACAGCAAGTAATGATTTGATCAGGCTAGCTATCATCATGCAGCATAATTTTAGTAGGCCTTCTCACAGCTTACACAATGAGCAGATGGTTAGAATCCTACTTGTGATATTGCCAAAGAGGCAATATAATGTCTGGAGGTGTAGGAATCCCCACATGTATATTGACCAATGAATCAAGGTTTTCTATATATCATAATGGAAACACATTGACAGATTCCTAAAATAATATGTCAAGGAAAGAGAGCTCATTTGATTGCTCAACTTCAGTGTCAAGTTAAAGAGCAGAATAGAGTTTTTTTTGAAAGAGAAATATAGCATAGGCTGTAAATCCAAAACAAACAGAGAGACAAACAAATTTTGGAGAAACTGGGAGATTTATTACACATCCCTAATTGCCCAGAGGATGGTTATATGTCAACCACTTTGCTGTGGATCACGAGTCATATGTAAGCCATACCAGGTAAGGAAGGCAGATTTATTTTACTAAAAGGACATTAATGAACCCGATGTTTCATTTGCAGCAATTCTCAGTTGTTACATGTGCGTCAATAAAGCTTGCTTTTTGAACCAAATTTTTATTGAATTTAGATTTCACTATCTGTCATGATGCAAATTGAACCCAAGTCTCCAAAACATTAACCTGGATTTCTACATTACTAGCCCAGTGACATTACTACAATCCCATCAGCAAACCCTGTCCCTGACCACCACCTGCAGCACCACCAGCTTGAGTACATAATCTAGACTGATTTTCCAGCTCAGTGCAAAGGTGGAGTTACATCTACAACAGTACAGTCTTCTAGAGGACATGTTAATTTGAGGTTCTGCCTGCCTAAAACCAATGGTCCATTGGCTTTATTTGAAGGAGCTCAGGCATCCTTTATTGTCCCAGAGAATGTTCTTCTTTCCACCATCCCATTAGGAATATATCTGTACATAAGTTGACAACACAGCAATAATAAGTTCAGGATAGGACATTTAGTTGGTGTTCAATTCGATGTCACCCATTCAACGCTGTTCCCTAAAGTTTAATTGAACCACTGTGCATTTTATTTATGGCAGAACATTTTTAGAGTCAATTAAGTAACAAACCAAAATTAGTCCAAAGGATCCAAGATTTGCTAAATAATAATGCTTTCAATTTGGTTGGCAAATCTGCTGTCCACTTGCTAGCATAGCTGGACTCTGAAATGTAGAACCAAAACAGACTTCATCTTGATGAGTATCCATATTTATAAATTTCAAAACTAAGGTACACATTTTCAATTCAAACCAATATATAAAGAAAATCAAATTAATTGCTTATAATTTTTCTCTATTAGTTCCAAGTATTTCATGGACAATCTAAATGGCTGTTGTGAATTTGCTTTCTTCTGTCTTCAACTGTTGACAAACTCATTTATAGAGTCCCTTTTATTTCTTATAGACAGGTTACGCAGCCAGACGTGAAATTCAGCAGTTTCATTTCACAGCCTGGCCAGAACATGGAGTTCCCTGTCATGCAACAGGTCTCCTCGCATTTATTCGTCGTGTCAAGGCTGCTAATTCTTCTGAATCTGGACCACTCGTCATCCACTGCAGGTTTGAGACCAAATAACAACCCAGACATTAACTTAAAGTTAAGCAACAGTGAACTGCTGTCTGAAATGAGCCATCTTTTAAAGTTTTTTTTAAGGGAAAAGTGTTTAGGCATTGGGGTAGCATAAGATTTCCCCATTGATTTACTGGCAAAATGTACTGCCAGAAGTGTAATGAAACTGCGACAGACCAGATTTGCTTGTTTCTCTGCAGTTGGATTTTGTAATGATTGGAACCAGATTGATCCTGCTGAACGTAAGGTCTTTGATTGGGGACGTTAACCTGGGCCAATCAGGAAAGCCCTGGCAAACCAATATTAACAGGAGATTAGAATCTCGTCAGTTTAGTGGACTGACTGAACTGCTGGTCACAGCGTATTGTGCATAAGTAAATATGTGGTGACGTAGTGACACCATCCTCTATGCAGTTATTTTGGATTCCAAACTCAGCAATTTCTAAACAGAAACCAGAAAGCTTTCTAGCTTCAGCTAGGAAAATCAGCTTTGTTCCTTCTGCTGCCCCTTGTTTAGTGACGCGTACTGGGAAGTGTGCGTGAAGTGGTTTTCAGATTTAGGAGGCAAAGCCTGGCTGATTTGTACCTTCCACAATAAATAGATGCTTATCCAAAGATCATAATGCAAAGTCTGAATTTCCACGAACCATACATGTTGCTTATTGCTCTGATACTGTATACTCTGGCCTAAACAAAATAAAGTCAAAGGGAATAAAATGTTAAGACACCTAATAAAATCCATATCTCGGGTATGAAGACAGTGGAAGCAAATTCAAAAATAAATTTTATATGAGAATGTTTGAATGTAAATTTCTAGGGCTTTCAGGAAAGGATGAGGTTGTGGAACTAGTTGGTTGGCTCTCCCAAGTAGCTAGCACAAGCACAATGGGACAAATTCGGTGCTTTATCATTCTGGAATTTGAAAGCAAAATCTCCAATTAGAATGCGAAAACTCTCTTTAGTCCACCACTGCCTCACATGACCAATTACTTTTTTTAATTTGAAATCTTCATCACTCAGATTATTCAGTTTTCTCTGATTTTTGTTTACATCTTCTAGTCAAAATTCCCGAATTACTTTAAATTATTGTTCTGGGATTATCTTGTCTACAGTTTAAATGTTTTCATTCCAGACACTGAAGCATTAAATGTTGATAATCCTTCCTCATCTTCTTTACACTTGATATGAATCGTATTGCTTTCTTCTCTTCTTGGTCAAATGTTCTTGTACACCCTTTATGCCGTGTATTAATTAGAAGTGGATAAGGAATAAAAGCAGATATGCCAGTCACTGAGCTTGTCAGGCAATGTTTGTGACAAGATGAACAAAGCGAAGGTTTCAGGGTGATACCTTTTACCATAAATTCTTTACAAATGCTGTTTTCTGGCCTGACATTCTTGGTTTGTTTCTTGTCGATATGACAACTCTGGCTCAATTGGCATTGTTCTTGCTTCTGGGTGAAAAGACCTGGATTCAAGTTCCACTTCAACACTTGAGCACAGAAATAAAGACTGACTTTCAAGTGCAGTACAGGAGTTCTATCTTTCACAAACCAAGTACCATCTACCTGTATGAATGGATGCAAAATACCCTATGACAGTATTTCAAAGGACAGCAAATTATCCCTTATGCTCAGGCTAATATTATCCCTGAAATTATGTCACAAAAACAGATTATAGTCATCTTGTCAATTGATATTTGTGGGAGGTTCACTATGTGCACACTAGAACTTCAAAAGTACTCATAGACTGTAAAATGTATTGAGATATCCAGCTGTTATTTAAAGTGCTGTATTACTTAATTTTATCTTTATTTCTGATATTTACTCTTTCAATAAGTACTATATAATAGGCAGAAATTCCATAAGGATTGCCTACTTTGCCGTATCAAAATAACCTTTAGAGCTTTTTTATCTACTACTTTGGTTCCATATTCATAGAATCCCTACAGTGTGGTAACAGGCCATTCAGCCCAACAAGTCCACACTAACTCTCTGAAGAACATCACATCCAGACTCGTTCCTCCCACCCTATAACCCCACTTTTCCCATGGCTAACCTACACATCCCTTGACATCACTTAACCTGCACATCTTTGCATTGTGGAAGGAAACCAGAACACCCAGGGGAAACCCATGCAGACACGGGGAGAATGTGCAAATTCAAGGCTGGAATCAAACCTAAGTCCCTGGTGCTGTAAGGCAGCTGTGCCAAACACTGAGCTGCCATGCTGCCCTGAGTAGGGATTTGTAGAATTCCTTTTACAACTTGCTTTAAACCACGAATGCACATATTTAAGAAAATAAATGCGTACGTTACCAATCTCCAGTACCTTTCAATATGCGCTCAAGTGACCATGGGCCCACAAAATTGGACTTTTTCAATTGACCCACATCCAGAGAAATCAGACCTGGTAGAAAATTGGCCAAACTAAATTAAACACCAGCCAGCAGCTATTGGCAACAGAAAACAATGGAATCCAAGGTCAAAGAGATCACATTTTCAGTGTGAACCCATTACAAGCAGCTTGTGGAATGCGTAATGGAGGAGTATTGATGAGAATTTCTGGCATCTTGACCTCCAGTGCCTGAGGCCGTGCACTTTACACCTCCCCTGCATTAGCAACAATGAAGAGTGTTGGAGGGAAGCAACTGGATACTTTCTACCCTGCTCATGATCTAATTGGCCAAAGGTCACAACATTCAGAAAGGTCCAGGTTAAGAGGAATAAGAACACACTTGGAAGTTAGCAAAGACGCACAGCAAGACTCATGGCAAAAGACCCAGGAGAAAATCCACCCTGACCTGTGAGACCCAACTTTGTGGAAGAGAGGGTGGAGATTCCAGCAGCCCAACTTAAACAGATGGATCATCGCAGATAATATCCTTTCTCAGACAGATAGAGCCAGATAGACTAAATATTGTGGGAATTTGGGAAATGCTCACATAATGTTTTAAAAAGGAATATTTTGTTAATAAATTCGAGTTGAACCACATACTGCATTCTGTAATCCTTTGTCTGCCTTACCAACAAGAGCAAGGGTGGTGTTTTTAATAAATTGTTCAAAATATCCAAAGCATGAACAACATAAAGCTGACTTTGTTATTATTCTAGTCTCATGTCAATGCCACTGACATATCCCCCATTAAACTTAACAGAATCAATGAAGGTAGTAACTGGAAGAATGCATACATTTTCTGGCTCATCTTCCTGTATTTGACTCATTTCATGAGACATTCATGAGCCAGACTTGCATATCAAGAGCTAATTGCAATCTTGCTTAATGTATGAAACCAATTTAAAGGCTTGTGTGATGTAGTAGCACTGACCCCATCTCTAGGCCATAAGGCTTGTGTTCAAGTCCTACCTACTCTGAAGGTGTATCGTGACATGTGTGACAAAATTGAATTAAAGTATTTAAAGAGCCAATTTAGGTGCCTTTTCAATCCTGTATGTTTCTTCGACAGCAGAACCAATTTTCTGCTGGCTTCATATATCAGGCAATCCTTTAATTTTCAAATACAGAGTGAGGATTAAAAAACTGATGCAATGATTTTTTTTTATAAATTTGGCATTATTAAAGCAACCAATAACAGACCAAAAATAAATCCTCTGTGTTTTGCACTCAACGATAACTATTATCCACTTTATTTCAACATGACAGGTTCATCATCACAGTGTGCTTAATAGACGTGTATGTAAATACTCGATGTCTAATAACAGACACTAGTTTAACATTAACAAGATGATAAATTAGATATCAATGATTATTCATGAGTACACGTAATTATTCTGCTGAAAATTTTCAGGAAGTTTGTTTCACATTAATAAGAACGTTCTGCTGCACAATTTCTTCCATTAAGTTAATTTTAATTTTGTCAATGTAGCATGTTGATAAAATAATTACAATGAGTGATATGAACAGTATTCATTAATTATTAATTACCTCGTGTCAGATACTGCTCAACAAGTTTTACAACCTACTCTTTGTTTTGGGCATCATAGCACTGGTACCGGGAGAACTGGATGCTACATTGTTTTGGACATGATGATGGACATGGCAACGTATGAAGGTGTTATTGATGTTTACAACTGTGTGAAGACTCTGTCCTCATGGCACATTAACATGATTCAGACTGAGGTAAGAGTGAAAGCTTCTAAGAACTCTTATCCCTCCCAACCATTTAGTGCATGATTAACCTGCACGGTAAAGAAAGCAGGGTGGGTGTGCTGTTGGGGCAAATTTGAAAGATTTACATCTCTAAATATGGGTGGTTAGAAATTAGTACATGTTAACCATTCTTTGGGACATAAAATTTTGCACAAAACATGCTGTCATTTGGGTGTACCCACCGAACCTGACTATGCATGAACATATAATTAAATTCATGGTGCTTTTCTTGGTGTCCTGTCAGTAAATCAAATGCCTAGCTACAGTATTGCCAACAAGATATCAATCGCCAAAGAGTTGGAGATGCCTCAGCCCACATTTGAGCTCAGGATTCCTCACAAATTTCTGCACTCACCAGCAAAAGCTCAGTTAAAACAAAATGTTCCGATGGGCTAAGGAGGACGAGAGTGTTCTTCCAAATTCAAAGAAATTCTTCCAGCCACTGGTGGCTTTCTCATTATGGGAATTTCCTGAGGCCCAGTGGTCAAGTAAGACAGTAGGCCCAAAATATATTGCTCCATTTATGTAAAGTTAATATGGAAGTGGGAACATCACCTGTATCTCTCATTGATGGTTGAAGCCCAAGGGCTAATTTCGTTAAACCTTCATCCGTTTTGATTTGGCACTGACGTATATGACAGAATCTTGAATAAGATATTCTAGTAAAATGGTGCCAAGTTTTTGAGTGTTTTTGGAATTGCTCCCATCCAGGCAAAAGGGGAGTATTCCATAGCACTGCTGCTTCGAGTCCAACCTCGGGTGACCCGCTGTGTGGAGATTGCATGTTCTACCAATGCCTGCATGGAGTTTTGCCGAGTACTCCAGTTTCTTCCCACAGTCCAAAGATGGGTTAGGTGGATTGGCCATGCTAAATTGCCCTTAGTGTTAATGGATATGTAGGTTAGGTGCATTAGCTATGGGAAATGCAGGAGTAGAGTAGGGGATTGGATCTGGGTGGGATGGTGTTTGGAGGATCAGTGTGAACTTGTTGGGCTGAATGACTGGTATCCATGCTGTGGGGATTCTATGACTCAACGACCTGACTTGTGCCATGTAGACAGTGGACAGACATTGGGCATTCAGGACGTCTGTTATTCACTGCACTATTCCCAGTCTCTGACCTGCTGTCAGAGCCAATATATTTTAATGGCAAGTCCAGCGAGTTTCTGGTCAATGGTAACCCCAGGGTATTGATAATAGAGAATTCAGTGTTGATAACACAATTGAATGTCAAGAGGCAGTGGTTAGATTGTCTCTTATTGGAGCTGGCCATTGCCCGGCATTTGAGTGGCACGAATGTTACTCACCATTTGTCAGCCCAAGCTGGGACATTATCCAGGTCTTGTTGCATTTGAACATAGACAGCTTCAGTATCTAAGCAGTTGCAAATGATGCTGAAAATATTGCAATCAAAGATTCTGATCTAATGATGGGGGGAAATGTTATTTTGAAGCAGCTGAACATGGTTGGGCCTGGGACACTGCCCTGAGAAACTCCTACAGAGATGTCCTGGAGCTGAGATGAGTGACCTCCAACAATGCACAACCATTTTCCTGTGTGCTAGGTATGACTCCAGCCAGCAGAGCATTTTGCCCCCAATTCCCATTGATTCCAGTGTCGCTAGGGCTCCTTGATGCCATACTCATTCAAATGAGGCCTTGATGTCAAGGGCTATCATTCCCATTTCACTTCTGGAATTCAGCTCTTTTGTCCATGTTTGAACCAAGGCTATAATGAGGTCAAGAGCTGATTGGCCCTGGCATATCTCAAACTGGGCATAAGGCATAGGTTATTGCTGAATAGATGCTGCCTTAGAGCCTGTTAATGACACCTTCCATCACATTGCTGATATTTGAGAGTAGACTGGTGGCACAATATTGTCAATGCAGTATGGAGCTGGAGGAACACAACATGTTAGGTAGCATCAGAGGACCAGGAGAGTCAATATTTTGGGCCTAGACCCTTCATCAGGACCGGGGAGAGGGCATTTGAGGGCAGAAGTCCAGGAAATGCAAGAGATGTGATTGAGGGCATTTTCGATCAATGGAGGGGGTAAATTGTGGTCCTTGAAATATGAGGACATCTGGGATGTCTGGGAGTGGAATGCTCCATCTTGGGACCAGATGAAGTGGAGTCACAGGATTTGGGAATAAGAAATCCCATTCTTGCAGGGGGGTGGATGAGAGGAAGTGCATCTGCTCCCAAGTTGGAGCATTTCACTCCTGGACATCCGAGGGAAGATGGCCTCAACTGCATCTCTTGCATTTCCTGTACCTCTGCCCTCAAATCCCCCTCTCCCCAACAAAAATAAAGACAGAGTCCCCCTGGTCCTCACAAACCACCCCACCAACCTCCACATGCAGCACATCATACTCCACCACTTCTGCCACCTACAATCCAACCCCACCATGAAAGACATATGTCCCCCCCCCCATTCCTATCTGCCTTTTGTAGGGACTGCTCACTCCATGACTTCCTCGTCTGTTCCACACTCCCCACCAACCTCACCACCTCCGACACCTTTCCCTTCAACCGCAAGATGTGCTACATCTCCCCACTCACCTCAATCCCAGGCCCAAGACAAACTTCAATATCTGACAGAGGTTTATCTGTACATCCTCCAAAGTGGTCTGCTGTATCCGTTGCTCCTGATGTGGCCTTCTGAGTATCCCGTGAGACCAAACATAGACTCGGATACAGATTTTCAGAGTGTCTGTTCTCCATTCCCAATAATCAACGCCTTCCAATCGCTAACCATTTTAACTCCCCCTCCCACTCCCTTGGTGACATGTCTATCCTAGGCCTCCTCCAGTGCCCTTCTTGCTACCTCCTTGGAGCAATATTTGGCCACCTTGGATTGTCCTGCTTTTTATACAGGACATACCTAAGAAATTTGCCATGTAGGCAGGTAGATGCCATTGATGTAAATGTCCTGGAACAGCTTAGGTAGGGGAGCTGCACATTCCGGAGCACAGATCTTCAGTGTTGTTTCTGGAATGCTGTCAAGGCGTATAGCCTTTGCAGTATCCAATGCCTCCAACCGTTTCTTGGCTATCACAAGGAATGAATCAAATTCATTAAAGACTGGCATCTGAGATGCTGGCAATCACTGGAGAAGGCCAAGATTGATCATCCAATTGACACATCTGGCTGAAAATTGTGATGAGTGCTTCCAGCTGAGGATTTTGCACTGATATTTTGGGGTCTTTCATCATTGAGGATGGGGATATTTTTGGAGACTCATCCCCTCCCCCTACCGCACCCCAAAACCAGCCCAGCTCATCCCTGCCTTCCTAACCTGTTCGTCCTCACACATATCCCCTCCTACCACCTCAAGACGCACCTCCATTTCCTATCTACTAACCTCATCCAGCACCCTTGACCTGTCCGTCCTCCCTGGACTGACCTATCTCCTCCCTACCTCCCCACCTACACTCACCTTTACTGGATCCATCCCCGCCTCTATGATCTATCTGTCTCCTCACCACCTATCTTCTCCTCTATCCATCGTCGATCCCCCTCCCCCATTTCTTATGAAGGGTCTAGGCCTGAAATGTCAGCTTTCCTGCTCCTAAGATGCTACTTGGCCTGCTGTGTTCATCCAGCTCTACACCTTGTTATCTCGGATTCTCCTGCATCTGCAGTTCCTACTATCTCTGATACAAAGTTCTCAGACCCATCTCTGAGCACAGCCCTAGGTGGGCAGAGACAGCATGAAGAAGGATTGTTAAAAATGAAAATTGTCATGCATTATTTCAAACTCTTTGTTCTTCATTTTTAAAGGAAATTAAGTTATTTGTAGAAAGAAATTTCGAAGTATGAAGAAAATAAATTAATACCAAGAAATAACAATTAGATCAGTTTCCAGTTATTCAGTTAAATAAAATAATTTCAGCACCCTCATTGACAATAGCAGTAAAATTACAGGAAAATATGTCCGAGTGTTGAAAATCTAAATTCCATTGGAACATAAATTATTCTTTTGTCCCCTTTGGGTTTTAAGTACTTAAAGCGAAAGAATGCTGAATATATACATCAGTAATAAGTTACACCCCATGTACGAGGGCACTCTCAGTCTAATCACTTTATTTTCAATTCGAAGTCCCTTATTCATGATCATAGTTTATGGCATCTGAGCTGTGACATCTTAAATGTTCCAGATCCAAAAAAAACACAACAGCATACTTTAAAAAATAGGAAAGGAATAATAATTTTAGATGAACTGTAAACTAAATCTATTGGATAATAACAATGAACTTCTTGTTTATTTGAAGGAACAGTATGTTTTCATCCACAATGCGATCTTGGAAGCCCATCTGTGTGGTGACACCTCCATATCAGTTGAGAAATTCAAATCTACTTATGAAGAAATGATCAGAGTCAACCCTCAGAGTAACTCCTCAAAGCTCAATGAAGAATTTCAGGTGAGTAGCCCTACATTCTAATCGAAATAATTCACATGGGAGGGAACTGGTTGAAATAACTCCACTAAGGCCAGTATCCCTTCACCAAATCATCTTTTTATTTAAATTAGATTCCCCACAGTGTGGAAACAGGCCCTTTGGTCCAACAAGTCCATCCCACCCAGACCCATCCCCCATAACCCACATGCCCCTGAATACTACGGGCAATTTAGCATGGCTGATCCACCTGGCCTGCACATCTTTGGACTGTGGGAGGAAACCCACGCAGACACAGGGAGAATGTGCAAACTCCACACAGATAGTCGTCTGCGGCTCGAATTGAACCCGGGTCCCTGGTGCTGTGAGGCTGCAGTGCTAACCACTGAGCCTCCCTGGGATTCTAAGTGAACAGAACCTCTGACGCTCCTCTTTATAACTGTCAGCCAGGGCTCCCTGACTAGACCAGATTAACAGCCCCAATCTTGGAATCCATATTCTGAGGTTCACTTAACTGATATTGCTCTATTCAGTACAGATTCCACAGTCCTTGCAATGTTCTCCTTACCAACATTGGAGGCTTATGACAAAATTAAAAGAGCTACATCATACTTGATATAGTCAGAATCACAGCCAACAGACCATGTACGAGACAACACCATTGACCATCCTGTTCTATCAGCAGGACATACAAGTGGCAATATTACTGTATACAACTGGCAAGGAGTCCATGGAATCCTTAATATTGACTCTGATTCCCATGAAGTTTCATAGCATAAAACGTAGACAAGGAAACCTCCTGCCCACCTCAGCTGATGAATCAATACTCCCCTATGTGAACACCACTTGGAGAAAGCATTCAGAGTACCAAAAACTTAGAAAGTCCTTTGGTTGGGAAAAGTAGCGTTGTAAACCCCTACTAAATGAGCTGGCTGAGTATGAAAAAACAAATCTGCTAGACTGTGTCTGCAAGTGATGAGGGAACCAACAAGAACAAAATATCTACTTGACCCTATCCACACCAGTCTGCCTATAACAAATGCATCCACTCTTAGTACAATGATCTCCACTCAGTCTTTGTAGAGACAATGTCCCACCTTCAAATTGAGGACACACTCCACCATGTTGCCTGGCACCACCACCCTGCTAAATGGGACATACTTCAAATAGATCTAACAACTCAAAACTGGGCATCCATGAGGAAGTGTGGACCACAGTCTATAACCTCAAGGCTTGGCATATCCTCTACTCTATCATTGCCATTAAGTTAGGAGAACAACTTTGGTTCCATGAAGGGAGCAGCACCAGGCAGATATAAAAATAAGTAATGAACTTGGTGGAGCTACAAAACCAGGACCACTTGTTTGCCAAGCAAAAGAAGCAACAAGCAATGGACAGGGCGAAGTGATCCCACAACCAATGGGTAACATCTAAGCTGTGCAGTCCTGCAACATCCAGTTATGAATGATGGTGGATAATTAACTAACATAGAATCAAAGAATCATACAGTGAAGAAGAGGCCTTTTGGACCATCAAATTTGCACTGACGTGTGACAAACACCGACTTTGAACTTAATCCCATCTACTTGCACACAGCCCATTGCCTTGAAGTTATGATATGCCAAATGCTCATCCAGCTACTTTTAAAAGAATGCGAGGAAACCCGCCTCTACCACACTTGCAGCAAGACCATCACCACTCTCTGGGCAAGAAATATTTTCCTCACATACCTCAAGTCTCCTGTCCTTCACTTGGAACCCATGTCCCTTCATGACTGACCCTTCAGCTTGGAGGAACAGCTGCTCCTTATCCACTCTGTCCATGTTCCTCATAATCTTATACACTTCAATCTGATCACCCTTTGGTTTTCTCTTCAACAAAAACAACTCAAGCCTACCCAATATTTCCTCTCTACTTAAATTTCCATCCCAGGAAGCATCCTGGTGAATCTCCTCTGCACCCACACCAGTGCAACCATGTCCTTCCTGCAATGTGGCAACCAGAACTGCACACAGTACTCTAGCTGTGGTCTTACCAATGTTCAATACAATTCCAACATGACTTCCCTGTTTTTGTAATCTATGCCTCAAATGATTAAGGCAATTGCTCCATATGCCTTTCTCACCACCCTACTAACATGCCCTTCTGCCTTCATAATCTGTGGACAAATGTGTCAAGATCCCATTGTTTCACAAAACCAACTTACAAATCCAGCTGCGTCCTGAACAAGTAGCCCCATCTTCAACAATGAGAGAGCCATACATCAGTGCAAAAGGCAGGATGAAACTATTTGCAACAGTATTTAGCCAGAAGTGCAGAGTGGATAATCCATCTCAGCCTGCTGCTGTGGTCCAAGCATCATAGATGTCAGTCATCAACCAATTCAAATCACTTCACATGACAGCAAAAAAAAGGTACATTCCTGCAATAGTACTGAAGATGTGCGCTCCAGAACTAGTCTCGTTCCTAGCCAAGCTGTTCTATCGGAGCTACAACGGCGGCATCTACCTGACATTATGGAAAATTGTCTAGGAATACCCTGTGCATGAATAGCAGAATAAATCCATCAAGCAATGGCCTGGTGGTATTATCTCTGAACAATTAACCCAATGACCTAGGTAATGTTCGGGGGCCCAGATCCCAGGTTCAAATCCTGCTAAGACAGATGGTGGAATTTGAATTCAATTAAAAAAAGTCTGGAATTATGAGTCTAATGTTGACCATGAAATGTTTGTCAATTGTCAGAAAAATTCATCTGGTTCACTAATGTTAACTAATAACAACACTTTAGGGAAGGAAATCTACCATCCTTACCTGGTCTGACCTACATGTGACTGCAAACCCCCAGCAATTTATTTGACTCTTAAACTGCCCTCTGGGTAATTAGTATTGAGCAATAAATGCTGGCCCAGCCAGCGATGGTCTCATCCTGTGTATGAATGTAAAAAAGCAAAATATCGTCCAATCATTCAAATATAGATCATCAGCAATATAATGGAAGAAGTCATTGACAGTGCAATTAAGTGGCACTTGCAAAGGAAAACTCTACTCATTGATGCTCAGTATGGATTCACCAGGCCATCTCAACTCCTGCCTTTATTACAGCCTTGGTCTAATTATGGACAAAAGAGCTAACCTCAAGTACTGAGGTGAAAGTGACTGCCTGACATCAAAGCAATATTTGGCTTGGGCTCTAAGTGGCAAGTAACATTCACACCACACGAGTATCAGAGAATAATCATCTCCAACAAGACAGAATGTAGCCACCATCACTCCTTTACATTCATTGGCATTACATTCACTTTGCTGTATCCTCCTATTAATAGCCTGCGGATTAACATTGACCGGAAAGTGAATTAGACCACTACAAGTCTAGGTCAGAGGCTGGGAATTCTGTGGTGAGTAACTGCGTCCTCATGCCTCGAGGTTTTTTTACCATTAATAAGGCACAAATCAAGAGTGTGGTGGAATATTCTCTACTCGACTGGATGAGTTCAATTCCAACAACATTTGGAAGCTGTACAAATCTGAACAAAGCAGCCCACATGACTGACACCACATCGACTGCCTTCAAAAATAAATCCCTTCACCATAGATACAAAGTTTTGTGTACAGAATGCATTGCAATAACTCACCAAGGCTCTTTAAATATCACTTTCTAAACCTACAACCTTTTCCACCTGGAAAAACAAGAGCAGAAGGTACATGAGCACGTCATCAACTGCAACCTTCCTTCTAAGCAACATACCATCCTGACTCAGAACTGTATTGCCACTTCCTTACTGTCACAAGGTCAAAATCCAGAAAATCCTTAACATCCAGAACCCCGAAGATTGCAGCAGATCAAGAAATTAGCTCATCACTGTCTTCTCAAGGACAATTAAAGATGGACAATAAATGCAATCTAGCTAGTGACACCCACATTCTGTGAACAAATAGAAGAAAAACATGTCATTTATTTAATTCAATGTCAATAAAGGTGGAGCTGGAAAAGCACAGCAGGTCAAACAGCTTCTGAGGAGCAGGAGGGTCAACATTTTGGTTGGACATCCTTTGTCAGTACTGGGCAGGGGCAGGAGAGCCTAGAAATAAGTAGACGGAGATGGTGGGGCTGGGTGGAGGGGAGATGAGATGGAGAAAGGTGGATGCACATAGGTGGCTATTGTGATTGGTCAACGGGAAGGGTGGAGTGGATAGGTGAGTAGGAAGATGGATAACTTGAAAGCAGAGAGATTTTGAAGCTGGTAAAGTCAATATTCAGGCCATTGAGCTGTAAGGTCCCATGGCGAAATCTGAGTGTTGTCCCTCCAGTTTACATTTGGCCTCATGCTGACAGTGGAGGAGGCCAAGGATGGACATGTCCACAGGGCAGTGGGAGGAGGAGTTTAAGTGGATTTTTCCAAACCATTTATTAAATTGCTTTTAAGTGGAAGCTTGGTGCTCAGTTGGCTGCCATGCCCACTCCATTGCAACAGAGATTATACAGCAAAACTGCTTCATTAATTGCAGGACTTTCAAATGACCTGATGTGGTAAAAGATGCCATATAAATTTATTTCTTTCAGATTCTACTGAGCTCAACGAAAGTATTTGAAGTATGTGCCTGGGCATTTCTTTTCAATAATATGCCTATAATTCAAAGTCAACTCATTGAAGTTTGTATCCTTATAACAATTTCAGGTTCTTAATTCAGTGACTTCTCAACTAGATAATGAAGATTCCAGCATCTCTCCCTTACCTCAGAATCAAGCAAACAACTGTAATATGGACACCGTCCCACCTGATGAATGCCTTCCACTGCTCATTACTGTGGATGATGAAAGTAACAAGTACACCAATGCTACCTTGTTGGATGTACGTCTTTTTATAATTGTGTACTTTTAACAGAGTTGTTCAAAATTATGAAGAGGACTTAAAGGATTTAGAATCAATCTGAAGACCTTGGAGACGATGTATGGGTCATTTAGACATAGAGTCATAGAGGTGTCAGCATGGAAACAGGCCCTTTGCAGCCCAGTTTTCACAATTAAATTAGTCCCATTTGCCTGTGTTTGATCCATATCCCTCCATACCTATCCCATCCAAGTATCTTCCAAATTTTTCTTAAATTTATTGCTTCCACCACTACCTCTGGCAGCCTATTCCAGACACTGACCACTTGTGTGAGATAAAATCTCCCCTCTGGACCCTTTTGAATCTCTCCCCTCTCACTTTAAACCTATGCCCTCTAATTCTAGACTGTGCTACCATGGGAAAAAGCTATTCGCTATCTATGTTATGTATGGCTCTCATGATTTTATAGACTTTTATAAACTCACTTCTCAGTCTCCTATACTCCAGGAAAGAAAGTCCCAGCCCACCTGATCCAACCCCTCCTAATAACTCTAACCATCTCATCTAGGTAACATTCTAGTAAATCTTTTCAGCATTCTTTCTAGTTTAATAATATTCTTTCTATAGTAGGGTGACCAGAACTGCATGCAATGTCCAAAATGTGTCATCACCAAAGTTTGTACTATCCCAACTTAATGCTGTGACCAATGAAAGCAAATATGCCAAAAGCGTTCTTCTCCACCCTGTCTACCTCTGATTCCACTTTTAAGGAGCAATGCACCTGTTCCCCAAGGTCTCTTTGTTCAACAACACTTTCCAGGGCACTACCATTGATTGTGTAAGTCCTGTCCTGGTTTTCCCCACTAAAATTCATTTATCTAAATTAACTCCATTTGCCATTCCTTAGCCCACTGGCCCAGTTGATCAACATCTCACTGCATTCTCAGTAAACCTCCTTCACTGTCGTGAATACCACCCTAGTCTTGGCATCATCTGTAAACTTACAAACCATGCCTCCTCATTTTCATCCAAATCATTTATATAAATGATGAATAATGGTGGACCTGCACCAATCCCTGTGGCACACTGCTGAACAGAGGTCCCTGGTCTGAAAAGCACCCTCTACCATCAAGCCAATTTCATATCCACTTGGCTAGCTCTCCCTGGACCCCATGAGATTTAACCTTACTCAATAGCCTACCGTGTGGTACCTTGTCAAAGGTTATCCTAAAATCCATGTAGATAATATCTACTGCACTGCCCTCATCTACTTTCTTGGTCACCCCTTCAAAGAACTAAAATTTAGTAGAGTAAAAGATGAAGACCCTCAGTTATATTGGAAAGCAGACAGTTATAAGAAACTAAAAATATAGGTGAACAAAATTAATGGGGGCTTTTGAGAGAGTAAGAGAAAAGAAATTGTTGCCAGTAACAATAGAATTGGTGACCTGTGGAAACAGTTTGTGATACATTTAAGAATCAGATGGGAAATGAGAAAAAACCTTGAGATTTTTATGATCTGGAATGCATTCTCTGAAAGTCAGATGTAAACAAATACAATAATACCTTTCAAAAGGAAACTGAAAATATACCTGAAAAGGAAATGTTTTCAGATTATAAACAAAGAATCGGGAAGTGACACTAATTAGATATTTCTTTCAAAGAGCCAGCACAAACCTGATAGGTAAAATAGTGGCATCCTGTGCTAAACAAATCTTTTGTGTAATGGTCAGATACACTTTATTTGGAAAACAATTACATTCTAACAAATTTGGTGCATTGTGTGATAAGAAAGTTTACAAAAGAATAGAATAAATTTATACCGTAAATTAGAATGGAAAAAACTCTGGATTGGATAAAAGGCTTATGTATGAACTGCTTTTATATCTCATTTCTGTTTAGAGCTACTGCCAAGCAAAAGCTTTTGTGGTGATCCCACATCCTTTTCAAAATGACGCAGCAGACTTTTGGAGACTTGTGTACAACTGCAATTGTTCTTTAATAATCATGCTGAACCAACTTGACGAATTAAACTCTGCTCGGGTAAGTTAGTGATTAAAGCAGAAAAGCTGCAAATCCAGATTAAGCAAAAGAAAGGAAAGCCAGGTTAACGTTTTGAGCAAGACCTGTAATATTCTGGTGAAAGGTATTCCAAACACCATGTTTCTCTTGCAAATATTAACCAACCCTCTGTGTATTGTCATCGTTTTTCAGTTCAGACTATTACTTTTACGTGGAAGTGTGTAAGCATCATCTGTAACTCCTAAGAAGCAGTTTTCTCAGCTGAGTAGCCTCCTCCTATATGGTAAATTACTTTGTGACTTTAGGGTGGGATTGTAGCCACTGTGCTTAATATGGTGTTGCAGAGTCTGTAAGCAGTGCAGCATCCAAGAATCAAAAAAGCTGGAAAAGCTCAATGGGTCAGAAAACATCTGTGAACAAAAACATTGCTAACATTGCAGGTTGATAACGAGGCATTCACTCAGTTTAACTCCACAGATACCACTTGACCTGTTGAATTTATCTAGTTCATTTTGTTTTTAATCCAGATTTCCAGTGCCTATAGTATTTCACTTTTGCATTATTGCAGTGTGCGTCTTGTAGATGAGTCATTTGAGTGCCAGCTTGTGTTATAGTAAATTTGAAGATTCTTTGTCACCTTTGATGCACTGTCCCAGTGCATCTTCTGTGAGTGCATTGTTATCGACTTGGCATTGCCACTAATCTGGCATCAGAGCTCTGACGAAGGGTTTCAGCCTGAAACATTGACTTTTCCGCTCCTCTGATGCTGTGTGAACTGCTGTGCTTTTCCAGCTTCACACCTATAGACTCTGCCTCGCAGCATCTGCAGTCCTTAATGTCTCCATGTCACAGAAATATGATTAGAGATAACTACCTCTCATTTACACAAATGAAAAGTACCATCTTATCCAAATGATTGTTGCATCAAGTCTGTAGTATGCATTACTTTAATGGGAGCAATAACCAATTTGCTTTCGATGGGCTGATCTCTCATTGCATTTAACAAACAAAGGAATTAAAACTCTATGCAATAATATCACACAGCTGTTTTCTCCTACAGCTCAGGTTATTTACTTTATGCTATAAAATAAGCCACAGTTTTGAACCAAAGTAAGTGCAATCAGACATACATTATGATAATAAGATACACTCTCAAATTTTGAATCTGATTTAAATCCTACAGAAAATGTTAGACTTGCATCATGGTGCTTATACATTGCTACCTTAAGATGTAACAAATCCTATATTTCCTGAATTTTCTTGCATTGTACTATCTAAAATAATATGTCATTCTGACTTGGAAAATAAGTACCTCCTGTATTATGAGTCCATATGTATTTTGGTGATATATTAATCTTGGCTTTTATTTTCTTGCTTGTCACTATGCAGCCAAGCTTACAGTATTGGCCAATGAATGGAGTTTGGCAATATGGCCCCATACAAGTGAAATTCGTCTCTTGCACAATGAATGAGGAAATCTGTGACACCTTGTTCGAGGTCAGAAGTGTATCAAAGGTAAGGTTCTTTGACATTTCTTACTTCAGAATTATTAAGTGAGATGATAATTAAGAGCAGAGAATGCTAGAAAGACTCAACAGGTCAGGGAGCATCCATGGAAGAGAGACTGAAAAAAACGTGAGTTCGTGTGTTGCACCCATTAGTGTTCTGTAAGAAAGAGATGGCCAAACTGAAATGCTAACATTGACTGTATCGGCGGTGCCTCTTGCTCCCAAGAGGAGCTGGAACAGGTCATCCACTTCACCAACATCTTCCACCCCAACCTCAAGTTCACCTGGGCCATCTCCAACACATCCCTCACCTTCATGGACCTCTCAGTCTCCATCTCAGGTAACCAGCTAGAAACTGATGTCCATTTCAAGCCCACCGACTCCCACAGCTACCTAGAATACACCTCCTCCCACCCACCCTCCTGCAAAAATTCCATCCCCTATTCCCAATTCCTTCGCCTCCACTGCATCTGATCCCAGGATGAGGCATTCCACTCCCACACATCCCAAATGTCCACGTTCTTCAAGGACCGTAACTTCCTCCCCACAGTGCTCAAGAACGCCCTTGACCGTGTCTCCCGCATTTCCCGCAACACATCCCTCACACCCCACCCCCGCAATACCCGCCCGAAGAGGATCCCCCTCGTCCTCACATACCACCTCACCAACCTCCAGATACAATGCATCATCCTCTGACACTTCCGCCAACTACAATCCGACCCCAACACCCAAGACATTTTTCCATCCCCACCCCTGTCTGCCTTCCGGAGAGACCACTCTCTCCATGACTCCCTTGTTCGCTCCACACTGCCCTCTAACCCCACCACACCCGGCACCTTCCCCTGCAACCGCAGGAAATGCTACACTTGCTCCCACACCTCCTCCCTCACCCCATCCCAGGCCCCAAAATGACTTTCCATATTAAGCAGATGTTCACTTGCACATCTGCCAATGTAGTATACTGTATCCACTGTACCCGGTGTGGCTTCCTCTACATTGGAGAAACCAAGCGGAGTCTTGGAGACCGCTTTGCAGAACACCTCCGCTCGGTTCACAATAAACAACTGCACCTCCCAGTCGCGAACCATTTTAACTCTCCCTCCCATTCCTTACACAACATGTCCATCATGGGCCTCCTGCACTGCCACAATGATGCCACCCAAAGGTTGCAGGAACAGCAACTCATATTCCGCTTGGGAACCCTGCAGCCCACTGGTATCAATGTGGATTTCACAAGCTTCAAAATCTCCCCTTTCCCCACTGCACCCCAAAACCCCCGTCCCCACCTCCCTAGCCTGTTCTTCCTCTCACCTATCCCCTCCTCCCACCTCAAGCCACACCTCCATTTCCTACCTGCTAACCTCCTCCCACCTCCTTGACCTGTCCGTCCTCCCTGGACTGACCTATCCCATCCCTACCTCCCCACCTATACTCCCCTCTCCACCTATCTTCTTTTCTCTCCATCATCGGTCTGCCTCCCCCCTCTCCCTATTTATTTCAGAACCCACCCCCCATCCCCCTCTCTGATAAAGGGTCTAGGCCCAAAACGTCAGCTTTTGTGCTCCTGAGATGCTGCTTGGCCTGCTGTGTCCATTCAGCTTCACACTTTGTTATCTTGGATTCTCCAGCATCTGCAGTTCCCATTATCTCTGAAATGCTAACTCTGTTTCTTTATCTACAGGCAATGCCTGAGCTGTTGAGTGTTTTCTACACGTTCGGGTTTTAGTTCAGACTTTTAGCATTTGTGTTAGTTTGTTTTTATTTAAGAGAAATGGCATAAACTCTGTGGCACAAAGACCCGATTGATCATTATAATCAAGACACTTTTTGGGTGAATTGTAATGTCGCTAGAGTAAAAATCAAGGTTGTAGTTGGAATGCCCTGTATTTATTCTACAATGCCTTGAAAGTACTTTGGTATTTAACACCATTGCTAAGTTAGAGTTATTGTGATGTGTCTGCACTTTTTGGGCTCAACCTCGATGCTCATTATATACTGTAATCCAAGGTTCAGTGCAGTCTGCTTCTCTGTTGTCTCGAGGCCCTAGGCAGGCTTGCTACTGATGGGCTGAATTTTACTGTGCTGCAAGAGGAAAATAGGCAGTTGAGGATCACCTGTTCTGCTGTCATTCCGTTTTATTCTTCAACAGATACCTGTGTGAAAATGAACTGCACCCACAATGTGTCTTTCTACCTTTCCACAACACACACGGCTACAGAATGCTGACTGAGCTAGGAAGCTGTTCTGGGGGATATAGTCCCAGATCCCAGGCAACGAGTGAAAGGCTAAGACTTATTTTTATTAGTTATTTGTATGTGAGTATTACAGGCAAGGCGAACATTTTCTCTTTTCTATAATTTTTATTGAGGACATGGTGATGAGCTACTTTTTTGAACGGCTGAGAAATTTGGTGCAGGTTAATCCACGGTGCTGTTAGGAGGCAGTTCTAAGATATTCATCCAGCAATAGTGAAGGAAAGGTGACATTCTTCCGAATCCAAATCATGTGTAGCTTAGAGTGGAACACACAGATGGTGGTGTTTGATGCATTCTGCTGCATTGTCCTTCTGGTCATGGAGATTGCATGCTTTGAAGATACTGTCAAATTACTGCAGTGCACCTTGTTGATGGTAAGCTGTTAAAATAGAAGGCATTACTGTTGTTCTCATCCTTATAAACATTTGTGCAAGTTAATGCCCTCAATTTGTCAATTACCTATCCTAGTGACGTGATTAAATACAGGACTGGCTGTGTGGGGCATCAGAATGACAGATACACATTACACAGTTGTTCAGAATGGTTAATGAGTAAGTGAAATAAGAGGTGTAAGGCAGGGGAAGAGAGTTCAGTAGAACTTGTATAACCAATATGTCACAGAAGACAGTTGGGACAATCAGTATTTTTTGATTGAACTATTTTTCTAAACAACTTGTTCGGAGATGTTATGTTATGTCAGACCTCTGGAGCAGGCGGGACTTGAGCCCAGGGATCCTGGTTCAGAGGTAGAAACTATCACTGCGCCACAAAAGGGTTTAAGATAATCAGTATAAATGGAATCTGGAGACTGGAAAATAGCTGATGTCAATTAATTATGGAAACTTTTTATGATATGGCCTGAGCTAATTCAGAGCATAAAAATATAGCTGAAAGGGTTCTGTGGCACACTGGTTGTATCCTTCGAATTCAGCCAGGAGACCCAGGGTCAAGTCCCACCTGCTGTGGGGGCGTATAATAACCTCTCTGAATGAGTTAATGAAAGTGTTCTTGTGGTGCAGTGATGGTGTCCTTATTACCAGAACAAGAGGCCTGGTTTCAACTTCCTGATACGTACCATGAAATGTCTGGACTGGTTGATTTAAAAATATCCATATAAACAGGTACACCTAAATGCAATTTTGACTTGAGAGCTGGGAATCATGTGAGTGGAATCTTAACACCTTTCCAAACATCTTATTTTGTTTGTAATACACACATAATATTTAGTGGAAAAGTATCATTTAAATTCTAAAATGTATCCATGCTTAAACAGGGATAAACAGATCTCCATTAGATTGCAGCTAAACTTAGTAAGTTAAGGAAACTAGCTGAAACTGGCTTTTATTCAAATTGAGCCAAGTTAACTCAAGGCATATAATTAGAGGCACAATCAGTGCAATTCAACATGAGTGTGGCATTGAACAGAATGCTAGGAGTTGGGTTCGTAAGACAATTGAATGGAGAAGGAAAGGAGGTGCTCCTTTGGTTATAGTAGTCTATTTGTCTGCTGATAAATCATCAATGTCAATTAAAGCTGCCATTCCCACCACCTCTGGTGGGATACCACCGCCAGACACATATTGCCCTGCCTTTCCTTGTCAGTATTTCGCATGGACTGTTCCCTTCAGGACGCCCTGCTCCACTCCTTATCCATAATCAGCATTCCCCCACACACCCATGGCTACTTTACATGCATTTGCAGAAGTTGCAACACTTGCCTGTTTACCTCCTCCCTTCTCACAATCCAAGACTCCACACACATTTTCCAGGTGAAGCTGTGATTTACTGTACTTCGCTCTAGTCTACTGCATTCACAGCTCACTATGTGGCCTGCTATACAATGGGAAAACAAAACACAGACTACATGGCTGCTTTACAGAATACCTATGTTTTGTCTGTAAAAATAGAACATAAAACATATGGAACATAAAACAACACAGCTCAGAACAGGCCCTTCGGCCTTCGATGTTGCGCCGACCTGTGAACTAATCTAAGCCCCTCCCCATACACTATCCCATCATCATCCATATGCTTATCCAAGGACTGTTTAAATGGCCCTAATGTGGCTGAGTTAACTACATTGGCAGGCAGGGCATTCCACACCCTTACCACTCTGAGTAAAGAACCTGCCTCTGTCTTAAATCAATCACCCCTCAATTTGTAGCTATGCCCCCTTGTACAAGCTGAAGCCATCATCCTTGGAAAAAGACTCTCACTGCCCATCCTATCTAATCCTCTGATCATCTTGTATATCTCAATTAAATCCCCTCTTAGCCTCCTACTCCCCAATGAGAACAGACCCAAGTCCCTCAGCCTTTCTTCATAGGGCCTGCACTCCAGACCAGGCAACATCCTGGCAAATCTCCTCTGCACCTTTTACAATGTTTCCACATCCTTCCTGTATTGCGGCGCCCAGAACTGCACACAATATTCCAAGTGAGGCCGCACTAGCATTTTGTACAGTTGCAGCATGACATCACAGCTCCGGAACTCAATCCCTCCACCAATAAAACCTAACACACCGTAAGCCGCCTTAACAGCACTATCAACCTGGGTGGCAACTTTCAGGGATCTATGTACATGGACACCAAGATCCCTCTGCACATCCACGCTCCCAAGAATCTTTCCATTGACCCGGTATTCCTCCCAAAGTGAATCACCTCACATTTATCTGTATTAAACTCCATTTGCCACCTTTTGGCCCAATTCTGCAGTTTATCCAAGTCTCCCTGCAACCTGCAACACTCTTCCACACTGTCCACCACTCCACCGACTTTAGTGTCATCTGTAAACTTACTAACCCATCCACCTATGCCTGCGTCCAAGTCATTTATAAAAATGACAAACAGCAGTGGTCCCAAAACAGATCCTTCAGGCACACCACTAGTAACCGGACTCCAGGCTGAATATTTTCCATCAACCGCCACTCGTTGCCTTCTTACAGAAAGCCAGTTTCTAATCCAAACTGCTAAATCTCCCTCGATCACGTGCCTCTGTATTTTCTCCAACAGCCTACCATGTGGAACCATATCAAAGGCTTTACTGAAGTCCATGTACACGTCAACTGCCCTTCCCTCATCCACATGCTTGGTCACCTTCTCAAAAAACTCAGAGGTTTGTGAGACACGACCTGCCCTTGATGAATCCATGCTGACTATCTCCAATCAAATTGTTGCTTGCTAGATGATTATAAATCCTATCTTTTATAATCCTTTCCAAAATTTTTCCTATAACAGACGTAAGGCTCACAGGTCTATAATTACCTGGGTCATTCCTACTGCCCTTCTTGAACAGGGACACAACATTTGCAATCCTCCAGTCCTCTGGTACTAAACCTTTAGACAATGAGAACTCAAAGATCAAGGCCAAAGGCTCCGCCACTCCTCCCTAGCTTCCCAGACAATCCTCGGGAAAAATCCCATCTGGCCCAGGGAATTTATCTCCCTTCACACCTTCCAGAATTGATAAAACCTCCTCCTTACTAACCTTAATCCTTTCAATTCTAGTAGCCCATAACTTGGTCATCTCCTCTACAATATTCTCCTGTTCTGAGTGATGACCGGGTTTCTGACTGCCTGCCGTTTCAATACACTACTGTCTTCCCAGATCAACATTTCTGTCTTGAGTCTGCAGCAGTGCACCGGTGAAGCTCGGTGCAAGCTGGCAGAACAATCTCTCATATTTTGTTTGGGGACTGTACAGCCTTCAGGACTCAATACTGAGTTTAATAATTTTGGACCCTGAGCACCTCCTTCCATGTCTTTTATACCACCCCCACACCACAGGCTTTGTTATGACATGGGCTGTTTTCCCAAAGCAAACCTGCTTCCATTTACTTATGGTCCCCATTATCACTGTTTCTCCTTCCATGGCTTACAATCAACTA
The DNA here is from genome assembly GCF_030684315.1 of Stegostoma tigrinum. Taxonomy (NCBI): domain Eukaryota; kingdom Metazoa; phylum Chordata; class Chondrichthyes; order Orectolobiformes; family Stegostomatidae; genus Stegostoma; species Stegostoma tigrinum. Next base: position 37,663,048 of record NC_081377.1, on the reverse strand, counting down.
GCCCTTTGTCTGTGTAACTTTCTTTCTCTCTCTCTTGTCTGTCTCTATCTATCTTCTCACTCCTTTCACCCTCCCTTCCCCCACTATCAGCATCTGTACCACCTTTTCCGAGCTACTACCAGGTCTGAAACGCTAACTGTTATCTCAAACTAGGCAACATAGTTACAGAATAAGTGAGCGCTCATTTAAAACTGAGATGTGAAAGAATTTCTTCTGTCAGAGAGCAGTAAATGTCTGCAATTGTTTAGCCCAGAGAGTTGTGGAGGTTTTATCATTGAACATATTTAAGAAGTAGCTAGGTAGATTTTTGAAATATTGGAGAACTGAGGACTGTGAGGAGCTGATTCAAGAAAAGGGTTGAGGCCTGGGATAGATCAGCAGGAATGGCAGGACAGGCTTGGGGGATCAAAAGACCTCTCTTCTCCTCTTTCTTCTTACAAAGAATCTACAATGAGATATGGCTAAATGATTGGCCAAAGATCTGTCAAATAAAGTATAATGAGGGAAAATGTGAAATTGTTTATTTTGCAAAAAAGAAATTATCTAAATAATGAGTGCAGTTTGTCTTTTGAGGAAAAGTTAGACACAGGAGTCTTATATCATTGGATGTTAGAAGAGTAGGAGGTGATTTGATTGAAAGAAATGAAGTACCTGGGGGCCTTGACAGGTTGGATGTGGAAAGAACATTTCTCTTGTGGGGAAATCCAGAACCAGGAAAGTCTGTTTTAAAAATAAGGGATTGTCCATTTATAACCCAGAATAGAAGAATTTTTATTTCATTAGGGCTGTGACAATGCTATTGCTTTAAGAGGCATTTTTTTGTCCTAGTTTTCCTTTATGAACAGAGGTTGAAACATGGGGTTGATGAGCAATTTGTTCCAAGCACATAAGGTAAATAATCTGTGGGCATTGGGAATTTTTTTAAAAGTTGGAACAATACAAACAAATTGAATGGCTGCAATAATAAGCTCTGTCTGGAGTTTTTAATCCTTAATTTTTTCTAAAACCTTTAAAGGTTTATGATCAATATATGCAAATTGTTTTAGACAGATTACTGGCAATATAAATGTTGAAATGTTGCAATGACAACACCAAGTTCAAGGTCTCCATATCAATCATGGAATGTTTCTGTTGATAATTATTCAATTTTCTGCAAAAATATCCAACAGCTCTTTCTATCTTCTCATCATCTTCTTGTAAGTGTATGAACCGACACCCACATCACTCACATCGATAGCCACCTCCAAGGCTTTGTGTGTTAAGGTGTGGTTAACACTGGGGCAGCGGTTAACACAGCTTTCTGGCTGTCGAATGCCTTTTTGCATTTCTCTGTCCAGTGAGATTTTCTGCACTTCTTCAGCAAGTCAGTCAGTGGGGTAACCACACTGCTAAAATTTGGTACAAACTTCCAATAAAAATACTCAGTCCCAAAAATCATAGTACTTCCCTCTTCATTGATAGTATGGGAAGATCTCCACTAACCTTTGTTTTCACATCCTTTGGGGCCATTGGTCCATGTCCAGGCATGTGACTTGGGCTTTTGCAAATTCACTTTTAGATTAGATTAGATTCCCTACAATGTGGAAACAAGCCCTTCAGCCCAAGAAGTCCACACCACCCCTTGAAGCATCCCACCCAGACCCATTCCCCTATAACCCACACACCCCTGAACACTATGGGCAATTTAGCATGGCCGATCCACCTAACCTGCACATCTTTGGACTGTGGGAGGAAACCGGAGCACCTGGAGGAAACCCACGCAGACATGGGGAGAATGTGCAAACTCTGCATAGACAGTCACCCAAGGCTGGAATCGAACCCGGGTCCCTGGTGCTGTGAGGCTGCAGTACTAACCACTGAGCCACCGTGCCAGGTTTGTCATCAAGCCCGCCTCCCAAAATCAAATGAACAATTCCAATTGATGCTCCAAATGTTCTTTTCATGTTTGACTAAAAATCACCAGATCATCGATGTACACCATACAATTGGGTAATTCCAAAATGACGTTAATGGCCAGTCTTTCAAATGTGGCTGGTGCACTTTGCATGCCAAACAGCATGACTAAACTGATACAATCCATTCAGTGTCTGAAAAGCCAAATTTTCCTTCACTCCTTTGGATAAAGGTACCTGCCTGGATCCTCTGAATAAGTACAACTTTAAAATAAAAGTTGTTTGTCTCACCTTCTCAATGCAGTGTTTCAAATGTGAATTAGGATATGAATCAGATTTTGTGACTGCACTAACTGCGATAGTCAACACATAATTGTTGGGCACGAACTGCTTTTGGCACCATTACTATGGGTGACTTCCATTCAGTGCAACTCACTTCAATTATATTGTCTTTGAGCACGTTCAATCTCTTTTTGAATTGATGCCAACTTTAGAGGGTTAAGTCTATAATGAATAAAAACTTAAAGAACTGCAGATTCTGTAAATTAGAAACAGAAATAGAGACTACTGGTAAAGCTCAGCAGGCCTGGCAGCATCTGTGGCAAGAAATCAGAATTAATGTTTCAGGTCGAGTGAAGCTTCCTCAGAACTTAATTCTGTAAGGATGTTACTGAATTGAAACAGCATTTCCTTTATCTATATGCAGCATAATTAGATTAGTACTTCCTAGCTTATTCCCACAAATCTGTCTGTATGAGTGTAATAACTCTTTTAGGCCATTTCGATTTTCCTCTGGAAGGTAACTTAGTAATTTAACTCAATTTTTCCTCATTGTCCAATTTAATTTGAGCAATGTCCAATTCAGCATCCTCTGAACTTGGTTCGTCATTCATTCTGTGTTGTAATCAGTAACACATTCTCCTTTTGTTTTCCTTCCTTATCAAAATACCTTTTGAAAATATTCACATGACACACTCCAAGAGATTTCTTTCTATCTGGCGTTCTTATTAAATAATTCACCTCACTCAATCTCTTTTTGAATTGATAAGGCCCACTAAACCTTGTCTTTCAAGGTTCACCTACCACTGGAAGTAACACTAACACTTTATCTTTTCAAGCAAAATTGTGAATTTTTGATTTCTTGTCTGCTTCCTGTTTCTAGTCAACTCACCCGCTCTGTTTATTCTTTCCCTAATATTTGACAAAGTACAAATGTGCAGTTCCTGAACTCTGATGTACCAATTTCTTCTTAATTGATTTCCATGGTCCTTTCACCTCACACCCAAAAACTAATTCAAATGGACTGAATTTAGTTGATTCATTTGGTGTATCTCTAATTGTGAAAAGTACAAATGGCATTCCTTTGTCCCATTTCTCTGGATAGTTTTGACTAGAATTTTAATATTTGATGTGACCATTCTTACACTTTCAGCAATTGTGGATGGTACACAATGGGTATGCATTATTTTATTCCTAAGCAATCCATAACTACTTTGAATAATTTTGATGTAAAATTTGACCCTTGATCCAATTGTATCTCTACGGGATAGTCTGTACGTCCCAATAGATTTGAGTGACTCTTCTACAATCCTTTTAGCCATGATACTGCAAAATGAAATGGACTTTCGAAATCTAATAAATGCATCCAGTATGGTCAACAATTGCTGATTTCCAAATTTTGTTTCAGGTAGGGGACCTACACAATTAATTAAGACCCTTGTAAAAAGTTCGTCAAATGCAGGAATTGGTATTATGGGTGCTGATTTTATCACTGCCTGGAGGTTTTCCAATTACCTGACACATATGACATGTCTGGCTAAAGTCAATAACATCCTTATGCACTCCAGGCCAATAAAAATGTTTTTGAACTTTGACTTGATCTTTCCTTAATCTCAAATGACCTCCTATTGGTAATTCATGTGCTACCCACAATATTTCCTTTCTAGAAACTGATGAACTTCTGTACATTTCTCATCCACCAGAATATGTGTTTGCATCCATTTCTTGCATTAAGATTCCATTTTTAAGAAAGCAACATTCTGGGATACATTCATATTCTTCTTCTGTGTACACTTTTTGATACAATTGCTTTGATTTTTCATCTTTCCATTGCAATTCAGTGAATTTCTATAATCTAAAAATATACACTTTGTCCTCCACCAGTTCTGGGTTTTTCTCATGCCATTTGTTCAAACATAGTCTACAATAATTGAACTTCAATTTCCTTATTTTTATTCTTTGATTTCTCCCCCTGCACAGTCAAGAAAAATCCCAGGATATATATCTGGTAACCCCTCAGTTCCCTGATTTTCCACTGGCTTTTTAACCACAGTAGGTATCACTCCCACCTGTGATCAGCTAAATCATTGCCAAGGATAAACTGTATTTTTAGAACCAAGAACTTCTCTATTGCATCTACCATCGCTTCACAACTTTTCACGAGACTTTCCAACCTCACTTTATATAATGGAACCCTGCTCTTCTCACTGTGAATTCTACGTATTACCACCTTTTCTGGCAATATTCCTTCTGAATTACATATCTCCTCATCTCTTACCACCATTTTGAAGCTTTGTGCTGCTCCTTGTATCTTTGTTGAGTACACGTCCCAGGCTCTGTCTTGCATATGTTGCACCAGTGTGGCCAGAGCTTCCGCCAGTGTGGTTTCCATTTGTCCACGGATCAACATGTCATCAATATAATGTGCTACGGGAATGTCCAGTGGCAGCGGGCACAAATCTAAGTCCCTTGCTACTAGCCCATGGCATAAGTTTAGCTGTGTAGGTATCCTGTAGTAGGTGACAGAAGGTATATTGGCAACTTTCTAACTTAAAAGCAAACTGAGTTTGTGATTCCCAGGTTTATCGGTATCAAGAAAAAGTCATTTGCTAGGTCAATAACAGTGTACCAGGCAGCCAGCCCCAAGACAAACTTTCTATAACAGTGACTACAGTGAGCAACGTCACCGATAGCGGAGGAGCATATTTATCGAATTCACAGTAATCACCTGTCATTTGCCAACTTCCATCAGGCTTCTTTACAGGCCATACAGGGCCACTCTATGCAGGTGTCACAATCCCTGCATCCAATAGGCCCGATATAGTAGAGATAACAAAGTGTCAAGCTGGATAAACACAGTAGGCCAAGCAACATCTTTATAGTATCCCAATTCTCTTTGTGTCCTCCTGGAATATGATTCTGTTTCATTGAAACCACCTATGAGCAGAAGAATAATGAGGGGCTCCCATTTTGCCTTGCCAGCAGTAACCATCACAGGTTGTATACCAAAAGAGAATTTGCCCAGTGGGGTTTGCAAGCTGGTACCTTTTTAATAAGCCCATACCAATAATATTTTTTGCTATGTTGAAAATCCATGCCGGGACTACTCATGACGGTTCATTCCCCAAGGCCATTCTAATATTAGTTCTAGCTGCCGGTGTTATCACCCCACCAAATCTATTAATGGTTGTTCGGAGTCCTACATGCTTGTCTGGATTGCCATGTGCAGTCGTAAGTTCTTCCCCAGTGTCTAATAATGCAATGTCTTATTATTGCACATTGTCTTTCTTCCAATAAACAGTGATGAAGCCTCAGGTGTCTGGTCACCCTACCAAACACCGTACACAGACCCCAGAGTCCTGGCCCCAGCCCTAATCAATTGGCTGACTAGCTAGCTACAATTGCCCAACTTCCTTCAGGCTAGGGTAAAGGGATATTGTGGGAGATGCAGTCAGTGTGGCTTCCTTTGCTGCCTCCACATCTGATTCAGTCTTTCTTATTTCCTTACTCTTTGGAGAGAAGTGCATCCTCCACATATTGTACATGGCATTTGTAGGTATTCTGCCTATCTTACTCCTCTCTATTCCTGTTTTTAATAATGCTGCGAACAATTCCCTTCTGGTTATCATTTGTTTCACCTTCAAACCCACCCCATCTCCTCTTTGTTGTCCCTGTTTGTCATTTGTTTGGATGGTTCTCAGTCTTCACCCTCCAGCCTCCACATCCTCTAACTGTCCTAACAACAAACATACCTGTCCCACAGTCTTTCCCTGAGTTGGCCCTAATAGGACTAACAGAGCACCTCTCATCTAGCCCAGACCACTTTGCATTAGAGTTCCTCATTTCAGCTGTGAAAGTTTCCTTGTCTGGACTCTGAAATTGTGGAGAATGCATACCCGCTTGTGTAGGCAAATCCCTCAAACATTTTATACCTTCTGGTATGCTCTCCCATTTTTTTCAACATCACCATCCCAACCTATCAGGGAAAGTACTTGAGTCCTACTGCTAGTGTCAGTGCATTCTACAGCAATCCAGTTTGCCCTGTGTTTCTAAAGACATTGTTCACATGTGGAGCAACACTTCATGCTCTCAAATTCCCCCGCTCTGTGGCATTCTGCATAATATGGGAAGAACCCTGGTCCCATAACTGGATTAGCCAAGAGACCAAGAGTTCACCAACTTCTGCTTAAAACTCCACTCCAAATCCTGCAATTTGTACATTGAGTAATCTTTCACTATTCTCAACTTTTGTGTATTTTGTCCTCTCACTTTTTTGCCTTATTCTTTATTCGGGGATGTTCTATCAGTCCCTGTCCTGAGGATGGCTATGGAGACGGAGCATCACCTTTTCTGTCTACCACTGATACTCTGAAACAGATGCATACCAAATGTCCCCATCCCAATGGTCAGGGTCCCATTGTGAGGTTAATAACGTGCGTTCCTTGACTGGGTCAACTTTCTAGTTGCACCATTTTGCTCTCTCTTTCTGTTGTACCGTCGCCAGACAGCAAACTATATGGTTCTGTTTTTCCTCCACATTCTCAGCTCTCTCCTGTGCTGTCGGTTGTTACACTGTTCAACTGCTGCAAATGTAGCCTCAGGCTGCCTGTTTTTGGACTGGCACTCTTCCAATTCTCTATGTGTAGAGTGCAAAGCTGTTAACAGCATCCAGTGATAATGGGAACTACAGATGCTGTAGAATCCAAGATAACAAAGTGTGGAGCTGGATGAACACAGCAGGCCAAGCAGCATCTCAGGAGCACAAAAGCTGACGTTTCAGGCCTAGACCCTTGTTAACAGTATCCAACCCATTTGCAGTACACTATCCTTGCATTTGAGGAGGTCTGCTTTCTACAAGCACTCATGTATGGCAGCCTGTATGAATAACCCTCCTTTCTCTCTTCCAGTTGTAACTGTCCCTCATTCTTGCGAGGGTCCTAATTGTGCTCACAGTTTAGCTATGCACCCAAATCCAGAGTGTGCCACATTCCATCCTGGAATACAGAAGGTCTCTGGAGCATTAGGTTGCCTTACCCTTCTCTTAAATATTTTTCCGAACCCCATATGTCAAAATGTCTTGGATCACAGGGTGTATCCATGCGGTTATTTTGGTTTCATTTAAATATAATTAAGCGAAGACTTGACAACTGCAATTTGCTTAAATAGGAATGTTTAATAAGTAATAATAATAACGATAATGTTAATAATAAATGGAAAAGAGAAAAGAGAAAGCAACAAGTCTGATGCACATCTGCCCATTGGGGACCCTTGATCGATGGCAGATCTAGAATCTTAGATTCATTCCTGGCACCGTTCACAATCCTGGTCCGAGATGAGGTCCAAATCTCGGAACGACACACTCTCTCTCTTCTATTGTGTAACAAACAGCTAGTACAGAAAACAGCTACAGAACAACAAGTTGCTGGTGCCGTCTTCGGCCAGTGAAGGAATGTTCACAGGACTTATTCAAGGTCATGCAGCTATTGAATATCATCATTAACTTTCCCAGCCTATTTTCCCATCCTATACAATGGCCATCTCCAACAAGAGAGAATCTAACCATTGCCCCTTGTCATTCACCAGGGATCACCATAATTGAATCCCAAATGATCAATATCTTCTATTGACCAGAAACTGAACTGGACTAGCCACATAATCACAATGGCTAAAAGAGTGTGTCAGTGATTAGGAATCCTGCAGAGTGTAGGCCAACTCCTGACTCCCCAAAACATGTCTACTATCTACAGCTCATAAATTAGGAATATCATTCATTACTACCCACCTACCTGGATGACGGCAGTTCCAAAAATATTCAAAAATCTTTACACTGTCGAGGAAAAAGCAGCCCATTTGACTGGCCTCACATCCACAAATATTCAGTCCCTCTATCACCAACACTTAGTAGCAACAGTGTGCATTGCCTACAAGATGCACTGCAGAAATTCACCATGGCCATTTAAACAGCACCTTCCAAGCCCATAATCATTATCATCTAAAAGGAAAAGAGCGCGGCAACAGTCATCTGCAATCTCCCCCAAGCTACTTACTGTCCTGGCTTGGAAATAGAACATAGAACATAGAACATAGAACAGTACAGCACAGAACAGGCCCTTCAGCCCACAATGTTGTGCCGACCATTGATCCTCATGGATGCACCCTCAAATTTCTGCGACCATATGCATGTCCAGCAGTCTCTTAAATGACCCCAATGACTGTACCACAGCTTTTTTTAATGTCAATGGATCGAGTTCCTGGAATGGCACTGAGGATCCTCCTGTACCAAATGGACTGCAGTGATTTAAAAAGGCAGCCCATCACAACGTTCTCAAGGGCAACTGGGCAGATAATGCAGGCTTAGACAGGATGATTGCATAATTTCACAGCAAGGAATTCAGTACCTATTTCAAACTCTGTATTCTTATGACTACGGGTTTCTGCAGTGTACAGACAAGCAGAGGCTGAGGAACTTATGAGTGGAGGTAATTAGTTCTCTGCTAACTGAACAAGTTGTCACTGGAAGTGAGTTACAGAGACGCGGAGGGACAGAGAAAAAGACATGCAAGTATGTGCAGTTGTTCTCCCCAGCAGAAATTGCCTGTTTTCTGTAGTTTAAAAGCAACTTAGTTGAAGTTTGAAGAAAATCTGAAACTTTCTCTGCAGCAGTTGATGTGAGCTGTGATTAGAGTTTTAGTTGAAGTGTTGTAATCCAATGGTTTACACCTGTTTGCTTTGTAGCTATAGTCTAATTATTTATTTTAAAAATTCTTTTAAGTATAAATGTGGTCAATGCTTTCTGTGTACCTTGAACAGAGTCAAGTAAATTTGAGGTACTCTGCATATCTTCATTATTTTTAAAACAAAGTCCTTATGTGAATATTGAGTCTTGATTTACAGCACACTGCTTCAGCAGTCAGGGCACCCAAGATGATTAAATATTCTTAGAAAAAATTGTCAAAAAATCATTTTTTAGTCAGTTGAAATGAACAGAACAAAAACTTATGTTGAAGGACCGTTATTGCAAAAATCCTGTCAACAGAATGAAACAAAACAAATAAGACACTTGGAACAAAATCAACCTTTGTATCAGTGGATGGGAAAAATAGAGGTGAAGTATTGAGAAGCAAAATTCTGAATTAAATGTCTTGGCTTTTGTAACAGAAGATCTCAAATTCATGTGGGATCTTAAATGGATCCTGTGGATTTTGTCTATGATATATGAAAGTCTGTTGTTCAGAAATGTGACGTTAGACTGCAATACCAGAATAGATTGACATTCCAAGCTTTACTGAGTTCTAACTGCACAATTAATGTGTAATAACACCTCCTGGGAGTGAAATGCTAATTTAGTCACAGAAAAGGACATCAGACATCAGAAGTCCTGTCATACCAAGAGCAGACTCTAGGCTGTGTGGTGAAAGATTAGAGAGAGAGCAAGAGATTGAGGATGGAGAAGAAGTCTCAAGCAATTCTGACCTTGAGGTCACCTTGTATCTTACAAAGCAAGAAACTAATTGATATTATTGTGCCACTTTATGCAACAAAAAAATGAATAAAGGGAAAATTCAACTATGACTTTGGGAATTCACTCACATGTGCAACTGGCTTGTTTCCTAGTGACTGAGCTACCACTATCTCCAGCTAGCCAACATTTATCGCCCATCCCTAGTTACCCTTGAGAAGATGATGGTGAGCTGCCTTCAAGCTTGGTGCAGTCTACATGCTTTAGATAGAGCCACAATGCACTTTGGGAAGAAATTCCAGTATTTTGACCCAGCAACAGTGAGGGAACAGTGATATATTTGCAAGTCAGGATGATGAATAGCTCAGAGGGGGTTTTAGAGGTGGTGGTGTTCCTGTATATCTTCTGCCTTTGTCCTTCTAAATGGAAATGGCCCTTGGGTTGGAAGGTGCTATTTGAGGATTTTTGGTGAATTTCCATGGCATATCCTGTAGATAATACACACCTCTGCTACTGAGTGTCGGTAGTGCAGGGAGTGGATGTGGTGTCAGTAAAGCAGGTTGCTTTGTATTGCATGGTGTCAAGCTTCCTAAGTGTTGCTGGAGCTGCACCCATCTGGACACATGAGGAAAGTTCCAGCACACTCCAGACTTATGCTATTTAGATGGTGAACAGAATCTGGGGAGTCAGGAAGTGAGTTACTCACCACAGTATTCCTAGCCTCTGACCTGCTCTTGTAGCCGTTGTGTATGTGGCAAATCAAATTGAGTTTCTGGTCAATGGTAACCCTTAGAATGTTGATATTGGGGATTCAGTGATGTTAACATGAGTGAATGTTAAAGCGTAGTGGTTAGATTGTCTCTCGTGGAGATGGTCATTGCCTGGCACTGCATGCCATGAAACTTATTTGCCATTTGCCAGCCTTATCCTGGAAATTGTCCAGGTCTTGTTACATTTGAACATGGACTGCTTCAGTATCTGAGGAGTTACAAATGGTAAACATCCCCACTTCTAACCTTATCATGGCCAGAAAGTCATTGATAAAGCAGTTGAAGATGATAGGGCCCAGGACATTACCCTAATTAATTCTTGCAGAGATGTCCTAGAGTTGAGGTGACTGACCTCCACCACCCACAACTGTCTTCCTATGTGCCAGGCATGACTTCAACTAGTGAAGAGTTTGCTCCTTGATTCCACATTCAGTCAATACAGTCTTAATGTCAAGGGCTGTTGCTCTCATTTCACCTCTGGAATTCAGCTCTTTTGTCTATATTTGAACCAAGGCTGTCACATAGTCAGGAGCTGAGTGGCCTTGATGGAACCCAAACTGTAAATGGGTGCTGCCTGATTTTCCTTAAATTTACTCATAATTGAGGGTAAAATGATGGGACAGTAATTGACAGAGTTGAATTTGTGCTGCTTTTTGTTTACAGTGCTCGCAATTTTCCATATTGTCAGGTCTATGCCATTGTTGAAATTATACTGGGAGAGTATGGCTAGGGGAGCAGTAAGGTTGGAGCACGAATCTTAGAAGAGGGTTATTATTTCAGCTACTGTAAAAACACATAATTACAGCTTGAGGTTAAATTGAAACTCAAGAGTTTCTTTTAACACTAATTATTCATATTGTCTCTGTTACAGGAAAAATATCTGAGAGTGAAACATTTCCAATACCTTCAGTGGCCTACAAACAGTGGTGTACCCAAATGCAAGAAATCATTCTTAAACCTACTGAGGAAAATTGAACAATGGCAGACAAAATGTGGTGATGGGCGAATTGTCATTCACCGTTTGTGAGTAATTTAGCTATCGGCCATTTCTCATGTTTGAAATAGATGACTGTACAGGTTAATGATTGAGATGTCCGAAGGTTAACTTTGCATGTTTATTGATGGAGCAACAACCATTCAACCAAATGATCAATTCCTCAGTCAACTATTCAAACTCTTCGCACAGTTGTCTTGTGAACAGATGACTGATAATTAATATTTGGATAGTCTATTTTATCCCAAATTATGTGAGCAAAGTGTCAAGACTGTTTGTTTCTTGCCTGTGAACGTACACCTGATTGATTGATTGATTGATAGATAAAGAGCCCAGTCAATAGTAGCTATGGACAATACTTTGATTTGGATTGAACTGTAGCAACAGTGGAGAAATTGAAAAGAATAAATTAAGACAACTTCTATTTGTTAAATAGACTGTTGATAATGTACAATATTTATACAAGTAGATATTTTAAACATTTGTCACAACAAACTCCCTTGGAAAATCTATACTAGCTTGTCCCTTTTAATATTCACAAACTGTAGGAAGTAAAACCTCCAAAAACTTTCCCCTTTTTCCTGTTTTCCTTTTTGTCAATTTGTTTTTGCCATGTTTTGGCTCATCAGGTTCTGGCACTGTATCAGAACACAGTTTTCAAAGCTCACATTTGAAGAATTAATTATTAAAAACTCATCTTAACTGTTTTTTAAAGTCACCTTTGCTTCCCTATGATATTTTTCATTAACTATCGGACTGGATACCAGAGAAGTAGTTCAAAGTTCTGTTTTGGAAGAGAGGGAAAAAAAAGGAATACCAGACTCCTGGAATAGTAATAGTAACTGGCTTCCCCTGCATTTTCCTGAATCACACTGATAGGCTCAAAAGGCAGTGAGCAACTGTGCAGGAAACAGCCATTCATTGTGATTTTCCATACAGCCAATTAAAGGCCAGTCTCACTATCCAGTTAAGGTTGATGGATCAACAGAGACCTTCCAGTTTGAAAGCAGCTGCATGCATGCTGTGGAAGAGAAATGAGTGAAGCTCTCTCCAACATGTTAAATTTGAAATTAAAAAATAATTTTTGTTGTCAAGCCCCCAAAGCAGGGGACAGGTGTGTATAGATGGGGTGATGGGAAGCCCGCACTGCAGTGGTTACTGCTGCACCTAGGCATGCAAGGTGAGCCTGCAGGCCTGCCTGGAATGTTGACCTACACAGTCAGCTGCTGGGAAACTACTTTCAGTAGCTAAACTAACCCTGCTTACTGGAGCCTATCAGATTAATTCGGTTGGCCTTATGAGGCTGCTAATTATTTTTATTGGTTACGTGCTGTAGTCAGGTGGGTAGGCTCGTCACTTGCCACTTTTTATCACTAGGAAAATGGCCCAAGATGGAGGAAGTGTGTTGAGATAGCTGAAATGCCAGTTCGTTGGCACTCACAGAGTAACTTCTAGTACTGCCCATTTCAATTTCTTGCCCTGGCAAGGCTGCAATTTCAATGTACCACTTCTGTCAATTCCTTACAAACGCTTCATCCCTGGTGGCTGTAAATCTGTCTATCTGTACAAATGAACAAATAGTGCTGGTAATGGGTAGGAATTTTAATACAGTGGAAAGAATGAAAGCCTGTTTAATCTTTGACCATCTTGTTTTAGGAATGGAGGAGGGCAGAGTGGAATACTCTGTGCATCTATTTCCATCATGGAGATGATCAAATACCAAAAGATGGTGGATGTTTTCCATGCAGTACAGACTTTACGCAACAACCAACCAAACATGGTTGACTGCCTGGTGAGTGGGGGCTGTGCAGGTCAAACCAGAAGTGGCTTCCAAGATCCATGAACCAAATTTTCACAAATATGATTAGCTTTACACCATTATGAATTGAAGTATCTGATGGGACTGCAGCCTTTGAATGTGAAGTGCTTTGAGCAACTGTTGTAGCTTTGTGATATGGTGTGTGTGCGTGTGTTCTCTATATGCATCTGACATTCAAAGGTGCACAATATAAACAAACTGCAGTTATTGCCTCTAAAAATCTGGTGATGTTGAGTTAATTGAAACTTTCAAAAATTAGGGTGGGTAGATTAGTGTGAGATTATATTGACGACTAAAATTCAATTCTGTCTTTCAAAATTAGACATTGAATTCTAATTTTTGATCAAAAACACATTTTAAACGCTTAAATTTTCATACTCGCTGCAAAGGCTTCATACAGTCTGGGTTTGTTGATCTCTCACAGCTATTCATTGACATTTATATATTAATTTAGCGTATAAGAAATCAGCAGGAAGTCTTCACTTAGCCTGCCGTAATCATAGTCTACAAGACACCAAAGCTCAGCAATTTTCATCCATTACATTTAGAATATACATATTTACAAATAACATTTTTTTTAACTTCATGGTACTCCAAATAAAGTACTTTTGCACTGTAATGTGGGAAATACAGGAGCAAATTTGTTTATTTTAAGAGGTAACACGGTGTGAAGCTGAATGAACACAGCAGGCCAAGCAGCATCAGAGGAACAGGAAAGTTTGACGTTTCGGCTCAGGACCCTTCTTGTCTATTTCAAGGTTCTGTACACAGCAATGTAAAAAGAATAGATTATCTGTTCTTGTGATGCCATTTCCACCACTTCCAGCAAGATGCCACCACCAGACACACATTCCCCTCCCCTCCCTTGTCAGCCTTCCACAGGGACTGTTTCTTCTGGGACACCCGGGCCCACACTTCCTTCACCCCCAACACCACCACTCCCCAGCACCTTCCCCTGTCACCAGCAAAGGTGCAGCACCTGCCCATTTACCTCCTCCCTCCCCAGAATTCAAGGACCCAAACATATCTTCCAGGTGAAGCAACACTTCACCTGCACTTCTCAGAATCTAGTCTACTGCATTCGCTGCTCACAATCTGGTCTCCAAGTGAAGAAATGAAAGTGGGTGACTGCTTCACAGAACATCTACGTTCTGCTAACAAAACAGACTCTGAACAACCTGCTGCCTGCCACTTCAACATGCCACCCTGTTCCCTGTCCAACATCTGTCTCTGGCCTGCTGCAGTGTTCCAGCGAACCTCAATGCAAGCTGGAAGAACAATATCTCACGCTTGGGGACCCTACAATACCTCGGACACAAATATCGAGTTCAATAATTTTAGAGCCTAATCTATTCCCATGTCTCGGCTCCCTACCCACAACACCAAGCCTTGTTACCACATAGCCTGCCACTACACACCACCTATTGTTAGACACTAACAGTCCCTATTAACAACTATTCACCCTCCCAGCCTGATCGTTATCTAATCTTTGCCTCTCCCTACCCTACCCACATCCCCATTTTCTGCATATAAACTGACATTTTCCAGCCACCATAATTCTGAGGAAGGGTCACCAGCCCTGAAATAGTAACTCTGCCTTTTCTTTCACAGATGCTGCTGGACCTGCTGAGCTTTTACAGCAACTTTGTTTTTGTTTTTGACTCACAGCATCTGCTGTTCTTTTGGTTTTTATGATGCTGTTTAAGGGACAAATACTGGCTAGGACTCTAAGTTTAAGTAGAGGCTTAGGATCTTTGGCATTTTCCCAGAAAAGATAGACAATGATTTAATGTCTCCTATGAAAGTAGCACCTCTACATTACTGCATTCTTCACACTTCATGAGACTATCAGCCTGAATCATCTAAGCAAGTCTTTGGAGTGAGGTAGTTGAACATTCTATTCATTGAGCTACAAGTAAGACAGCTCCGTCTCTGGACCAATTAGCACTAAATCATGATCAGAATTAAGGCTCAGGCTGCTTATTTTATGTATACCTTCCCTGTTCAAAATTATTGGCTGAAGTCCATCATAACACTATATTACCATTGATGCATATCCGCTACGGCCTACACTGAATGAGAAATTATAAGGTGTATCCTGCAAGTGTTTTACTTTAAAGAAGAACACCTGTTGAATATTAAATGACTGTAACAAGAAGCACATAGCTATTATAGTTAAATTTATTTGGAGCTGCACAGAATGCTTTCTATGATAATTATAATATAGAATTAGTTATTAACAGAAAATCTTACTTCTTCATTATTTGAAACATCACAGGTAGAATAACAGGAATAGGTTTTGTGATGAATTGTTCCCAACTGCTGTTTCTAAGGAAACATGCTGGTTTGGTTTTCTATGCACAGAAGATGTGCTGTGCACTGTAATCACTTAGGTTTTACTCATTAGCAGCTGAGTATTTTGAGATATTTGTTGAAAGACATAACTGTTCAACACTCCCTCCAAAATAACTGATTAACTTCAACTAAGAGTTTCTATTTACAAGATAAAACAGAAACAAAGTACTGGAGAACCTTAGCAGGTCTGGCAACATCTGTGGAGAAAGAAAGAGTTAATGTTTCAAGTACAGTGTGACTCTTCAAATATCTTTTAAATGTTTGTGCATGTGGACATCAGGTGAAGCTAAAATTGAGACAATTTAATGTCCTAATCACCTCCACTGTTCTGTTCACCTGTGAAAAATGGTGAGTCAAGCTTGGTGCCAGAAAACGACAGATGACACTAGAAATGTACTGCAAGAATAAAGAAGGGCATTTAGTAGACAGGAGGAAAACGGGGAAATTAGCAATACCAAAAAAAGCTGAAAGGGGAAATTTTAGACAGTGAAGGTAGATCCTGAACTAAACTTGTATCTTTGTTCCTTATTTTTCAGAAACAATACCGCTTCTGCTACGACATTGCACTTGATTACTTGGAGTTCTAGGACACAAGCAGCACAGAATGATCAGTGGCCGAAAAGCATCTTTGTTTTTGTACTTTTATTTTGTTTAAAGTTTTCAAGCATGTTTTGTGATACTCAGATTGGATTTAACATATATCAATATCTGAATATGTCAATCCACATCCGGCCTAAACCACTGAACCTCAGCCAATATTTTGAATAGATGCCATGCAGTAGTAAATGAGTGAAATTTCCAAATGGTTGCAAGTTAAAACTGCTGCACCTTAACCTGTACTGGAAAAGGATTTCAAACATTGCTTTTGATTAATTCCATTAAGGACGTGGTCGTAGTATTATATGTAATGTGCCTATTGATGTCTTGTATAAGTTTTTTATCTCAATAGTTGAATTTATCATCCTGAGTATTACTTATACATACAATGATGGTGGAAAATCTCAATTTTTACTTCACTGTTGAATTATTTCATCTTTTCTCACTGAGGTAAAAATTGATTTCCTCGTCATTTAGTGGTCTGTTTAACTTGATGACAACTTACAGCCAAGGATTTGTGTTTTTATTCATAATCTGTGACTTATTAGTGATGCGCAGCATAGCTTTGTGCGGGGCAGGTCATGTCTCACAAACTTGATTCAGATTTTTCAGGAAGTGACAGGCATGTGTGAGGATAGAATGCTGGATGTTGTGTATGCAGGCTTTAACAAGGCCTCATGGCAGACTGATCAAGAAGGTGAAGCCACGTGAGATCCATGGTGAGCTGGTATGATTGATACAGAACTGGTTTGGTCATAAATGATGGACTAGTGGTGGAAGGATTTTTTTTAAACTAGTGATTTCTGTTAAATGGAGTGGTGTTCTGCTAGTATCAGTACTTGGGCCCTTCTTGTTTATGTGTGTGTGTGTGTGTGTGTGTGTGTGTGTGTGTGTGTGTGTGTGTGTGTGTGTGTGTGTGTGTGTGTGTTGTGTGTGTCACTTTGTTTTGTGGATGACACAAATATTGGGGGAGCTGTGGTTAGTGAGGAGGATTGCCAGAGGATACAGATAGGATGGAGACTTGGGCAGAGAAATGGCAGATGGAATTTAATCTGGACAAATACAAGGTGATGCATTTTAAACGGTCTAATGCAAGGGAGAAGGAAACAGTAAACTGCAGAAACCTTAGACACGTTAATATACAAGGAGATCTAGGTATACAGGTCCACAGTGGATAAGGTGGCCAAGAAGGCATATGGCATTCTTGCCTTCATCATTCATGGAATTGGGTAAAAAAAATTGGTAAATCATGTTGTAGCTGTATAGAACTTTAGTCAGCCACATTTGGAATATTATGTACAGTTATGATTACTACATTACCAGAAAGATGTGGATGCTTTAGAGTGTGTGCAGAAATGGTTTAATCAGAATGTGATAATGGGAACTGCAGACGCTGGAGAATCCAAGGTAATAAAATGTGAGGCTGGATGAACACAGCAGGACAAGCAGCATCTCAGGAGCACACGTCAGCTTTTGTGCTCCTGAGATGCTGCTGGGCTGCTGTGTTCATCCAGCCTCATATTTTATTAATCAGAATGTTGTCTAGTTTGGAGAGTATTAACTATGAGGAGAGTTATGATCAAACTTGGTTTGTTTTCACTTGAAACGTCAGGGGCTGAAGGGCAACCTGATAGAAGTTTACAAAATTGAAAGGCGGGATAGAAATCTCAACTACTAGGGAACATGGGTTTAAGATGAAAGAGGGAAAATATAATGCAGTTGAGAGAGGCAAGAGTTTTTTTTTATATACAGACTGGTAGGGAATAGAGGGATACGTACCACAGGAGACAAAAGGTCTTTAGCTTAGAAAGTTGCCGTGTATCTGTGCATACTTGATGGTCCAAAGGGCCTGTTCCTGAGCTGTATTGCTCTTTGTTCTTATTTGATTCAGTGAAATCTTGTAAATTAATGTTGTATAAAGGGTCCTGACACTTTAGCTTCAGTGCAAGTAACAATTATATTTTCTTTCAGTCACGATGTTTGCTGAATATGTCAAATAAAATAAATTATCTGGAATGGTTGCAAACCTGTTTCACATTGGACATTGCTTATTTTATGAAAAAAAAGTCTAAAAATACTTAAGTTGTACTGTTCCTAGGGCTTCACAAATGTTTAAATTATAGGGACTTTTCTTATTCAGTTGGAGTTTTCTTTTCCATTTTTATTCCCTTTCCCCGACTCACCTTACTTATATGCAGTTAATCAATGGAATTCGAATAATTATAAAACTCCCTCAAGCCAAAAGTTACGGTCCAGATATCAATGTCATGTAACAACTTGGATACCACTCTACTTTTATCGTACACATTTATGACACTGTAAAGCAACAGGAGAAATTCACAATGACATTGATTATTTATAAGTCCTATAAACTAAGATCTGTCTGAGTTGGTCAATTCATCAACAGATCACCTGATGAAGTTTCAAAACAGCTGACCAAACCCGTCTACCTGATTGTGGAGGCAAATTGATTGCAATGTCCGTTTTTTTTGTTTTCTGTGACTGTATGCTATATTAGGTAATACTTGTTCTGGCCTTTAATTACATCATTATCCTGTTCAAAGATGTATTTTCCCTGGATCTTATCATTCAAGGCAATGCTTGAATAAAGACCAGCAGTTGTCAAAGGTACTATCTCTAATATGTCTAAATGATGGAATCTAGCAGACACTGTTATAATCCTAGAAATAATGTGATGGGACTCAAGAAATTTCAGATTCTTGGCAAAATTCTGTGGGTCTTCCCATTTGCCTTCCAAAAATGCAGTTCTTTGATCAGGTATAAGTTTTCTTCTCAATGCCCATTCTACCAACATTGAACAAACTCACCATACATAGCTTCACCACAACCAGTATACATTCACAAAAATGAGATCTAAAGTATGAAATATCTGTTTGTGTATGTGGCTTTTGTATTGCATAGTGTGCCCTGGCCCAGAGATAAAGTTAATGAATCCCTATTAGCAAAATGCCCATCTGAATGGAGGAGACCCTTTAGTCCATTTGGCCGCTGCCTTCCAAAATTCTCCCCCAATATTGCCACATTGGAGCACTTAGTTCCTTCTTAAACAATACCAATATCTTTTCCTCATAGCCATTTCTAACAGCTACTTAACTATTGATTGCTGTGTGTAATACAAAATATTTACTGGTGTTTGCCTTAATCTTGCCTTTTAGAACTGTCAATCTGTGTACTATTTTGCATATTTGGAAGTATTAACTCGGATAGCCTCTTTGTACCCCATTGAGTAAAAGTGCGCAATTAACCTTGACTTGAACATCTTTTTTCAATATTTACTGATTAAATTTGTGACAAACAACAAATAGGCCAATATTACCACATTATTACCTACTCATTCATGTGCTAGTAATTATTATGTCTGACTACAATCACTGAAATGTGAACTAAAGATCTTCCAGTAATGATGACGGGTCTAACTCACTACTGTAATGTCTTGCTATTTTCTAATAATGATTAGCCTCAGAATGCATTCCCAACATTAGTATCTTTCATTCCAGAATTAAGGACTTGTGTTGAATCTGCATGTACACAAATTAGTAAGGGTTAACATGTGCAATTGTTCAAATAAGCATGGTCTTGTGGCACACTGGTAATATCCCTACATCTAGGCCAGGAAGCATATGTTCAAGTCCTACCTGCTTCAGTGTAATGTGATAACATAGAACATTGCAACACAGTACAGGCCCTTTGGCTCTCGATGTTGTGCCGACCTGTCATACCGATCTCAAGCCCATCGAACCTACACTATTCCATGTACGTCCATATGCTTGTCCAATGATGACTTAAATGTACTTAAAGTTGGCGAATCTACTACTGTTGCAGGCAAAGCGTTCCATTGCCTTACTACTCTCTGAGTAAAGAAACTTCCTCTGACATCTGTCCTATATCTTTCACCCCTCAATTTAAAGCTATGCCCCCTCGTGCTCGCCGTCACCATCCTCGGAAAAGGCTCTCCCTATCCACCCTATCTAACCCTCTGATTATTTTATATGTCTCAATTAAGTCACCTCTCAACCTTCTTCTCTCTAACGAAAACAGCCTCAAGTCCCTCACCCTTTCCTCGTAAGACCTTCCCTCCATACCAGGCAACATCCTAGTAAATCTCCCTGCAGCCTTTCCAAAGTTTCCACATCCTTCTTATAATGCAGTGACCAGAACTGTATGCAATACTCCAAGTGCGGCCGCACCAGAGTTTTGTACAGCTGCAGCATAACCTCTTGGTTCCGGAACTCGATCTCTCTATTAATAAAAGCTAAAACACTGTATGCCTTCTAAACAGCCCTATCAACCTGGGTGGTAACTTTCAAAGACCTGTGTACATGGACACCTGCTCATCTACACTACCAAGAATCTTACCTTTAGCCCAGTGCTTTGCCTTCCAATTACTCCTACCAAAATGCATCACCTCACACTTGTCTGCATTAAACTCCATTTGCCACCTCTCAGCCCAGCTCTGCAGCTTATCTATGTCTCTCTGCAACCTACAGCATCCTTCGTCACTATCCACAACTCCACTGACCTTAGTGTTGTCTGCAAATTTACTAACCCATCCTTCTACGCCCTCATTCAGGTCATTTATAAAAATGACGAACAGCACTGGACCCAACACCGACCCTTGCGGTACACCACTAGTAACTGGTCTCCAGGATGAACATTTCCCATCAACTACCACCCTCTGTCTTCTTTCAGCAAGCCAATTTCCGATCCAAACTACTATATCTCCCACAATCCCATTCCTCTGCATTTTGTACAATACATTCCTCCGTATTTTGTACAATGGATTCCTCCGCATTTTGTACAATAATGTATCTGAACAATTTGATTTAAAAACATCTGTGGTTTTACACGGAAGAAATAGAAAAATCTGACCCTTGTTCAGTGGATGAGTTAGCTTTGTGGAGAGATCATTGGAGGGATTTTTATTTTCAGGATCTCGAGTTCCAGAAGAGGTTCTGGCTTAAAAGTGCTCGAATTAAGTCCTAGGGTTTTCCTTATGGGGGCCAGGGGTAAGATCTCTGTGGTTACGGAATGTCATATGGCTGCTGTTTGCATCTAAGTAGGCATGGAGGATCTGTCAGCCTGCCTGCAGTTGTGTGCCTGGTTCGGGCACCTAACCTGGCCCCTGCTGACATGCAAAACTAGAAATTAATTGAAAAATTCTAGCTGGCCTCACCTAACTGGGTTTAATTAGGCCCTTAATAAGGCTAATTGACTACCTGTTGACACTGATTCAGTTTCTAGTAAAAATAGCCCAAGCGATAATGTTTGAGCCTAGAAGACGTGGGTTCAAGTGCCATCTGGTCCGGAGATGTATCATACACATCTGAAACAGGCTAATTAAATTTAATCTTAAAAAATAGACAAGAGGCAGTGAACTTGAGCTATATTTTTGCCCCTACCTACCTCGATCTCTCTGCCCTGGTAGGATTTGTAAATTCAATCTGATAGTGCATCAAGAAGCTTGCTGCATCACGTCAATTTATTGTATTTTAACCATGAGTCATTAGACCACGTGTGAGAGTAATTCCCATGAAAAATGAAGGCTGGCAATTTCAATATGTCAATCGCTCATGAAAAGTGATTTTCACAAGTATTTGGAATATTTGTAAGCTTTGCAGAACTGACCAGTGAAAACAAGGTGACAGCATAATGGCAAATGACAGGTTAAACTGAAACCTCACATTGTGAATATTACTCACAATACTGGTTCTGAGATTTTATTTTCATTACTTTGGAGAATTGTCCACCGATTAACACTTTGTAGCTCTAAGTTATCAGACTGTCCCTAGACATTGAAATTTCGAACCTGTCTATCCTGAGGGAGATGCTCACTGCAGTTAATTGCAGTAGGTTGAAGCCAGCTTCCCTGCATGTTTGGCAGCACTGCCACTGTGGAAGTCAACCCAAGCACCATCTCATTCTGACTGACATTCTCACCTGCAAAGTTGTCATGATTGCCAGCCCTGAGAAGCAAATCACTGGTCACCTATCTTAAGCATTTATTTGCCATCTCCAAGTCTTTGCATTTGTCTCTAGCCGAGATTTGCCAGCAACACTGAAGTGGAATTTATGTCCATGCTATTTCAAGTCCACCCTCCAGCAAATTAACACTCCCTGAAATGAGAAAACCAGCCACCTAAAAATTCAAAATTCCTGTCTTAAGTATAAGGTGTTACCATTGGCAAAGCTAACAGTATATCAGCAAGTGACTCTCCCTATACGGAGCTCACAACACAAATTGAGGGTAGTGGTAACTTCGACAGCTGCTGTTTGCCTAGATTCAGCAGCCTGAAAACATCTACCAACATCTTAATATCCTAAGACACTGGTGTTCAGACACATTGGAAAATCTTATCTACTGCCTGAATTCCTCATAAATCAGGTATGTGACTTCTAGTGAGCTATGGCCGTCTGATGCCCCATTTTCTTTAGGGTTGAAAAATAATTCACAGCAGTGTCTTGACAATGAGGTTTTTACATCCTGACCTTATTTCAGAATAAGTAGCACTTGTATTTATGTGATAGATTGCACCTCCAAGTGTAAGTCACACCTCCCAAGTATGTAAAGTAGCCTCTCTTCATGAATAAAACAAACAATCTGTTTCCAACAGGCTGTTAGGAGAGCACTGAAAATTTCTTGCTATATTTCTTTACCATATTTCTTTAATGTGTTTAGCCACGTCAACTGCTGTTTTCATCTTGATTTCACTGCTGGGTTTCAGGAAGCCTTCAAAATGTGTAAAACCCAAAACTGAAATAGAAATTGCATGCCTATATTGTTCTTACTGAACAATAAACTATTGAAACAACCTGAATTGCTGGAAGAGCTCAGCCAGTCTGGCTGCATCTGTGAAGGTAAAAACAGAGTTAACATTGGGTCACTGGACCCAAAACGTTGATAACAAAGTGTGAAGCTGGATGAACACAGCAGGCCAAGCAGCATCTCAGGAGCACAAAAGCTGACGTTTCGGGCCTAGACCCTTCATCTTGTTATCTTGGATTCTCCAGCATCTGCAGTTCCCATTATCATGGACGCAAAACATTAACTGTTTTTTCCTTCACAGATGCTGCCAGACCTGCCGAGCTTTTCCAGCAACTTCTGTTTTTGTTTCTGATTTACAGCATCAGCAGTTCTTTTGTTTTTTTTGTTGAAACAACCCACCTCCCTCTCCCACAGGGTTTGTTCATATGCAGTTTAATGTAGTAATCAATGGATTGAAGTTAGCTTTGCCAATGGCAATACCTTATACCTAAGACAGGAATTTTCAGGTGTCCGGTTTTCTCACTTCAAGGAGTGTTAATCTGCTGGAGGCTGGACTTGCAACAGCATGATGGACATAAATTCCACTTCAGAGTTGCCAGCAAATCTGTCATCTGCTCCTTACTGTTATCTAAGCAGCAACAGTGGATAAGACTGGGGTGAATTGCAGCTCCCAGATTATATGTCTCAGAGTACGTAACCAGATAAGCTTTTGGGTTTTGTATGCTAGGGAGGTGAGAACAGGCCTCAGGAGAATGGAGTGCTGTATGGAGAGGCATGGGGGTAAAAGAGGCCATTCATGGGAAGAAGATTTTGTGATTTGGGCTGTTGCCTAACACGAGAAGGGGCTTTTCATGGAGGCTCCCTATTTCACACCTGAGACCTGAGCAGGTTGGTCTGTGGGACTTACCCTGCGTCTCTGAATTGCTTCCAGCCTCAAAATTGAGCCTGAACCAGAAAGTGGACAATAACTGGTCAAGGTAGAAAGGCTGTCCTGTGCCTTATACAAACCGTGTCAAATTACAGTCAGGTAAAAGCTATTGGGAGGGTTACCTGGGGAATTTTATAGGTATCCCTACCTGCAAACCTTCCGATGAGAGACCATAAAATTTTGTTCTTACAGGGCAAGGGCAATATTAGAAACACAAGGATATACATATGTTAGGTATTGACAAGTTGGCTGTTTTTTTTCTCACAAAAGAAAGCTGAATAGCGACTTAGTAGAGAACTTTAAACTTATAAGGTGCCGTGGGAAGAGCATAACTCAAGGCCATCCATATAAAATTGTCACCAAGAAATCTGACAGGGAATTCAGAAGAAACTTCTTTACAGGCGAATTTGCTGCCACAGGGAGTGGTTGAACAATGAGCAAGCAAGAAAGGGAAATTTCCTTTTTAACTGAAACTGCAATGAAAATTCCATGTAGATAGAGCATGTGACAAGTACAAATTATTTTTAGTCCCAGTTGTCTAGTGAAGTAACAAAGAGAAATCATATAATGTGACACTTTCGTAAATTTTCAGCATCTTTCTTTGAGTTCAGTAAGGGTTTGCATTGAGTTTTCACACATTTGCTTTAAAACTTGAAGTAAACTATTTCAGTGTGCATAGTTACATGTGGATTTACAAATTATTCAGCATGGAAGGCAATCATTCAACTCATCATGCTTTTGCGAGCCCTTTTAAAAATTGCATTAATTAATCAATCTTCAATTCATCCACTCCCTGTCCTTTCTCCATAGCCCTGCAAACATTTTCCTTTTCATGCATAGGTCATAGTCCTTTTGAATGTTATTTTCAACATGCCCTCACCAACATTTCAGGCAGTATATTTCAGATCAAAATCATCAGCTACATAAAAAAATCTTGAATCCACTCATAGGCTCTCTCGCTGAGTATCTCAAATCCATGTCTTCTGGTGATTGATCCTCTTATCAGTGGCAGAAGCTGTTTCCTCATAGCTACTCTTTCAATCTCTGAAGATCTCTATTGAATATTCCCTTAGACTTCTTTGGTTTAATGAGAAAAATCTGTTTCTCAAGTCCTTCCATGTAATTGATGTCTTTCATCCTTGATGTTGTCCAAAAGAATCAGCTCTGTACCTTCTTCAGCCTGCTTGAAATGTATTGTTGCATTATGCATTGGATATAGTAGTTGAGGTCTAACAGTGACATTTTAAAACTGGTTTATCATGACTTCTTTGTTCTTATACTGTATGTTTCTATCTGAAAGCCTCAAAAATAACTATATTTAAATCTAACAACTGAATTTGAGAAGATACTGTTTCCCCTCAATCTTTTTACTTTCTCCAGAGAATGCAAATGAAAATTGGTGTTGATCTGGTCTCTCATCACCACTTTCACATCTGTCCATCAATTTCCTAAGAGATTGAGTGTCTTTCTGTCTCATTAACAGATGACCATCTTTAAGCAGCATGTGGTTAAGGCTTGGAATGTAGTGCCTGAGGTTGTCATGGAAATGTATTGGATGTTCAAAAGTGCATTGGATAACCATTTGAACAGAAATGATTTGCAGGATTCCTGTAAAAGTGTTAGGAGGTGCTAGGTTAGGTAGAGCTCAAGGTCCAAATGTTCCTATGAGGGTGAAGGGGAAGGTTGGCAGGAATAGGGAACCATGGATGACAAGAGATATTCAGGTTTTTACCAGAAAAAAAAGGAGTTTACTGAAGAAGAAAATCAGGAGGGCGAAAAGGGGGCATGAGATAAGCTTTGGCTGAGAAAATTAGGGTGAATCCAAAGAGATTCTTTAAGTATATTAAAGGAAAAAAATAACTAGAAAGAGAATAGGACTCCACAAGGACAAAAGTGGACATGAATGTATGGTACTGCAGGAAATGGGTGAGGTCCTCAATGAATATTTCTCTACTGTGTTTATCATAGAGAAAGACATGAAGACTTGG
Organism: Stegostoma tigrinum; assembly: GCF_030684315.1. Taxonomy (NCBI): domain Eukaryota; kingdom Metazoa; phylum Chordata; class Chondrichthyes; order Orectolobiformes; family Stegostomatidae; genus Stegostoma; species Stegostoma tigrinum. The sequence continues at coordinate 37,637,183 of NC_081377.1, read as the reverse complement.
GAACTTGTGGAAGTCAGTTGCGATGTCCTGGGGACAGTCTATATCACAGTAGAGGAGGTGTTGGAAGTATTAGAATATATGAAGGTGGATAAATTTCCTGGTCCTGATCAGATATATCCAAGAACCCTGCAAGCAGCTAGAGAAGAAATAGAGGGGGCTCTAGCTAATATATTTACATCATCATTAGCCATAGGTGAGGTCCCAGAAGATTGGAGGTAAGCAAATGTTGTGTACTTATTCAAGAAGGGCTGCAAAGAAAAACTTGGGCATTGTAGGCCAATAGGCCTAACATCTGTGTAAGTTTCTTGAAGATTCTGTGGGATAAGATATACATGCATTTAGAAATACGGAGTTTGATTTAGGAATAGTCAGCATGGCGTCGTATGTGGGAGATCACGCCTCACAAATTTGTTAGAGTTCTTTGAAGTGACCAGGAAGGTTGATAAGGGCAGGACAATAGGCGTGGTCTATATGGATTTCAATAAGGCCTTTGATAAGATTCCACATGGTAGGCTGCTCTGAAATGTTAGATTGCATGGAATCCAGGGAGAGTTGGCAAATTGGATACACTTTTGGCTTAATGGTAGGAAACAGGAAGTGACGTAGAATGATGCTTGTCAGACTGGAGGCCTGTGACTAGTGGTGTGCCTCAGGGGTCCATGCTGGGCCCTTTGCTGTTTGTTATCTATATCAATGATTTGGATGAGAGTGTACAAGGTACGATTAGTAAATTTTCAAATGATGCTAAAATAGGTGGTATCATGGATAGTGAGGAAGATTATCAGAAATTGCAGCAGGATCTTGATCACCTGGGGAAGTGGGCCAAGAAATGGCAAATGGAGTTTAATGTAGATAAATGTGAGGTGTCGCATTTTGAAAAGTTGAATCAAGTTAGGAGTTTCATGGTGAATGGTAGGGCCTTAAGGAATATAGTGGAACAGAGGGACCTTGGACTTCAAGTGCACAGTTCTCTAAAAGTGGCGTAACAGGTAGACAGGGCAATGAAGAAGGCTTTTGGAACACTGTCCTTCATCAGTTAGGGTATTGAATATAGAAGTTGGGAAGTTATGCTGCAGTTGTACAAGACATTGGTGAAGCTGCACTTCGAATATTGTGTTCAGTTTTAGTCACTTTGCTATAGGAAGGATTTTACTAAACTGGAAAGAGAGCAGAAGAAATTTACAAGGATGTTGCCAGAACTCAAGGGACTGAGTTATAGGGACAGGTTGGATGTGCAGGGGGATCTTGGTGTCCATGTACATAGATCCCTGAAAGCTGCCACCCAGGTTGAAGGTGCTGTTAAGAAGGCTTACGGTGTGTTAGGTTTTATTGGCAGAGGGATTGAGTTCCGGAGCCGTGATGTCATGCTGCAATTGTACAAAACACTAGTGCGGCCTCATTTGGAATATTGCATGCAGTTCTGGTCGCCCCATTACAGGAAGGATGTGGAAACATTGGCAAAGGTGCAGAGAAGATTTACCAGGATGTTGCTTGGTCTGGAGCGCAGCCCCTATGAAGAAAGGCTGAGGGACTTGGGTCTGTTCTCATTGGAGAGAAGGAGGCTAAGAGGGGATTTAATTGAGACATATAAGATGATCAGAGAATTAGATAGGGTGGACAGTGAGAGTCTTTTTCCGAAGATGACAACTTCAGCTTGTACAAGGGGGCATAGCTACAAATTGAGGGGTGATAGATTTAAGACAGATGTCAGAGACAGGTTCTTTACTCAGAGAGTGGTAAGGGTGTGGAATGCCCTGCCTGCCAATGTAGTTAACTCAGCCACATTAGGGGCATTTAAACAGTCCTTGGATAAGCATTTGGATAGTGATGGGATAGTGTACGGGGAGAGGCTTAGATTAGTTCACACGTCAGCGCAACATCGAGGGGCGAAGGGCCTGTTCGGCACTGTATTGTTCTATGTTCTATGAGCTAGGACATTTTTCTTTAGCATGTAGGAGAGTGAGGGGGATCTTATAAAAGTGTGTAAGATCATGGGAGGCATGGATAGGGTGAATGCATTCAGTCTTCTCCCCAGAGTTGGGGAATCGACGACTGCAGGGCATCAATTTAAGGTAAGAGGGGAAAAAATACATGGGAACTGGAAGGGTAACTTTTTTCATACAGAGGGTGGTACGCATATGGAATAAACTGCCAGAATAAATGGTTGAGGTGCATACATTAACAGCATTTAAAAGGCATTTTGATGAATACGTGCATAGGAAAGGTTGAGAAGGATATGTGCCAAGTGCAGGGAAATGGGGTTAATGTGGATGGACGTTTTGATGACATGGACCAGTTTGGGCTGAAGGGCCTGTTTGCTTGCTGTAAGACTCTCTAACTCTATGACTCTAAGTGAGATGAGCTGATTTTCAGAGAGTTGCCACTGACATTATAAGTTGAATAGTTTACTTCTACAGTGTAACCATTCTGTGATCCACAATCACCTGGGGTAAAGAATTAGCTGGAGTTACGACTTTGCAAGTGAAGAAATTTCTCCTCATCCCAGTCTAAATGACTGATGCCTCATCCAGACGCCTGCGCCCTTGTGTTCTAGATCCCCACCTGGGGCCGTGGTGGGGGTGTTGGGGTTCTCCTATCAAGACGCATCTGAATATTGTACTGTACAGTTAACAATTTAATCAGATATTTTTATCAGCCTGCTCAGTGATATCCTCACACATCTCAGAAAGCAGGTGGAAATTCAGTCCAGGTCTCCTGCCTCAGAGGTAGAGTCATTACCACAATGACACAAGCGTCTCTGACAACTTCATCAAAGTTGGCAAAATTCTCAATTCATCTGTCTGCTGGCATCAAGTTAATAAAAATTACTGACCAGGCACCTATACTTATGAAGAACCTATAATGACAAACAAACAAATTCTAGTCAGCAGAAAACAAAATTATAAACTGTCAACATATGGCTCTATCTGTTAAAACAGCAGTCAGTCCTCTTTTTAAAAGCACTACACACATAAATAGACAGACACATGAACAAAAAACATTGGTTTTATGGATGAAGAGAAAAAAGTTGGGGAAAAAATAATCTAAATTCAGGGAGTGTGTTGTGCTGTTCCTTTAGTCTTGTCAGAAATTTCCGTGTTTAATTTCCTTTCTTCAAACATTTTCATTTCTGCACAGGAAGCACAGGGCAGTTGGCAGATTAATTACAACTGATGAAGAACAAAAATAGCTTTCTTCAGGCTTCTAACATTTTTAGTGCAGAGATACAGACCTGCTGTACCAGTAGTCAAAAGGATTCTCTGTGTATCCTTCATATCCATAGGCCATTCAATTGCCCGGAAACCAGCGACTTGTTACCGCTGTCATCCATGACTAGTCAGAATTGCACAGGCCAATAAGTTACTTGGTGCTGGCCAAATCTCATTCTGCACACATGCCATGTTGCCATGCAACCTACAAACACCTGCCCAGCTGCTTGAAAAAAGCAACAATGTAAATATCTCACACAATGAGTTTCATTCACTTGTTTTTAAGAGTTGTGCAATTATTTATGTAGTCTTGGGTTGTAAAACAGTTCTTTTCTCATTTTAGTCTGCAATGAATAGTACAGAAAATAAAATGATACACTCTTTACAGTGGTGACAAGTATGAAATGATGAAAAAAATGATTTTTGGTGTTGGCGTCATGGAAATTTAAATTAGAAAATAATGAGTTCTTAAAAGCTCATTGTGGGAACATGATTGCTTAATGTCAAAAAACGAATGTGTAAATTATATCAGTATCAGTGACTATTATATTAGATCATCAAACATTGAGAAGTGCCCAGACTAGGTAATATTGACAGCTTTAAGAGCACACGTCACTGAGCAGTTTGATTACAACATACTGGTTTGGGCTTTCTAAACACTTACAGCTGACATTCTGCATCTATCATCAGCATTGCACAATTCTTCACCCAGAAGGGACAGAACATTACAACCAGAGACTGTAAATGTGAAACTTTAATTCCTTTATCACAGCATTATAAAGCTAATATTTCTCCCAAGAGCTCATCCACCTAGAAAGACTCCACAGAACACTAATCTTAGCATTCTTTTAAAAACAATTTGAAGTTATCTCCTCATTTCATATACTGATCATTCTGTGCAAAGAAGGAAGACTTGATATCAGCCGCAGCTAACAGGTTTTATAACACAGATAAAGCCCTTCAGCCCATCTCGTCCATGTCAGTCAAAAACGAGTACCTGACTATACTAATATCTTTCTGAAGAAGGGTCTCGACCTGAAATGTCAGCTTTCCTGCTTCTCTGACGCTGCTTGCCCTGCTGTGTTCATCCAGCGCCACAACGTGTTATCCCTGACTATACTAATCTCATTTTCCAGCACTTGGCCCATTGCATTTCTTGCCTTTCAATCCATGACCTTTGTATTTAGTTTGCGATAAGAGTTGTAAATCTATTTTATCAATATTGAACTATTGTAGGATGTTGACTTTGCTGTTGTTAGTATTTAATACCCATCCCTAATTATTGTTTGAGAAGATGGTAGTGCTTTTGTGAATACAATTGCATGGTTTACCAATCTATTTCAGAGGGTAGTTTGTCAACCACCTTTCAGTGGATTTAGGAGCCCACATAGGCCGACAGATTTAAATTATTAGGGAAATAAATTGTTTCTTGACAATAATTAACTGAAATTGTTATTATTACTAGCACTAGCTACTTATTCTGATTTCATTTGATTGAATTTACTCCCAACTTTTGGTGGAGGGTTTGAACTTTCTTTCTATTCATTTCTGGGCTGTGGGTGTTGCTGGCCGCCAGCATTTCTTGTCTATCCCTAGGTGCCCTTGAGAAGATGGTGATGAGCTGCCTTTTCGAACTTCTGCAGTCCTCCTGCGTGTGTTTTAGAGAGAGAATTCCAGGTTTTTGTCCCAGCGACAGTGAAGGAACGTTAATAAAATTCCAAGTCACGATGGTGCGTAGCTTGGAGGGGAACTTGAGGGTGGTGATGTTCCTATATGTCTGCTGCCTTTGTCCTTCTACATCAAAGTAGTTGTGAGTTTGGAAAATGTTGTTTGAGGATCTTTGTCACCATATCATTAATTCACATTTCTGAATTATTAGTTCAGTAACGCAAGCATTATGCTATTGTATCGGAGTTTCTTGCAAGACCACTTCACAGCTGTCTTCCTTCGAGGCAGAAAAGCCCACACTCCTGCTGTTTTTCTTCATAATTCAGTCCTCATGATAGGAAAAATCAGTCCTGTGGCTTTTATCTGAATCACTTCCAGGGCTAGAATGTATGTCTTGTGTCTCAGTGAATGCAGTATCCTTTTAGCAGTTATGCCAACTGACTCAGGAATAAGTTTAATAACGTGGTTATTTAAGTCCTAGAATATATCTGCCTAGCTAAGGCAACATTTCCTTTTTCTTATTATTCCCTTAGAGGCAGAATTTGAACAGCTATGTTTAAAAAGTCCTCTGAGGAAAGTGTATTGCCACAAGCATTAAAAAGTCACCTAAATCAAATGTGGTTTATATGCTCACTATTTCCCTGAAGTTGAAGAATAAGCGATTCATCAGCTTTCCTCAGTAATGGATGTCACCCTGTTGTTTTCAAAAGTCCTTTCTTTCTGAGAGCTAGCTGCTTGAAACAGGAAGGCTGAGCAGTCAGGTTTAGGCAAAGATAAAATTCTGAGTTTCTCACTGAGGCAGACAAAGTGGAAATTCTGCAGGACAGCTTAAAAACAATGTTTCAGTGGAATACAATGAATTCTAATGTGGGCAAGCTTGTTCTTTGTTTTGAATCAGTATGTGAAAGATAAGGCTTTAAACTAAGTAGTGGGTTAAGGGTGGTATATTAGATGGAAAATTTATGAAAAAAGTTCAGGAGAGGGGAGGTTTAATCAGGGGTTGTTAAAGTTTCCAGAACAAGGAACAAGGAATTGAGAGTATGTAAATGGTCAGGAGTCTATTTTCAGATGCAGCAGCTAAGCGGCAATGATGAGAAGGGGGGCAGTTGACACAGCACTGTGCACGTTAAAGTTAAAGGCACTCTGTATATGACACACGATAAATGAGCTTGTAGCGCAGACTGAAATCAGTGGGTACAATATTGCAGGTATCCCGAGACCTGATTACAAGGCCATCAGGGCGGGCAACTAAATACTCAAGGATGCAAAACCTGTCAAAAGGACAGGCTGATGGGCAGAGGAGGTGGTGTTGCCTTGTCAGCAAGAAATAAAATTAAATCAATAGCAAGATTGACAAGTCGCCAGGCCCGGACCAGATTTGTCCTCGGCTGCTTTGGGAAGCGAGAAATGCAATTGCTTCGCCACTTGCGAAGATCTTTGCATCCTCGCTCTCCACTGGAGTCGTACCTGAGGACTGGAGAGAGGCAAATGTAATTCCTCTCTTCAAGAAAGGAAATAGGGAAATCCCCGGCAATTATAGACCGGTAAGTCTCATGTCTGTCGTCTGCAAGGTGTTAGAAAGGATTCTGAGGGATAAGATTTATGACCATCTGGAAGAGCATGGCTTGATCAAATACAGTCAACACGGCTTTGTGAGGGGTAGGTCATGCCTTACAAACCTTATCGAGTTTTTTGAGGATGTGACTAGAAAAGTTGATGAGGGTCGAGCTGTGGATGTGGTGTATATGGACTTCAGTAAGGCATTTGATAAGGTTCCCCATGGTAGGCTCATTCAGAAGGTCAGGAGGAATGAGATACAGGGGAACTTAGCTGCTTGGATACAGAATTGGCTGGCCAACAGAAGACAGCGAGTGGTAGTAGAAGGAAAATATTCTGCCTGGAAGTCAGTGGTGAGTGGGGTTCCACAGAGCTCTGTCCTTGGGCCTCTACTGTTTGTAATTTTTATTAATGACTTGGATGAGGGGATTGAAGGATGGGTCAGCAAGTTTGCAGACAACACAAAGGTCGGAGGTGTCGTTGACAGTGTAGAGGGCTGTTGTAGACTGCAGCGGGACATTGTCAGGATGCAGAGATGGGCTGAGAGGTGGCAGATGGAGTTCAACCTGGATAAATGCGAGGTGATGCATTTTGGAAGGTCGAATTTGAAAGCTGAGTACAGGATTAAGGATAGGATTCTTGGCAGCGTGGAGGAACAGAGGGATCTTGGTGTGCAGATACATAGATCCCTTAAAATGGCCACCCAAGTGGACAGGGTTGTTAAGAAAGCATATGGTGTTTTGGCTTTCATTAACAGGGGGATTGAGTTTAAGAGTCGTGAGATCTTGTTGCAGCTCTATAAAACTTTGGTTCGACCGCACTTGGAATACTGCGTCCAGTTCTGGGCGACCTATTATAGGAAAGATGTGGATGCTTTGGAGAGGGTTCAGAGGAGGTTTACCAGGATGCTGCCTGGACTGGAGGGCTTATCTTATGAGGAGAGGTTGACTGAGCTCGGTCTCTTTTCATTGGAGAAAAGGAGGAGGAGAGGGGACCTAATTGAGGTATACAAGATAATGAGAGGCATAGATAGAGTTGATAGCCAGAGACTATTTCCCAGGGCAGAAATGGCTAGCACGAGGGGTCATAGTTTTAAGCTGGTTGGTGGAAAGTATAAAGGGGATGTCAGAGGCAGGTTCTTTACGCAGAGAGTTGTGAGAGCATGGAATGCGTTGCCAGCAGCAGTTGTGGAAGCAAGGTCATTGGGGTCATTTAAGAGACTGCTGGACATGTATATGGTCACAGAAATTTGAGGGTGCATACATGAGGATCAATGGTCAGCACAACATTGTGGGCTGAAGGGCCTGTTCTGTGCTGTACTGTTCTATGTTCTATGTTCTATGTTCTAAGAAGTGATATAGAGTCGTAAGACATAGAATCTGTACAGGTAGAGTTCAGAAACAGCAAAAGAAGAGGACCCTGATGGGAGTTATGTACTGGCCTCTGTCAGTAGTCAGGGGTAGAAACAAATCAGGGGATAGAAAAGGCATGTACGAAAGCTACTAAGACAATAGTCATGGGGGACTTCAATATGCATGTTGGCAAGGAAAATTAGGTTGGTAGCAGATCTCAAGAAAGGAATTTGTGGAATGTCTCTGAGATGGGTTTTTGGAGCTGCTTGTAGTAGAGCTCACTAGTAGCCAGGCAATTCTTGATTTGGCAATGAGTAATGAGGAAGACTTGATCAGGAAAATTAAGTTGAAAGAACCCCCTAGGGGACAGGGACCACAATATAATAGAATTCACCCTGTAGTTTGAGAAAGAGAAGCTGGAATTAGGTGTAACACTGTTACAATTGAATAAAGGTAACTAAAAAGACATGAGGAAGGAGCTGGGCAGAGGTGATTGGAAGAGGACCCTAGCAGGGAAGACAGTGGAGCAGCAATGGCAGGAGTTTCTGGGTGTAATTCGGGAGATACAATCATAAAGCATTATTCATCAAGGAAAAAGAAAATGCTAAGGGGAGATGAGGCAAGTGTGGCTGACAATGGTTGTCAGGAACAGCATAAAATAAAAATGAAAAGCAGGCAACGTAGTGAAGATTAGTAGGAAGCCAGGGGATTGAGAAGCCTTTAAAAAAACAGCAGAGGAGAACAGAAAAACAATAGGGGAGAGAAGATGAAATATGAGAGCTAGCTAGCTAGTAATATAAGAGGTTTCTTTTAGATATATAAAAGGTAAAAGAGAGACAAGAGTGAACACTGTACTGCTGGAAAATGAAGCTGGAGAAGTAGGAATAGGGAGCAAAGATGATGGGAACTGCAGATGCTGGAGAATCCGAGATAACAAAGTGTGGAGTTGAATAGTGGGGGAACTGAACAGGTATTTTGCATCAATCTCACAGTGGAAGACACCAGTAGCATTCCAGAACTTCAAGCGAGTTGGTGGCACACATAAATGTATTGACCATCACTAATGAGGAGATGCTAGGGAAGCTGAATGGTCTAAAGGTGGATAAATCTGGACCAGATCGACGACACCTCGGAGTTTGAAAGAGATATCTGAGGCAATTGAAAAGACATTGGTGGTGATCTTTCAGGGATCACTGGAGTCACAGCACTGGAAAATGGCTAATGTAACAGGCCTATTTAAGAAGGGAGGGAGGCAGAAGATGGAAAAATATAGGCCAGTTATCCTGACCCCAGTCATTGGTAAGATTTTAGAATCCATTATGAAGAATGAGATTACAGAGAACTCTGAAGTGCATGGTAAAATGAGGCTGAGTCAGCACAGCTTCATCAAGGGTAGGTCATGCCTGAAAAATCTGTTAGAGTTCTTTGAGGTGGTAGAGGTTTGGGAAGTCTTGGTGAGTTAGTGCAGTGAAACATATAGATGGTACACCCTTCTGCCAGTGTACATCTGCAGTGAAGGGAGTGAATGTTGAAGGTTGGCTGATTATCACAAGAATATTTGGAAAAGGAAAACCTAACGAGAGAAATTGGAAAGGAACAAGAAGTGGCAACTTCAGTTAATGTTCTTCTCCAAATGCATGAGATGTTGACTCATTTCAGTGCTCTCATTTGACAGCTTCAGCATCTCATACCAAAATATGAAGAAAGCACAGCTGATTTCAAAACTTTGAGAACTGCTGTCACATTTCTGTAAATTTGTTCATAGAATAGCTCCTTTACTCAATTGTCTCACGATGCTTTGCACTAATTTATGCGGATTTTTCAAAACAGACAAATGTATATATGGGCAAATTACTGCAGAATTGGGAATCTGAACTGAAAACAAAAATGCTGGAGATCACAGCAGGGCAGGCAACATCCATGGAGAGGATTTCACAAAAATGATAAGGACAAAGTAAAATGTGTTTTTCACTTTTTTCACCAGTGCAGTGGTGCTCTGTCTAATCGCTCACTTTGTCAGTCTATGCTCCCTAACATCACCTGCACTGCAAGAAAAATTGTGACTGAGTCATATCTTTACTGTTTAAGAGGTTATAAAAGCAGACCCGGTCTTCATCTCAGCCTCAGTAGCCACCATGTGTAGGTGCCGATGTTGGACTGGGGTGGACAAAGTCAGAAGTACCACGTCGCCATGTTATAGTCCAACAGGTTTATTTGGAATCACACAAGCTTTTGAAGTGTGGCCCCTTTGTCAGATGCAGTGAGAGAGGACAGCACACAGACACAAAGTTTATAGGCAGAGAGATCCAAGGCAGTGAGATCAAACGTTCATACGACTGGTACGAGTGGAGCATCAGATAATAAGTCTCAGCAAGAGTGTTAGACGTTGAGTAACATGTCAACGGCTGAATAACCAGAAAAGGGATGGCCTATAATCCAATTAAATGAGGCAGAGAGATAATTACAAAAAATTAAGAATAAGGTGATGTTGGGGACAAACTCAATAACTAGAATTGCATACCAAATTCAAAACTGCGCAAACTGATTGAGGTAGAGAGATTGTAACAATTTATCAAGGTAGATCTCAAGATACAGCAGAACTGTTACGAAATGCTGCCAAACAGACGAGGCAACTGAACTACACCACTTACATGCACACCAAGAACTAGAAGCTGGAGAAAATTGCCATCACCACCAACTGTAACCAAGCCTCCCCAGGTACCACAGTTGAAAACGATACCATTACAGGAAAATCCATCATCAACTTATCTGATTACACACTTCAACTGGACGAAATTGAAGCTCTCATCCGAGGGCTCAATTTCTGCCCCAGTGCTAAAATGGACCCCATTGGGCTCGTAGCAGACAAAGAGGAATTCATCAGGTAAATGAGGCTCCAGGAACTCTTCCACAAACCCCAAGATGTTAACAGTGAGCCCAATCAAACGACCAATGAACAGGAACAATCCACAGAGAAATCTGCAGCGCAGCAACTGAAGAAGAGAGAGTCAAATTGGACCCCTGCAGAAGGCTGCTGCCCTGGGCTTGACATGTATGCTCAAGCCATCAGGAGATACATTGACACCAGATTCATCAGCCGCATTCACAAGGTAGCGCAGAATGTCATCCAAGCAGAATGCAATGACATCCGTGCTCTTAAGACCAACCTCAACATTATCATCAAACCAGCAGACAAAAGCAGAGCTATTGTCATACAGAATAAAACAGACTATTGCAAAGAAGTAGACAGTCAACTGAACAACCAGGAACACTACAACTATCTGCCAATCTGACCAAAGAACACACCCATCAACAGAACAGACCAATCAAGAATTTTGATCCAGAACTTCAGAGTATCTGTCCTATGCACTCTCAAACCATGTGCTCCCCGTGTAGGGGATTCTACCGCCTTCTGAAGATACACAAAGCCAAAATACCTGAATATACCATTGTATCAGGCAATGGAACCGTGTGTGAGAACCTCTCTGGTTATGTCAAGGGCACCTTGAAATCCATTGTAGAGGGAACCCCCAGCATCTGTCGTGACACGACAGATTTCTTACTGAAACTCAGCATCCACGGGCCAGTCGAACCAGGAAAATTCCTTGTCACAATGGACATTTCAGCACACTATATCAGCATCCCCCATGATGATGGTATTACTGCAACAGCCTCAGTACTCAATACCACCAACTGCCAATTTCCAGATGCCATCCCACAACTCATCCGCTTCATCCTTGACCACAACGTCCTCACCTTCAACAAACAGTTCATCTTCCAGACACACGGAACAGCCATGGGGACCAGATTTGCTCTCCAAATGTCAACATTTTCATGCACAAGTTCGAGCAAGACTTCTTTGCTGTGCAGAATCTCCAACTAACACTATACACCAGATTCATTGATGACATTTTCTTTCTTTGGACTCATGGCAAGGAATTACTGAAATGATGACATAGTATTATCAACAAGTTTCACCTCACCATCAGACATAGCATGGACTATTCTTTAGAATCAGTCTCATTCTTGGACACGCACATCTCCATCAAGTTTGGACACCTCAGTACCACACTCTACCAAAAGCACATGGATAACCTCACAATGCTGCAATCCACTAGATTCCACATTAAAAATACTAAAGCAGCCATCCCTTATGGACAAGTTCTGCACATATATAGGATCTGCTCAGACAAGGAGGAATGCGGCAGACACCTGATGGTTTTGGAGGGCACCTTCATCAGATCAGGATATGAAGCTCAACTCATTGATCACCCATTTCAACAGTGGAAAACTACAACGACCTCCTCAGAAGACAGACACAGGATACGACCAACAAAATATCCTTCGTCGTCCACTACTTCCTCAGAGCGGAGAAACTACACAATGTTCTTAGCAGCCTTCAACATGTCATCGACGATAATGAGCACTTCGCCAAGATATTTCCTACACTTCCACTTCTCACCTTCAAACAACTGCCAAATCTTAAACAGACCATTTTTTTGCAGCAAACTACCCAGCCTTCAGGATAACATCAACAACCCTGCCGGTAGAAAGGAAGCAGGTAGCTCTCAATGTCAACTAACCCCACTACTTGCTCTTCTAAACACTTGTAATGCCCTGCTAGAAAGAATAAATATATAGTCATAGGAAAAAATGTGCTCCCTTACAAACAACAGCGCAACAATGAAAAAATAATGCTATTTAGTTATTTTTGTTGATGAATCATTCTGCTGTAGGTCACAATCTTGTTCTTCCTCAAAGTCAACCTTCAAAGTTCATTTCACAGAGGCCTGGGTGAAACATTTAATCCAAAAAATGGCACCTCTGAAAGTGCTGCCCATCTTCGCTACTAGCGCTGCAAGAATCAGCCCATATAATGTGTTCAGGCCTCTGAAAACAAACAGCAACTGTTGTGTTTTAACTTTCCACTGAGATCACCAACTTTCAGATATCTCAGGCTCCACCATAAATCCAACTCAAGCTGAGGTCTTCATCTTTCAAAGAGAAAATACCTACCACCTGTATGGACCAACGATTCCCATTTCTGCTGGTTGTTCATGTGAGGTTTAATTTTCCCAACATTGAAAATATTCAGGAGGTGTGATCAATTTCATCTCCCTCCACTCATTGTCACAAAGCAAACATCAGCTTAATATTAAGCGAGGTGGTCTATGAGCAGGTTAAGCTACTTGTTTGGCATCTCATCAGCACAAATAAGTGCCCCAGAGGTGCAGGATGGTCAATCAGTTGGTGCCAGGCATTCCCACCCTGGAAGATGCTGAGCTGCAACAAGCCGGAATGGGATGCTGTCATCATGATGAGTCTGGCAGTCCATCCTACAGACTCAACAGCAATATCCAGTAGCAAAGCACATGGATTCAGAGGTGCAGTTGTGGGAATGAACTGGGGTTTACCAATTCAGACCACCAAAGCGACAACTGCCAATACATCACATGGTGTTCTCGCCCACCACTGTGGGTAATGTCCAGCTCGAGTGCCACTAGCAAAATTCCAGTTCCTTCTGAAAATGGTCTCCAATTGATGACCTTCACTGGCATCTTATCGCTGCTCCATGCCCTTCCTGAAAGCAACTCCGTAAAAAGAAATCACAAGCGAATGTAAACATATCTGATGCCTTCCTGTGCTTTTTCTCATTGAATTCACAGGACTAGTAAAATTCAGTCAATAGCTAGGCACAAATAAAGCAGCATTTATTTACAAAAATACAGGTAGACCATTGATTTCCATTCCCCCTGCAGACTAAAATACTTTGATACCTTGCCTGAGACATTTAGAATTCTTGAGTTACAGCAGGAGGCCAAACTGTCTGCCGTGCTTGATCCCACTTTCTGCATGAGTTACGCCATTCCCCTGCCTTCTCTCCGTTTCCCTCTAAATGTTTCCTCTTCAGAAAATGATCCTTTTTTTATTGCATCTTCCTTTCGAGTGTTCTGACAATAATTCAGCGAGTGAAAACATTTCTTGTTCTGAAGAAGGGTCTCTGGACCTGAAATATAACTTTGTTTTCTCTCTGCAGATGATCCCAGCTTTGTTCGTGAGTTTCTTCAGCAATTTTGCTGTATGTTTCTTTCTTATTTCATAGAGATCATGAGTGATTGAGGCTGCAATTGTTGATCACAGTTAAGCAGATGACAAGAATGTTGCATTTGTCTCAGTGCTGCAAGATGAGGAAGATAACAAATTAGGAATGGTGCCCATATTCTCCCACACTCCATTCCAGGTGGCTATTCAGTGTTCATCCTTTCTAAGTAGAAATGGAAATGCTGGTGATATTCATCAGGCCTGGCAGTATCCACGGGGAAAGAAACAAGTAACGTTTCAGGTTAATCACCTTTCAACAGAAAAGGAAAATGCTACAAAAATGAGAGGCTTGAAATGAAATAAAACAATATGGAGGCAACCTGAAATTTAAAAGTCAAAACTAATTTCTAGTACAGAACTACAGCATTCAATCCAAACATTTTCAGTTGCTTCATCAATGACCTTCCCTCCATCATAAGGCCAGAAGTGGGAATGTTTGCCGATGATTGCACAATGTTCAGCACCATTCATGACTCCTTAGATACTGAAGCAGTCTGTGTCCAACTGCAACAAAACCTGGATGATACCCAGGCTTTGGCTGAAAAGTGGCAAGTAATGTTCCCACTCCAGGCAATTACAATCTCTAAAATAAAACAAGCTAACAACCATCTCTCGACAATCAATGGTTTTACCATCACTGAATCCTCCACTAGCTACATCCTGGGGATTACCATTGATCAGAAACTCAACTGGGCTCTCATATTAATAGTGTCTACAAGAGCAAGTCAGGGGCTAAGAATACGACAGTAAATAGTATGCCCCCAATGCCCCACAGCCTGTTCACTCTACGTGGCAAAGGACAGAATTGTGATGGAATACTCCCCACTTGTCTGGATGAGTGCAGGTCAGACAACTCTCAAGAAGCTTGACACCATCAAAAACAAATCAGTCCACTTGGTGGGCACATCCACGAACATTCAGTCACACTACCATCTACACTCAGCAGCAGCAGTATGTAACATCCACAAGATGCACTGCAGAAATTCACCAAAGATCTTTAGCCCACAGCTTCCAAATCCACGACCACTTCCATCTAGAAGGACAAGTGCAGCAGATACATGGTAATACTACAAGTTCTCCCTCCAAGCTACACACCATCCTGACTTGGAAATTTAAAGCCACTCTTTCACTGTCACTAGGTCAAATCCTGAAATTCCCTTCCTATGGGCCTTGTGGGTCCACCTACAGCATGTGGATTGGCAGCTCATTTTCTCAAGAGCAACAAGGTACAGGCAATAAATACTGGCTCTACCAATGATATCACAACCCATGAGTGAAGTTAAAAGAAATCTATTGATTCAGATCCAGCTCAGTGAAAAAAATCTAGGAAACACCCCAGTACTCTATTTGATCTGTAGAGCTGCAGGTTCACATGCTGTAGTGCCCATCCAATTCCCTTTTGAAATCAAAGATTGTTCCCATTATGACCACCTGGTGGAAAGTGACTTCCAACTTATCATCACTTTGTTGATCCAAAGAAGAATCAGACTGGACTTGAAATGTTAACTCTGTTTCTCTCCCCAAGATGCTGCCAGACCTGATGGGCTTCTCCAGCATTTTCAGTGTTAGTTTCATTGCCACTCACTGCGTGAAAAGTTCTTCCTCAGACTCCCCTTACTTCTCTAGCCTAAGATACTAAATCTGCATCCCATTTCCCTTGTATCATCAGCTGATTGGAAAAAAATTTCCTTGTCCACCTTATCCCATCATAATCCTGTTCACCACAAAGGGAGGTGATAGCCTAGTTGTATTATCAATGGATTTGTAATCCAGAGACCCAGTTAATGGCAGATGGTGGAATCTGAATTCAATAAAAAATATGGAATTAAGAGTCTAGTGATGACTATGAATCAATTGTCAGGGAAAAATCCTTACCTAGTCTGGCCTGCATGTGATTTGAGACCCACAGCAATGTGATTGGCTCTTAACTGTCTCCAGGCAATTAGAGATGGTCAATATATGCTGGCCTAGTCAGCAATGCTTCCATCCTGTGAATAAATTTTAAAAAACTGTCAAACCACTTCTCAGAAATCAAACCTAAGGGGATGTCATGAGGATATATGTATAGGCGCCTTTTTTGTCCCAGACTTTAAAAGAGGAGAGGAGGGGGTGTTTGTGATAATGTGGGTTAGAGATTGTGATACCATACATCTCCACTTATAATACTACATAGATGAACATATATCAGTTTTGCAAGAAATGTGGATAAATTGAAACCAACGGATGTTTGTTCTCATTTAAGTGTTGTTTTCTGGCTATTGGCATCTTGCCAGATTCATTGTCATCACGGTGGTTTGTGATGATAAGAATTCAAACCAGAAGTGCTCTTTTTCTTCTCTCACTGAAACTATTAGCTGAGTTCCCAGTATATCATTTTGCCTGATGTCTATGGTTATGTTGGTGAGGAGCTCATAATTCAAGTGACTAGGCTGTGTACCATGGCAGACTTTTACCATCCAGATTCACAAATTTCCTCATTACAAGAGTTTATTTGTTCTTTGAATCTTTCCACACTTCCCAGGATTTTGGAGATCCATTCTGGAGTGTATTTTCAAGGTATGTGAAAGCAAGAGCATCCTCCTATTTACAGCTTTTAAGACTGCCACAACTGCGTTCAGTCTGACATTTCATTAGGCTTTACAGTTCAATTTCACGAGTAACATTGCTGTGTTCTGTTCTCTTATGTGTATTACTCTATTCTGATGCAAATTGTTAGTCAGAAATAATAGCCTTTGTATTAATTCTAGTATGAAAAACGCAAAAAGGAGAAGTTATACGTTTCTAAAGAAAAAGTAGGAAATGCCAGAAATGTGAAACACAGTCAGGAACTAACTTCTAAAAAAGAAAGATAGATTAATGCTTTGACAGCTGGACTCTCAAAGTCAGCTTGTGAAATAAAATTGCAAAAACTAGAGTTATGCTGATGGAATTTGAGAAGTTAAGGGGTGACCTGATCAGATTTTAATTAACTAAGGGGGCAGAAAGAGTAGATAAAGAACAACGGTTTCCTCTATTTGGAGAATCTGGAAGGTAAGGACTGAAATTTGAACCAGGACTTTCACAATGAAATGAGGAAACACTGCTTCACACGGCTGGTAGAGGTTTGCAACTCTTATTCAAATAAAATTTGACGCTAGATCTTTTGCTAATTTTAAAACAAAAATTGTTACTTTTTTTTAATCCAAAGATATTAAGGGATACTGGATATAAGTGGTTATATAGAGTTAAGTCTCAAGCTAGCCATTATCTCAATGAATGGCAAGAACACACTCAAGGGACAAAAATTATTTTTTCCTGCTTCCAACAAAATCAGATCTGCCCATTTACCACCTTCAATGAGCAAATCAACACAAGGAAACATCACATTAGTATTGGACAGCATTCCTGAGGCTATTTCCTTATGATCTGCTGAATGATTAGGAGACAATTTTTCTTTTAACAGAGCACTTCAATCATTAGAAACAGTTGGTTATGTAGCAACCACTTGTAGCTGAAATATACACAGAGTTGATTCATATTTCAGCACAGTATGATAAGCATGCCTTATGCTTAAGATATGCACAATGACACCAAATTCCATGTACCCATTACCTTTGTAGTGGAAAAAACAAAAAAACACAAATGCAGGAAATTAAAAACAAAAAAAAACAGAAATTGCTGTTAAAATTCAGCATGTCTGACAGCATCTGTGAAAGTAGAGTTAATATTTCGGGTCAAGGTGAACCTTCTTCAGAACTGAACCCAAAATGTTCTGAAGAAATGTCACTGGATCCAAAACATTAACTCTGTTTTCTCTCCTATAGATGCTGTCAGACCTGCTGAGTTTTTACAGCCATTTCTATTACAAACCTCTATTTGCTCTTGATCCAGCAACACCCCAATTTTAAAATATGTTTGTTTAAAAATCCCTCCATGGCCTCACCCCTTCCTCCCTATCTCTGTAACTTGTTCCAGATCTCTGATCCTGTCATATCTCTGAGCTCCTCCAATTCTGACCTCTTACGCAATTCAAATCTACATGACGCCACCATCAGCTGCCTTGACCCTAAACTGTGGAATTCTCTCCCCCAATCTCTGTTCCTCTCTACTTTGCCTCTTTTAAAATGCTCCATAAGATCTCTTTTCTTTGACCAAACTTTTGGTCATCTTCTCCAATGTCTCCTAGTGTGACTGGGAGTCAAATTATGTTTGGTAACATTCTTGTGAGTTGTTTTGGGGAATTTCACAATGTTAAAGGCAATTTCCGAATGGACAATATTGTTGTTCTGAAGGAGAGGTGCTCTACCTGTCATAGCTTGAGCAGTTTCCTTTGCAGATATGCTTTGCATTCTGTTTGACTTTGCAACATTCACTCCATTTAGGTCTTGCTCAGACGCAGAAGAAGCAAAGCAGCTTTCAGCTATTATTAGAGATAACAAGTTGTACAGCTGGATGAACACAGCAGGCCAAGCAGCATCATAGCAGCAGGAAAGCTGATGTTTCGTGCCTAGACCCTTCTTCAGAAATGGGGGAGGGGAAGGGGGTTCTGAAATAAATAGGGAGAGAGGGGGAGGCAGATAGAAGATGGACAGAGGAGAACATAGGTGGAGAGGAGACAGACTGGACAAAGAGGCAGGGATGGAGCCAGTCAAGGTGAGTGCAGGTGGGGAGGCAGGGAGGAGATAGGTCAGTCCAGGGAGGACTTACTATTATTAAATATCAACTGTTATTATGTGTTCAGCAGGGTGGTATGTTGTAAGATGTACAAAATATTTACAACTGCATTGCTAGGAGAGGAGAAGCTGTACTGAACAGCTGAATACATTAAAATTACTGCAAATGGCAAGCAAAAGAGGGCAAGTTTAATTCATTAACCAACTTTCTTAAAGCACTTGCCGTGGGAAACAAGTACAGATAGCTGTGCTATAATTAGGAGAAGTATCATTGGGGAGCTTTGGTAGGCAATTAGAGGCATAGAGTATATTCTATATAGGGAAAGCCATTGGAGGTCTGAAGAACAAAGGGACTTGGGAGTCCTAGTTCACGATTCTCTTCAGGTTAACATGCAGGGCAGTTAGGGAGGCAAATACAAAATAGCATTCATTTTAAGAGGGCTAGACTAAAAGAACAGAGGCATATTGATGAGGTTATGTAAGGCTCTGGTCAGACTGCATTTGGAATCTTGTGAGCAGATTTAGGTCCTGTTTCTAAAGAAGGATGAGTTGTCCTTGGAGGATATCCAGGGGACGTTTATAGGAATGACACTGGGAATGATTGGCACAGCATATGAGGAGTGTTTGAGGGCTTTGTGTCAATATTTGATAGAGTTTAGAAGGACAAAGCGGGTTTGGTTGAAATTTACAGAATACTTAGATGCCTGTAAAGAGTGGACACGGAGAAGATGTTTCCACTAGTAAGAGAGCCCAGAACCCAAGAGAACAGCCTCAGGGTGAAGGGACAATCCTTTAGAACTGAGATGAGGGGGAATGTCTTCAGCCAGAGGGTGGTGGATCTGTGGAAATCATTTCTGCAGAGGGCTGTGGAGGCCAAGTCATTGAGCATATTGAAGATGGAGGTAGATAAGTTCATGAATATTATGGGGATCAAGGGTTCCAGGGAAAAGGCAGGAGAATGGGGTTGAGAAACATGTCAGCCATGATTGAATGGTGGGGCAGATTCAATGAGCCAATTGATCTAATTATGCTCCTATATCTTATGGACTTATCATCGAATCACCTCCAGCTTAGAATTTTGAGATGACACAAAATAAAGCTGATCGTAGAGTTTTATTGCACAGAAGAAATCATTTGACTCATCAAGTCTGTCCAGGTTCCTTAAAAGAGCTTTTAATCTATTTGTATCCCCTTACATTGCAGAATTGTCCTTTTCAAGAAATCTTCCTGAGAAATCATCTAAATAAAGACACACGACATTACAAAACAAAATTTAAAAGCTGTTGCATATGAAGATTTTGCTCAGCGAAGTGGAGTTAAATTTTGTTTTGTTGTTCATTGGTATTACAATAATTCTGTTCTATGTGCATGGTTTGCACACAGCTTACATGGTTTATCTGTTCAGAAACAGAATTTCAATCCAAATCTGCACTCAG